>NC_053041.3:89069293-89374293 GCF_002575655.3 Aegilops tauschii subsp. strangulata | reverse complement strand
GTACATTTGTGCATAGTATGGAGGCTTTTAAATAATCATCTGCTTACTGTAACCCAAACCTATGTGCTTTGTTTGTGATCTGTGTTTCTGTCATATACTATCTCTGGAAGGCGTTCTGATGAATGCCAATTTAACAGGAGGAGAACCGTGCAAGGGATCTTTTCTTTGCTCTCTGGGTTCCTGATCTTTTCATGCAAAGAGTACAAAATAATGAGGATTGGTCCCTGTTTTGTCCCAATGAAGCTCCGGGGTTGGCTGATTGCTGGGGCGAGAAGTTTGAGGAATTGTACAAGAAATATGAAAAAGCAGTAAGTTCAAAGCTTTATCCATGTATATTGAGTTAAAAAGGAACAATCTTCACTAATCCACTTTCTGGTTTCAGGGCAAGGCGAAAAAGGTTATTCCAGCACAGACCCTCTGGTTTGACATTCTGAAGGCACAGATAGAAACTGGCACACCTTATATGCTCTATAAGGTACAATTCAATGTCAAGACATTAGATTGTATTCCAAGTTTTGATGCTGTCAATGATCTGGTTCCAATGATATTAATGCTCTTAATTTATCTGCAGGATTCATGCAATAGGAAAAGTAACCAGCAGAATCTGGGCACAATCAAATCTTCAAACTTGTGCACTGAGATAATTGAGTTCACAAGTCCCGAGGAAACTGCTGTCTGCAACCTAGCATCTATTGCTTTACCACGTTTTGTAAGGGAAAAGGTATACATTCTCAGTGCCCTGGATTCTATCATTGTCATGGAGGTTGTATTCTTATGCCTTACAATAAACTTCTGTTGCAGGGTGTCCCAATAGAGTCCCATCCATCCAAACTTGCTGGTAGCAATGGATCAAAAAATAGATACTTTGACTTTGACAAGCTAGGCGAGGTTTGCTCAGATCCCACTGTAGATCCTCATTTCTGGCCTGTCAAATAATGTCCTAACATACTGTTTTTGCCAGGTTACTTCAACTGTTACTTTCAATCTAAACAAAATAATTGATATGAATTATTATCCGGTTGAAACCGCAAGGAGGTCTAATATGCGACACAGGCCAATTGGCATAGGAGTTCAGGGCTTGGCAGACACATTCATGTTACTTGGCATGGCATTTGATTCACCTGAGGTACCTTTCCCAGTTAATAAACTCTGGCATCTGTTCCTTTCTGGCTTAGCCAATATGTAACAAATGCATTCTCCTTTTCAGGCTCAGCAATTGAATAGGGATATTTTTGAAACTATTTACTACCATGCTCTGAAAGCTTCCGCTGAACTGGCGGCTAAAGAAGGCCCTTATGAAACATATGAAGGGAGCCCTGTCAGCAAGGTTTTCCTCTCCCTCTACAAATCTCTCTTTTTAGTTAGTGAAAAGAGTCCAATTTTCAAAAGAGAAAACAGTGTAATGTTGCCTTTCCTTGTAGTTTTCTGTCCAATTTCCCCCCTAAATTTGCATCCACTCACCTTAGTGACTGAATCACTGGTTGGAAAGTAACAAGTTATCTTCTTCCTAAATTTTGTTCTCTACCAACTACCTTGCAGGGCATTATCCAACCTGACATGTGGAATGTAGTGCCATCGACCAGATGGAACTGGCCAACTTTAAGGGAAACTATTTCTAAAGTTGGAGTAAGAAACTCTCTTCTGGTGGCTCCAATGCCCACTGCTTCCACTAGTCAGATTCTTGGCAACAATGAGTGCTTTGAACCCTACACATCTAACATCTACAGTCGGCGGGTTCTAAGGTTTGTAAATACAGTCTTAGTGCTCACATTCTGAACTCTATGTGCATACCATTGATTTTATTTACCATTTTTCCAGTGGGGAGTTTGTCGTGGTTAACAAGCATCTTCTCCATGACTTGACTGAGATGGGTATCTGGACACCTGCTCTGAAAAATAAGATAATTTATGAAGATGGTTCTATTCAGAAGATGGAAGAAATCCCTGATGATCTTAAAGCAATTTACAAGTATGTGGTTCACCCTCCTCTCATTACATTCTACTGGATGCAGTCGATATATGTATCTGAAAGTTTACTCAATTATTGTATCAGGACTGTTTGGGAGATTAAGCAGAAAACTCTGGTTGACATGGCTGTTGATCGTGGATGCTACATCGACCAGAGCCAGAGCCTTAATGTCCACATGGATCAACCAAACTTTGCAAAGCTAACTTCGTTGCATTTCCATGCTTGGTCCAAGGTAACTCATCATGGGGATTCTGAAGCTTTTTCTTAAACCCTCAACATTTTGTATCAAATCTTAAAACTGACAAGCAATGGTGTGCTTAATCTTTGGTTTGTGCCAGGGCCTGAAAACTGGGATGTACTATTTGAGAACAAGGGCAGCTGCTGATGCAATCAAGTTTACTGTGGACACTGGCTTTCTGAAGGTCAATGGGGTACGTGTTCTGGCCATCGGCTCTGCATCTATTTTGCTGTCTTTCCAACCCAGTTGCTCAAAACATCACCACTCATAATGAATACACATGATTTTTGCAGGATGCTAATGGCACTAATGGCACTAACGGCAAACTAGCAGAGGAAGACGATGAAGCCAAAATGGCGCAAGTCGTCTGCTCCTTGAGCAACCGGGAAGAATGCCTGGCATGCGGGAGCTAGATGCATCTCTTGCATCTGTTTTTCTCTTAACCAAGGCAGGCATTACACAACCAAGTGGTCTGATCATTGGCGTTGAATAATTGAGAAGTGAGTCGTTTATGACTTTATGTAGGTGTGGTTGGGTTTAAGATCTGATGAGTTCCTTTGCTGGGCAGCCCTTGACGGCTGAGTTGCCAACGTTGGCTTGTGTTGTATTTGTACTATCTAAAAACATGGGTTGCTGCAGCTGTAATGTATATATATGTATCATTGTTTGTCTTACTGATTTGTCCCGTTGTTGCTGTTATACTTGTATGCATTAATGTGCAAGTGTTTTTGATGGTTTTGATTTTTCCTGTCAATTTGTCTCTGGGTTTAAACTAGAACTGGCGCTGCTTTTTAATAAACGAGTAATAGCCCTTGTACGTTGGGAGAGATATGCACTGATAATGTGACCTAGTTGTTTCATTTGTAAATAAATTCCTCTATCACTCCAAATTGATGAATATCATTACAATTTATTTTCTCCATGTTATTGTCAAGTTTATGTGGATTGACTAGCCCTTTTCATGTTTGGACTTTTGGTTGTGTTGACTAGCATGTTAGTATTTTTTTAAGAAAAGAATTACAATCTATACTTTAATAAAGGATGAAATATAACCAAATTGGAGATGCCCTTAACGCCCATAACCTAGTAGGTGCGAATAGCTCACCAAACTGCCTTGTCTTATGCACAATGGTGTGGAGTCCCTTTTATCTGTCTACCTGACCTCATAGTTGTTTTTTCTCGCGGAAACCTGCTCAATGGTCAGTTTACTCGAGAAAGAGATTCTGTCAGACCATCGTTGATTTTCCTTTTCTTTTGAGGGTGACATCCTTGAAAACCAGTACGCAAGACAAGTTCCATACAAGAGCTAAATGCGAACTTCCAAGGACTGACACCTCTTCACCTTGCTCAAAATATGAATTCAAGAATACTATCATTTCAAATCTTCAACACCAATAACGACATGATCGGCATAACGAAAAAAAATATTTTCTTCTCAAACATCTCGCCACATTTCGCCCTCGGTCTGCTGTCGGTCCGTCCGTCAGGCCAAATGAAGAAGATGAAATGATCGACCGTAACCAAAACAAATCACGGAACAACACAAACAATTATACTACTATGTTTCAAAAAAAAAAACAATTATACTACTAGCGAAATTTGCGCGACCGCCTGGTACATAGATCATCAACGGTATATATAGCACTAGAATGCTAGCTAATGGCACGGGCACATGGTATCGGTGACCGCGTGGAGGGAGTGCATGATGATGAGGAAGTAGACGACCAGCGCGACGAAGCCGGCGATGAGGGCTCCCATGACCTGGTTGCAGTAGCCGTGCACCTGCTCGCAGATCGGCAGCCACCCGGCGTGCTCGTTGCCGTTCCTCCCCACCTCCGCTATCGCGCCCGTAGCCGCCACGGCGCCGGTGAGCACCATCCCCATCACCACATCGGTCATGACGACCAATCTCGAGGCGGCGCCCCCGGGCGGCACGAAGGCGACGAGCAGGCTGTAGACGCATGCCACGGCGTATGCCACCACGAAGAAGCTGCATATATGCCAAATCAACAATGAAAATGCGCAACGATCTCCACATATAAGTTAAACACAACCATACGTGAAATGTAGTCACAATTAATATTAGTACTTACATAAATGACGGAATGTGAGAGAATTTGGCCTCGATTTCCAAGCCGAACAAGCTGGTGGTCTCGCGGCTGGTCACCATGATTATCGCCGCGGCGGCCGCGGTGACGGCCGCGACGAGCCTGAGCACGACGGAGATGAGCCGGTGCAGCTTGGCCATGGCGGTGCGTTGATTACGCGGGTGTTGTGAATATGGTCGCTAGCTGTCAGTGCTAATCAAGGGGAGAACAAGATCCCAGACACTTCGGGGGATGATGCCGATTAAATAGATACACGTAGTCCGATTTCGTGGGGTAGTTTTGGTTGTTCAGCTACGTTGGAAGAGTAGGAATAACTAAATGTGCATAGGTGGGCAGATTTGTTGGTAAGCAACTTCAGCGTAACTTGTCTCGCCATGTTGAATATCCCGTGTCTCTGTGATCAGTATTCAGTAGTCAGATCCCATTCCCAGTGCCAAGATTTCTTCTCATGAAACGAATTCAAGTGTAGCGACAACAACAGAAATGTCGCACAATTTTCTCACGTTGCCCGACTATCATGGTACCAAGAGTCCAAGATGTTGACATCCCAACAAGAGGAAGGCTTGCTTTTGGCCAACAAACGCAGTTTGGTGTCGCTTTTACCTTTCAGATTTGTATTCGGTTGTTGCTTTTTTATTATTTAGTTTTATTTAAATTATGAATGGTGTCTGTTTTGTGAATCCTACGCTGAAGGTTGGTTGGCAGACTTAGGGCAACTCCAACACGGTTCACCAATACGAACATCACCAAATGCTTGCGGACATGTTTAGACATGTCCGCGGTCAGGAATAGTGGTGAAGGCCATTTAACGGGAGTCACCAAATGTCCGCCACTTTCCTGAAAAAAATAAAACAAACCAAATGACTGCCTTTGGTCACTTTAACAGATGCGTCACTTTGACAAATGTATACAGATCAACAGCAACTCAATCATCCATTTAAATTCAAAAGCACTCCCTGAAAGATGTTCAAGAAGTTTTTAAATTTCATCGATGCCCAAAGCAGACTTCGTCTCAAGCTTCCTCTTCTCGAGCTTGAACTTCTTCATAGGTAATTGATCCAGTTTGCCATGGGCATTGAGCTCACCCAATAATGCATCATTGTAGCTTCCACTTCGTCCTATGGCAGAACACTCATGTGTGTCCAGGCTAGACAATGACCTGATCAACAAGTTGCAAATTGAGCAAATGAACATAATGACCAACACGTAGAGCACCAAGAAGCAACACTTACGAGCTCTTTGAGTGATGCCCCCCTTGGCCATCTTGCTCGCACTTGTACATACACACTACAATACTTGTTGACGACATTTGAATGATGTACAATCGATGGAGTAGTGACCTTAGTCCGCGATCATGGATCACTTTCATGTCGTAGGGAGCATAGTGCTTGTGCTCATTGAACCAAACATTCATGTCGTAGGTGAGGGAGTCCTGGATTAGGGGGTCCTCGGGCAGCTGGCCTATCTCTCGTGGTGTTGGGGATATGACCCCGAGATATAACCCGCCCAGGAAGGGCCGGGTTAGACCATTGGCGACTCCTGGAGTTAAGGCTTCAGACACGCCCAAGTACTGAAGGGGCGACTCACAAGATGGGCCGACTTAAATCCCAAGACCAGGAGACAGCGTGTGGCCCAAAGGTGTAAGCCGCCATATGATGATTTGCCTTACCAGGCAAGGTGAGCTAGAGTATGACTCGGTCACGGATCGTAACCCGACCCAGACTCTTGTAAGCCGGCGGCCTCGACCTGTATATAAAGACGAGTCCCCGACATAGAATAGACAGGTTACAATCAATCGAGAGCTAGGTTAAGTGAATCCGCTCCCTTGTAATCGATACTCAGGCAATAAGCAACAAGAGAAGGAGTAGGCTTTTACCTCCACTGTGAGGGGCCGTACCTGGGTAAACTCATGTCTCTCGTCCCGCTCAACCCCGTCAAGCTAATCACCGTAGCGATGGCCTCGCACCTAAGTCCTTTCACTAGGGCATCTGCCGTGACAAAACCACGACAGTTGGCGCTCACCGTGGGGCCAGCGCACGGTGGTTTCGAGTTCTCGAAGGGCTCCTTCCCAGGGATCGAGGGATACGCCGTTGGCAGGATGACCAAGAGTCGCCGCGACAAGCTCTACATCGACGATGCTGGCTGGGGCCCGAGGCTGACTCAATCGAGTACGGGTACTCGGTCCCCTTCGGCGGAATCCACGTCTTCATCGGCAAGATCGGCGGATCAGAGCGTGAGCCGGGTATCTGCACCGACATCATCGAGCCGGCTTGGCGCGCGAAACCCGCCCGGGTCCAAGCCGGGCGGAAGCACATTTTCGTGGCCTTCACGCAAGGTGTGGAACTTGCAGAAAATTCCGCATCTGGAGGAGAGACTCTCATCTACTTAGGTGATGAGTCCTCGACCGGAGAGACGGAGTCAATCTACCAGCTCCAAAATGGGTTTGGGGGCTGTTCCGATGGTGACAGTATTCCGAACCCCTACGAGCCACCGAGCCGAGCCGCCATCTTCATGGCAAGTACGATGCCGGCTCTCAACAGCACGACGGCTGGAGTGACAGCCGCTATTGACCCTCAGGATCCGGCTCAGTCAGACCGTCGGCTCAGGTCTTGTCTGAGTTGATGAATGAGTTGACAACCTTAATGGGGACTGAGGTTACGGCGGAGAACCAAGCGGAGAGTAACGCAGAGATCGCAAAGCTTAGGGAGCAGATGACCAAGGCCCAGGAAGATATCAATGCTGAAAACACCTGGATGGCAACGGTGCAGGCTTAAATTAATGCTGAGTCGGAACACTTGAAAGCAGAGGCTTGGCGTTTAAGTATGGATCAGAACGCCTCCAATGCAGTTCTTCGGAGGAGGCACCAGACCCGTTTGCCTTTAAATTATGAGCCCATGAATCTGTTTAACACGCCGGGGGAAGGACCTAGTACTCCACCGGTTATACCCCCGACTGCAGAGGCGCCTGGGAACAGGGCGACGACTCAGCCTCGTCAGTCAGAGCTGGCCCGTAGGGGTCAGACCCCGCCTCAACGTTTTGCAACACTGCCGGGTCACTTTTCTAACCCGGTGGATAACATGGTAGCAACGGCCACCCAGCTCAGTGCGCTCCCTATTACTGGTGCGACGCCCATTGAAGTCGAGGCACAGAATGCCATTGAGCTCCTTCAAACGGCGGTTGCACAGCAGGAGAAGTATTCATACAGTTGTGCTCGCTTGCACTCAACTCCTCTCCCAAGCCAAAGCTACAGTCGGCACATTGAGTCGCCCGTGGTCTCCAGTAGTGAGCAGCGCCGTAACCTGCCCCGTGACGACCCGCCCCGTGATAACCCGCCCCTTAACCCGAGGAGTCATGCTCAGGCGATTGTGGATGAGGCCAGAGCCCGCCATGAGGCGGCAGCGACGATTAACCAGGGGGCTTATCAGCAGCCTCCGGTGACACCTTCAGCCTCGGTGGGAGCCGGGTCAAATTCCAGGACCATCGGGCTGCCGTGTCTTGTGCCGGCTTTGCGTAATGAGCATTTGCCCAAGGATTTCAAACGCCCTCGCAAGGTGCCCAATTACACGCCGGACCTCCCTCCAGAGGCTTGGATTGAAAGTTATGAACTGGCCATGGAGATGTTAGACGTCAGCGATGCAGTTTGTGCTAAATATTTCACCATGATGTTGGAAGGACCGGCTTGCACATGGCTGAAGATCCCGCCCCCTAACTCCATTAATACTTGAGTAGAGTTGAAGGACACCTTTATCAAGAATTTTGAAGGAACTTGTAAGCAACCTTTGACGATTGTGTATTTGGAGCACTATGTGCAGCGAGAGGACTAGTCAGCTCATCATTGGGCTCAACGGGTTGCAACCATCATCCATACTTCGTACAGTATTGGGGCGGCTCAGGCTGTGCTGCTTTTGGAGCAGAACTGTCACTTTGACCCCCTCAAGCAGAAGCTCGGTCGGTTTAAGCGTAAATGTACAGATATGGTCAAGCTTATGGATGTACTTACCAGGTAGCTCTAATGATGATAAATCTGGTAAGGGCAAGAAGAATGTAAGTGGCAAGGGTCAGCAGCAACACGCCTCTGCTCAGCATAGCAATCAGAATAACCAAGGCAATGGGGGGAAGCGCAAGTATTCTAACGGCGGGTTAGATTTTGTGGCTAACACCAACGTCGGGTTTAAAAACTAGCGTCACAATGGTAATGGCAAGCCGCCTTTCAGTGGAGGAAAACCTTTCAATCTTTAGGCAATGCTCAATGACCCCTGCTCGAAACACAATTATCCTAACAAGCCATCCACTCATGCTTGGAAGGATTGTTATATCATGCAAGAGTTCAGGAATCATAGCCTTCACCAGCATCATGGTAATAATAACGGGTCGCCCGGCGGGTCAGGATCTGGTTTTCAGGGTTTTGGCTTTGGTGGTGGCGGCTCAAATTTTGGCTATCAGGGTCAGGGTAACCATGGTGGTCATAATCAACAGTCTGGTCAGGGTAATCAGCAGCAAAATAATCAATCAGGATATCAGAGTAATCCAAAGCAGCTTAATGGTGGACAATATCACATCTTCACTACAAACACATGTAAGCGTGACCGGAAGGTCCATAAACGAGCAGTCAACATGATTGAGCCGGCAGTGCCTCAATATTTAAGGTGGTCAGAATAGGTAATCACATGGAGCCGGGCGGATCACCGCCCTGGGTTGATGATCCAGGTCATCAAGCACTGGTGGTAGCCCCTCAAGTGGGCGGTTATAAATTCACGAAAGTGCTTATGGATGGTGGCAGCAGCATCAACATCTTGTACTATGATACTTTCCATCGGATGAGCCTCACAGACAAGCATCTTAAGCCGTTCTCCACAGTGTTTCATGGAGTGGTGCCTGGCAAGTCGGCTTACCCTGTCGGGAAGATATCACTGGAAGTGGCCTTTGGTGATGAGCACAACTATAGAGCAGAGATGCTATGGTTCGAGGTGGTCAAGATCAAGAGCCCATATCATGCCCTGTTTGGACGGTCGACTTATGCCAGGTTTATGGCTCACCCTTGCTATGTGTATTTGCAGCTCAAGATGCCAGGGCCTGACAGAACAATAACGGTCCACAGGAATCGTAAACTCGCCCTGGAGTGCGAGGAAGGAGAAGCGGCTTATGCAGAGTCGGCCTATGCCACGGAGGAGCTCAAGTATTACAAAGATAATACTAACCCGACTGATATTACCCCTCTAAAGAAGTCCACTACAAAGACAGACCCGCCACTTAAGTTTAAGTTGGCGAAGGATACACAGCAAGTTGATTTTGTCCCTGGTGATTCCTCTCAACAGTTCACCATTGGGACATGGATGGATCCAAAATAGGAAAGCGCGCTCATCAAATTCATCCGTGAGAATCGGGACATCTTTGCATGGAAGCCTTCTGACATGCCAGGTGTACCGAGAGAGTTCGCTGAGCACCGGCTTAATATTGATCCTAAGATGAAACCTGATCGCCAGTTCCTCTGTCGTTTTAATGAGGAGAGGTGTAAGGCTATTGGAGAAGAAGTGGCCCGGCTCCTAGCTGCTGGGTTCATCATTGCGGTGTTTCACCCTCAGTGGCTGGCTAACCCGGTGCTTGTGCTTAAGAAGAATGGCACTTGGCGTATGTGTGTGGACTATACAGATCTTAACAAGGCTTGTCCAATTGATCCTTTTGCTCTCCCCCGTATTGACCAGATTGTGGATGCCACTACAGGTTGTGAGAGTTTGTGTTTTCTAGACGCTTATTCTGGTTATCATCAGATCAAGATGGTAGTGGAGGATTGATAACCCACAACACTACAAAAAAAAGACACATCCGTGACATTTTGGGCCGAACAAAAATCTTTTCTGTCATACTTATGACACTTCTATGACGATAATTGTGACAAAACCCGGTATCATCATAGATGCGGTGGGGTCCTACTTCTATGACAAAAAATCATGACAGAAAATGGGCTTTTCGTCCTGGGCGGGCCGGAGACGCAGCTGCATGACATTCTTTGGGCCGTCCATGACGGAAAAACCGTGGTAGAAGCGAGGGCGCGGAAAATATCGGGGAGTCCCCGGTTACGGTGGGTGGTCGGGGGCCGAGCGATGCGCGTTTCTCTCGTACGTACGCGCGTGTGTGCGAGGCATTGGGCTATAACTGAACCCGAGCGATTGCACTCTAGGCTACCCGTTACTGAACCCAAGCGATCGATCGATGGCTGTTAACTGAACCCGATCGAGCGATTCCTTCGCTACTGCTGCTAACTGAAGCCGATCGATGCTGCCTCTGGATGAATAGTGAGTGTTGCGGGGGGGGGGGGGGGGCTGGATGAAAAGTTCCCGGTGGGGGTGGATGAACAGGACCCCGTGGTGTTGCTTCTGGATGAACAGTACCCCGATCGATCGAGCCGGTTGGGGCTGGATGAACAGGACCCCGTGGAGGGCTAGATGAACAGGACCACCCCGTGGAGGGCAGGATGAACAGTAGACGGTGGAGGGCAGGATGAACAGTAGCCCGTGGAGGGGTGGTTGAACAGGAGCCCGTGGAGAGGGCTGGTTGAACAGTAGCCGGTGGAGTAGCGCGCGGTGGAGGCTGGATGAACAGGAGCCCGTGGATGAACAGTCGCATGTGGAGGCTGGAGGAGGTCGACGGTGGATGAACAGTAGCCCGTGGAGGCTGGAGGGGGTCGACGGTGGAGATGAACAGTATCCCGTGGAGTCCCATTTTGCGGTACACCACACCCCTCCCGATGAACATGACCCCCGTTTCGATCGTAGCGCTCCAACACAAGTCCATTTCCTCCGTTTTGCGGTACGCCACACCCCTCCCGACCAACAGGACCCCCGTTTCGACCGTAGGATGTCCATTTCCTCTGTTTTGCGGTATGCCAGACCCCTCCCGATGAACAGGATCCCGTTTTGAACGTGGCCGATCGAACACAAGGCCGCTTCCTCCGTTCTGCGGTACGCCAAGCCTCGTTTCCATCGGCTGTTCCGTCCAGGCCCTCTCGATGAACACGACGACGCATTCCGTTCCGACCCAGCCGGTTGGCTCCCTATGAACACGATGACGACGCTGTTTCTCCGTTCCGACCCAGCCATGTACACGAGCCATGGCCGTACGTATGCGCGAGTAGGCGTTCGAGACCCTACCCGTATGTATGTACGTGGCCGTATTTTCTTTCTTGAACACTGGCCGTTGTACGTACGTGTACATGCTACGTGCGCGCCTCTACTACGACACGTGCGCGCCTCTACATCGACCAGTATGTACGTACACGTTCGCGACCAGAATGACAACGCTACGTACGCTTCGACCAGGTGGGTCCCGACTGTCAGGCACTTCCTTGCCTGCGAAGATGTAGCTGGTGGGTCCCAGCAGTCAGGGGGCGAATCATTTTTTTTGCCCGGACGCACTTCCTTGCGTGCGAAGATGTAGCTGGTGGGTCCAAGCAGTCAGGGGAAACGTTTTTTTCGCGAAATACGGTGGCCCGTCCGGTGGGTCCCCGCTGTCAGGTGGAGGAATAATTATTTTGCGCGTAATAAGGAGGCACTTCCTTGCTGCGGCCGTGGACCCAGCTGCCAGCCTCTCCACGTACAGTCCACGTCCGATGGAAGCCATTCCTTGACCACGTTGACCACGCCGCGCCGAGAGCACCAGGGCGGTGGACGACGGCGAGGCCTAGGAAGGGGACGCCGCGGAGCCGGGGAAGACGCGGCAGTGGATGCCCACACGTAGAGGAGTACGAGGGTTCACTGGTTCGCTGCGGTGTGAGGCTGCCGTCGCCGCAGAATAACAGGGGATGTGGGTGAGTAGAGGGATGGCCTAGCCAGTGGTGGGAATAGTAGGGGGCGGTGAGGCCTCCGCGGCAGTACAACCGGTCACGGGAGGCAGGAGCATGCGGCACGACCGGCGCTGCTTTGGGCGGCTGGAGCAAGAAGACCAGAGGTTGAAGAAGCACTACGGCCGTTGGAATGGACATCGTACGGTCACTGGAGCTAGAATCGTTCATATTGACTAAGTTGACAAAGCACTCCGTCCCCGTCAACTTAGTAGGCCCACAAGTCAGCCTCCCACCAAGGTGGGTCCCAACTAGCAGGGGGAGTATTCATTTTTTTGCGTAATAAGGAGGCACTTCCTTGCGTGCGAAGATATAGCTGGTGGGTCCGACCTGTCAGCGGTGGGAACGTTTTTTTCGCGAAATACAGAGGCCCTTCGAGTGGGTCCTAGCTGTCAGGTGGAGGAATCATTATTTTGTGCGTAATAAGGAGGCATTTCCTTGCGTGCGGCCGTGGACCCAGCTGTCAGCCTCTCCACGCACAGTCTACTTCTGATGGTGTCGTTCGTTGACCACGTTGACCACTCCGCGCCGAGCGTATCCAAGGTGGTGGACGACGGCGAGGCCTCGGATAGCAACGAGCCGGTGATGGGAAGACGCGGGAGTAGAGTCGCAGACGGAGAGGTGTACGAGGGTTAACTGGTTCTGGTGTGGTGTGGTTCGGCAGTCGGTGGAGAAGAACAGGAGGTGTGGAGGGGTGGAGGGATGGCCTGGCCAATGGTGGAGTAGCGCTTCACAGCGAAGCGTGCTAAGCAGAGCTGCTAGCAGCAGGAGGCGGGAGCAGGTGGTCCCGACGGCGCTGGAGGAAGAAGACGAGAGATTGAAGATAGATGCCGGTCGTTGGATGTAAATCCAACGGCTAACAATGTCAGAATCATTTGTTTTGTTGACTAAGTTGACAACGACTTGCATTGTATTCGGCCTATTGGCCCACATTTCAGCCTCCAAAAATGTGGCACGTATTCAACCAATTTTTCAAAATTTACAGTCTTTTTTTTGCGGGGTAGAATTTACAGTCCATTTGATCTCTTTTTCTTTTGAATTACAGTCCATTAGCTGGGCTGGGTGAACAAATAATGTAGCGTCCATGCGGCCCATTTATGTTTTTCCTAAAAAATTACAGGCCATTTGCACTTTCTCGAAATACACGATTTTGCCGGGCTGATTCTAATTATAATGTTGGGGTGGGCGCAGCAATGTTATCAAAAATAAACAGGGGCTGAGCATTTTGTTATATATATATAAATAATAAGTGATTTATTATTACATTGGTCCTTAAATCTTACCAAGCTTTTGTACACAATCATCAGGATTTTCGTTGCCAAAAAAAATCCAGGATTTTATTGTTAAGAAATTATTTTTATAAGTTAACAAGATGTGGGATATTGTTTTCTTACACATGTAAGTATCTGTTAAATATATGATGACAATAACAATAATATATAATAACATATAAAATAATTTAAATATATATAATATAGTTAGAAGGGAAACATAAGTTGGACTAGGCGTTCCTATTCTTATATAGAAAAATAGAATAGACCTCTGCGTTTTCTTCAAAAAAATTACATAAATTGGGCTGCCGATGTTTCAGGAAAACTAAAACCTCGGATGGGAGGTCCATAGGCCGGTCGATACATGACAGCCCTCAAGAAAATACAAACAGCCTTATGGACCTCCCATCCGAGGTCGTGGGTTGCGCATGTTAAAAAAGAAAGCCTAGACGGGGCAGCCCAAAACCCAGCTGATACTTGCTGCCCCAGTGATAATAAATTATACCTGCCAGCTCCCCGGCTTCGTTGTGAATTTATCTCCTATAGCAACTACGTTGAAGCACCTAAAAAAATGTAACTATGTTGACAAACCTGTGGGCCCCAACGTCAGTATAGCATTAGGTGGAAGTATTTTTTCAATGAGGCACTTACTTGCTTACGGCCATAGACCTGGTGGGTCCCGACTGTCCGCCTCTCCACGTACAGTCCTCTCCAGATTCCTCTCATTTGTTCAGCATGTTCACAACGGCAGACAGCGGCGTCGCGGCGAGCGCACAAAGGCGCAGGAGGAGATCCGACAACCTGAGGAAGTGCCTTATTAGTAACGAAACAGCTGAACTAGCCCAGTGGCCGAGTGACACTACCCGACAGCTGTTCCGCCCGGGTTCGATTCCACCTGTGCAGAGAAAATATCTCCAAATTTTTTGCCTCTGCCTTTATTGACATGTGGGTCCCAATTCTCATCTACGCACATCATGTCCTACACTTGCCAAAACTTCGTCCCTCGTTTTCTCTATTTTTCGCACACTCGACATTGTGTGGGCATTTTGAAAATAGCATATCGTTTTGACTGTGCATCATATGAAGATGTGCTATGCATGAATGTTGATCAACATGATGTTAACTGGCTGGTAGTTCCAGTTTCGACCATGAATAAAACTTACAGCATGATGTTAACACTGTTTGAAAAGGTTGTGTTAATATAAATGCTCTGCCTCTGAAAGTTGCAGTTTCTTACCTGAAACTGAACTTGGAGTTTCTTCTCTGAGAATCACATTGTCTGCACTTTTATACTCCTATGAAACTACATTTTTTAAGTGCTAAAAATAGATCTCTAGAATTCATAAAATACTTCATATGCTCAATACTGCAAATCTGAAATTCAAAAGACATTCATATCTGATCTCAAAATACACAACACAAAACACAATTCACAACCTGCAAATACTAACAACCCCAAGCTCCTCCTGACAATTCACAACCTGCCCGACTATTGGTCTGGGGGGGGGGCAAATCCCTCCTATTCCTCGGCGGCAGACAGCCACCCCGTGAGACGATGTGAACGGCGAGGGAGAGGATGGCGGGGAAGCGTCGTCGGGCCAACTGTTTTTCTCCTCTTGCAGTTGGGTTCGGTCGACGAAGACTCCACCAGCTCGCTCTGGCACGTCACCCTCACAAACGGCACCATGTAGATGCTCGATCCTTCAATCTCTGGTGGATGCTCCATCTGGGATCGATACTCCCACCACCGCTCCCTCACGATCGGATTCGGTGAATCTGTTTGCTCCATGGCCCAGAGGAGCAGCTCTATGTACTCCCGCGCGACTCCCTCCGGGAGTATCGCCGCCTTTTCGCTCTGTTGCAGATATTTGGCCATGGATGTCGCCGTCGCCGCTAGTTGATCCTTGTTGTCAAACCAAGACTGTATCTCCAACATCCTAGCTAGCTTCACAGGGTCGCCGTCTGCGATCCTCACGTATCGGTTGTACTCCTCCATCGATCTACTTCTCCACAGCACCTTCACTCGCCGGCGGTGGTTTTTGAATGTAAGAGGAGAGGAGCAGCGCTGGTTTTGGTTTAGAACGGGAGAGGAGCGACGCTGGTTTTGGATTGGAATAGGAGAGGAGGGGCGGTGGTTTTGAAATGGAAGAGGAGAGGAGCGGCGCTGGATTTAGATTGGAACAGGAGAGGAGCGGCGGTGGTTTAAGAGGAGAAGAGCGGAAGAGCGGCGCTGGTCTTGGAAGTATTTTTTTGTTTTGCGTATTTTGGGTCAAAGTTTGACCACGTACTGTATTTGATAAGCAAAATGTGAATGCATGTCACCAAAAATTGTATTGTTTGGTTCGTATCTGAATGTACTTTCAAATTATATTATTTTTGCAATGTATAACATATATTTTATTTGCGAAAATCATGGTCAATTATGACCCAGAATAAAAGGGAGACTAGTTAATGTGGGGTCGCTTTCTTAATTGAAGGGTAAATTGATTTTGATCTTGATCCAGTCACAGCGCGCCGGCCCTCTCGTCCAATCCTAAATCGCCGCCGCACGCTCCTCTCCCTCTTCTCCATTGCAAAACCACATCCTCTCCTTTCCATCATCTCCATTCCAAAACCACCGTCTCGCCTCTCCCTCTTCTTCATTGCAAAACCACCTCCTCTCTCCTCGGACGAGGATCCCCTGACGTAGCCCATCCTGCCATTGAGACACTGACACATGGGTCCCACCAAGCGCGGGGCCCACCTGTCAGCGACTGAAAGGCAGGGGAACCTCTCCTCTCCATCATCTCCATTCCAAAACCACCGTCTCGCCTCTCCCTCTTCTCTATTGCAAGACCACCGTCTCTCCTCCCATCTTCCAAAGATAGCACCGGACCACTCAGAAGGACATCTATGGAGGGGATGCAGCAGCGAATCTGGCAGATCATCGGCGGCGACCAGGCAAAGTTAGCCAGGTTGAAGGAGATCCTTACTTGGTTTGACAATGAGTGGGAGATTTCGAGGAAGGTGAGGGCCATGTGGCAATGTATGCGAAAGAGCGAGACGACGACGATGAGGGCGGCGATGTACTCCTCGGCGGCAGTCACGCCGCAGTCCTTCGAGTTCATCGAGTATCTCCTCTGAGCGATGGAGCAGACATATTCGCCCGAGGCGAAAGTCAGGCGGAGGTGGTGGGCGTACAGGTCGAAGGTCGAGCACCCAGAGGATAACGAATCGATCGAGTACGGTGTGCCGTTCGTGAGGGTGCAGAGCCAGCCGGAGCCACAGGAGTATTCGTTCTCCCGCCGCAAGAGGAGGCCAGATGGTGCGATGTTGCTTCCCCGCCGTTCTCCACGGTTCCCTCGACGCTCGCCTCGTTTCAACGGCGTCGGTAGGGTTTAAGGTAAGCTTTGCACTAACCTAATCTTCCATCTGCTCATGCTTACAATCAGTGTGACAACTAATAAAAATCATGCTTACAATCAGTCTCCGAGTACTACGCCAATCACCCTAAAATAGGTCTGGACCTTTGGGTCAAAGTTGTGACACTGTGTACAAATAAAGAAAAATAGATTGGTGCTTCTTTCAGAAAAGAGTACACCCCTAGAAAACTGCCAATATAAGCTACTAGTATTTTTTTAAGTCTAAGCTACTAGTATTTGGTTAGAGGATTTGTTGCCGAGAAAGATCCGTCCACAGTGAGCGCCACACATCCCACTGATGGTGGTGGATGCCAATGCTTAGATGGAGCAGGGTTGGTGTCGGTAATTTTTACTTGGCTCCTTGCACTCTGCATATATGCCGGTTCCATCCGTACATTTGTGCAGTTCCACCAAAATGCAGCTGAATAACCCTGTTTGCACAGATAATGAAAAGGCGTGATTACATTATAGTGGCACTAGTTGATGAAACATACACTAATAAACAAAAGAAAATATTACATCATACTGGAAATCGACCCAAGTCTCCCCGATACACCTTCTGCCAGTGATGAACATCAGTGTACAATGGTAGTACAAGGAGGGGCCTTGAGACATTCAAATCTCTATTTTTGTGCAGATCAACTAAAATTAAGCACCCCAGTTTGCAGAAACGCTTAAACATTAACAATGGGACTAGTTGATGAAACATACATTAACAAAGAGAAGCACTTTCTTTATCTACATTGGAAATGAAATGATAGAGAGGACACTCGCTCTATTTTAACTGTATTATTACTTCATTTTATCAGTGACACTAGGGCCGAGCAGGTGGCAAACGAGGTGTACCGTGCGTCGCAAGGATGAAGGCCGGGGGTGCTTAGACTGGGATGCTGAAGCTGGCTCTTTCAGTCCCTATCTTCCCCCTGATGTTTCTGTGGTAGCATTTGGGTTGTAATCCAAACTTGGTCGAGCTGGTGCTGCGTCCCCCTACCTGCCTAGCTTATGTGGCGAACTTGTCTCCTGCTAGTACTCAGTCCGTTCTAGTAGTAGTTGCATAACTGCCCGTTTACACTGAGATGTTGTCGGATAATGGTTCTCTATGGTTGGGTTTCTTTAATGAAGTCAGAGGGAACCCCCTCTTTCGATATATATATAAAAACAGTGTCACTAGCGGTGCCAAAACTTTGCCTCAAATTAATAGTGCCACTATATTAAGGTGCAAAATAATAACATTACTGCTTTATCATGGCAGTGCCAAAACAGTAGCACAAGAGCAGGATCAACATGCAGGATCTTGGGCAAACGGTCCGACCAAAAAGGAACATACCTCGTGATGGGAACCATATCTGCAGTCAACGCCATCGTAGAAGGGATGACACCAGTCACCAACATGGATGATTCAATTCATGGGACTTTTTGGTGCAGTTCACCTAAAATGAAGCAATATCCCATGAGCTAGCAGCTTCTTCTTCTTCTTTTTTTAAGAAAAGGGCTCCAGCCCCGGTTCCATTTCCATCAGAAAACTAAACCCACAGAGCTTCTTCATTAGTTGCAATAAAATTGAGCAACATCAAGGTTGGTCGTGAAGCTCCTGGAGAGTAGGCGGACCAGGACAGTTGCATCTCTAACGAAAAGAAGCAACTTATCTTAATGGGAAATTTAGCAGGACATGAAAAAGTGCCATTGATTCATATTACTGGAGGCATTACATTGAAAACAACATTGGTTTAACGTGTCCTTACTTTTGACAGTGCGACTGCTACATTTTACCAGTGGCATTACATAAGAGCGGCTCGGGGCAACAAACATCAGAAGAGGATATCTGGGTTGGTCCCATTTTTGTTCGGTATATAGCCACCTTATACTGTGTGAGGCTAGCAAATCTAGTGCTGGACTTACTCTGTTGACTTGTCCCCCAGTCCCCACTTTCTTTCCTTTTTCAACCAATAGATCGGGTTTATATTGAGTTTGTACTGCGTTTCCTTTATTTCCCTATTAGACCTAGAGACCACTTGGATAGCCACTCTCTGCTACTTTTCGCCCCCATTATTTCCTCTTTCGACCAAGTCCTAGATTCAGGTAACAAATCCTCCCCCACCCCCATCCCCCTTTCTTCCTTGTTTGAACCAAGTACTACTAGATTCGAGTGCATGAACTAGTTTTACCCCTTAACAGTAAAAAATTAGGTGGTTTTCGAACAGCTGATGGATCCTATCTACACGAGGGGGCCTGAGAAATAGTAAAAGATACAAATGCAGCGACATCAGGAGCTCGGTAAGTAGAGCAAGGCCGGTTTCGAAGGAAGTTATACCTGAGGGTCGCCGGGATGTCGCTAGGTGGGCGGCGGGAGGCCGGATCTTCCCACACTACGGCAGTGAGGAAGAAGGGGTGGGAGGCCCTCCCTTGCCAGCGATGCTTGGGAGAGAACGGCAAGGCCCGCTGATCGGGACGCGCCGGTAGTGGGTAAGAGCTATCGTAGAGGATGACCGCGTGAACGTCGCACCTTCTCACCTTCCCCGGCGGAGAGGATCCGGCTGGATCTGTGACCAGCGGTGAGTAGAGAGAGAGTGTGTGGCCACCGCTGTTGTGTTTAGATCTGGAGAGGATGAGACAGTGTGAAGAGAGCAACACTAGCAAGCAAGCGCGGAGGCTCCTGATACGTCTCCAACGTATCTATAATTTTGATTGTTCCATGCTATATTATATTCCGTTTTGGATGTTTAATGGGCTTTATTATACACTTCTATATTATTTTTGGGACTAACCTATTAACCGGAGGCCCAGCCCAAATTGCTGTTTTTTTGCCTATTTCAGTGTTTCGTAGAAAAAGAATATTAAACGAAGTCCAAACGGAATGAAACATTCGGGAACGTGATTTTCGGAACAAACGTGATCCAGAGGACTTGGAGTCTACGTCAAGAAATCAACGAGGAGAGCACAAGGCAGGGGGGCGCGCCTACCCCCCAGGCATGCCCTCCACCCTCATGGGGCCCACGTTGCTCCACCGACGCACTTCTTCCTCCTATATATACCTACGTACCCCCAAACCATCAGAGGCATCCATGAAAAAATCTAATTCCACCGCCGCAACCTTTTGTACCCGTGAGATCCCATCTTGGGGCCTTTTCCGGCGTCCTACCGGAGGGGGCATTGATCACGGAGGGCTTCTACATCAACACCATAGCCTCTCCGATGATGTGTGAGTAGTTTACGACAGACATTCGGGTCCATAGTTATTAGCTAGATGGCTTCTTCTCTCTCTTTGGATCTCAATACAAAGTTCTCCACGATTCTCGTGGAGATCTATTCGATGTAATCTTCTTTTGCGGTGTGTTTGTCGGGACCGATGAATTGTGGGTTTATGATCAAGTTTATCTATGAACAATATTTCAATCTTCTCTGAATTCTTTTATGTATGATTGGTTATCTTTGCAAGTCTCTTCGAATTATCAGTTTGGTTTGGCCTACTAGATTGATCTTTTTTGCAATGGGAGAAGTGCTTAGCTTTGGGTTCAATCTTGCGGTGTCCTTTCCCAGTGACAGCAGGGGCAGCAAGGCACGTATTGTATTGTTGCCATCGAGGATAACAAGATGGGGTTTATGTCATATTGCATGAGTTTATCCCTCTACATCATGTCATCCTGCTTAAAGCGTTACTCTGTTCTTGTGAACTTAATACTCTAGATGCATGCTGGATAGCGGTCGATGTGTGGAGTAATAGTTGTAGATGCAGGCAGGAGTCGGTCTACTTGTCACGGACGTGATGCCTATATACATCATCATACCTAGATATTCTCATAACTATGCTCAATTCTATCAATTGCTCGACAGTAATTTGTTCACCCACCGTAATACTTATGCTCTTGAGAGAAGCCACTAGTGAAACCTATGGCCCCCGGGTCTATTTTCCATCATATTAATTTCCCATCAACAAGCTATTTCTGGCACTGTTTATTTTGCTTTCTTTACTTTTAGCCTTTATTATAAAAATACCAAAAATATTATCTTATCATATCCATCAGATCTCACTCTCGTAAGTGACCGTGAAGGAATTGACAACCCCTTTATCGCGTTGGTTGCGAGGTTCTTATTTGTTTTGTGTAGGTGCGTGGGACTCGAGCGTAGCCTCCTACTGGATTGATACCTTGGTTCTCAAAAACGGAGGGAAATACTTATGCTACTTTACTGCATCACCCTTTCCTCTTCAAGGAAAAAACCAACGCAGTGCTCAAGAGGTAGCAAGAAGGATTTCTGGCGCCGTTGCCAGGGAGTCTACGCCAAAGTCAACATACCAAGTACCCATCACAAACCCTTATCCCTCGCATTACATTATTTGTCATTTGCCTCTCGTTTTCCTCTCCCCCACTTCACCCTTGCCGTTTTATTCGCCCTCTCTTTTCATTTCGCCTCTTTTTCGCTCGCTTCTTGTTTGCTCGTGTGTTGGATTGCTTGCTTGTCACTATGGCTTAAGACAATACTAAATTGTGTGACTTTACCAATACCAACAACAATGATTTTCTTAGCACTCCGATTGCTCCTCTTACCGATACTGAATCTTGTGAAATTAACACTGCTTTGTTGAATCTTGTCATGAAAGATCAATTCGCTGGCCTTCCTAGTGAAGATGCCGCTACCCATTTGAATAGCTTTGTTGATTTGTGTGATATGCAAAAGAATAAAGACGTGGACAATGATATTGTTAAATTGAAGCTATTTCCTTTTTCGCTTAGAGATCGTGCTAAGTTTGGTTTTCGTCTTTGCCTAAAAATAGTATTGATTCTTGGAATAAGTGCAAAGATGCTTTTATCTCTAAGTATTTTCCTCCCGCTAAGATCATCTCTCTTAGAAACGATATTATGAATTTCAAGCAACTTGATCATGAACATGTTGCACAATCTTGGGAGAGAATGAAATTAATGATACGTAATTGCCCTACTCATGGTTTGAATTTGTGGATGATTATACAAATTTTTTATGCCGGATTGAATTTTGCTTCTAGAGATCTTTTAGATTCGGCCGTGGGAGGCACTTTTATGGAAATCACTTTAGGAGAGGCTACTAAACTCCTAGATAATATTATGGTTAATTATTCTCAATGGCACACTGAAAGATCTACTAGTAAAAAAGTGCATGCAATAGAAGAAATTAATGTTTTGAGTGGAAAGATGGATGAACTTAGGAAATTATTTGCTAATAAAAGTGTTCCTTCTGATCCTAATGATATGCCTTTGTCCACTTTGATTGAGAATAATAATGAATCTATGGATGTGAATTTTGTTGGTAGGAATAATTTTGGTAACAACGCGTATAGAGGAAACTTTAATCCTAGGCCGTATCCTAGTAATTCCTCTAATAATTATGGTAATTCCTACAACAACTCTTATGGAAATTTTAATAAGATGCCCTCTGAATTTGAGACTAGTGTTAAAGAATCTATGAATTCGCAAAAGAATTTCAATGCTTTGCTTGAAGAAAAGTTGCCTAAGATTGATGAATTGGCTAGGAACGTTGATAGAATTTCTCTTGATGTTGATTCTTTGAAACTTAGATCTATTCCTCCTAAGCATGATATCAATGAGTCTCTCAAAGCTATGAGAATTTCCATTGATGAGTGCAAAGAAGGAACCGCTAGGATGCGTGCTAAGAAAGATTGCTTTGTGAAAGCGTGTTCTTCTAATTTTTGTGAGAATAAAGATGAAGATCTAAAAGTTATTGATGTGTCCCCTATTAAATCTTTGTTTTGCAATATGAATCTTGATAATGATGGGACTGAAGATGATCCACCTTTACCTAGAAGGCGTTCCAAAAATTCGGAGTTTTTAGATCTTGATGCTAAAATTTGTAAAAGTGGGATTGAAGAAGTCAAAATTTTAGATAGCAATGAACCCACTATTTTGGATTTCAAGGAATTTAATTATGATAATTGCTCTTTGATAGATTGTATTTCCTTGTTGCAATCCGTGCTAAATTCTCCGCATGCTTATAGTCAACATAAAGCTTTTACCAAACATATCGTTGATGCTTTGATGCAATCTTATGAAGAAAAACTTGAGTTGGAAGTTTCTATCCCTAGAAAACTTTATGATGAGTGGGAACCTACTATTAAAATTAAAATTAAAGATCAGGAATGCTATGCTTTGTGTGATTTGGGTGCTAGTGTTTCCACGATTCCAAAAACTTTGTGTGATTTGTTAGGTTTCCGCGAATTTGATGATTGCTCTTTAAACTTACACCTTGCAGTTCCACTATTAAAAAACCTATGGGAAGAATTAATGATGTTCTTATTGTTGCAAATAGGAATTATGTGCCCGTAGATTTTATTGTTCTTGATATAGATTGCAATCCTTCATGTCCTATTATTCTTGGTAGACCTTTCCTTAGAACGATTGGTGCAATCATTGATATGAAGGAAGGGAATATTAGATTCCAATTTCTGTTAAGGAAAGGCATGGAACACTTCTCTAGAAAGAAAATTAAATTACCATATGAATCTATTATGAGATCCACTTATGGATTGCCAACCAAAGATGGCAATACCTAGATCTATCCTTGCTTTTATGCCTAGCTAGGGGCGTTAAACGATAGCGCTTGTTGGGAGACAACCCAATTTTATTTTTAGTTTTTTGCTTTTTGCTTCTGTTTAGGAATAAATATTTGATCTAGCCTCTGGTTATATTTTTTATGTTTTAATTAGTGTTTGCGCCAAGTTAAACCTATAGGATCTTCTTGGATGATAGTTATTTGATCTTGCTGAAAATTCCAGAAACTTTCTGCTCACGAAAAAAATTGTTAAAAATTACCAGAACGTGATATGATATTGATTCCAATTTCAGCAGATCAATAAACAAATTTTTTAGGTCGTCCTATTTTGGCTGAATTTTTAGACTTTCAGAAGTTTGCGTTAGTTACAGATTAATACAGACTGTTATGTTTTTGACAGATTCTGTTTTTCGTGTGTTGTTTGCTTATTTTGATGAATCTATGGCTAGTAAAAGAGTTTATAAACCATAGAGAAGTTGGAATACAGTAGGTTTAACACCAATATAAATAAAGAATGATTTCATTACAGTACCTTGAAGTGGTGTTTTGTTTTCTTTCGCTAACGGAGCTCACGAGATTTTCTGTTAAGTTTTGTGTTGTGAAGTTTTTAAGTTTTGGGTAATGATTTGATGGAGTATGGAACAAGGAGTGGCAAGAGCCTAAGCTTGCGGATTCCCATGGCACTCCAAGATAATCTAAGGACACCTAAAAGCCAAAGCTTGGGCATCCCCTCTTTCGTCCTCATCCATCGGTAAATTTACTTGGAGCTATATTTTTATTCACCACATGATATGTGTTTTGCTTGGAGCGTCTTGTATGATTTGAGTCTTTATTTGTTAGTTTGACACAATCATCCTTGCTGTACACACCTTTTGAGAGAGACACACTTGATTCGGAATTTGTTAGAATACTCTATGTGCTTCACTTATATCTTTTGAGCTATATAGTTTTTGCTCTAGTGCTTCACTTATATCTTTTAGAGCACGGTGGTGGATTTGTTTTATAGAAACTATTGTTCTCTCATGCTTCACTTAGATTATTTTGAGAGTCCTATAAAACAGCATGGTAATTTTCTTTAATTATGATAGGCATCTAAGATTAGTAAAGAAAGTTTTTTCTTATGAGTGTGTTGAATACTATGAGAAGTTTGGTGCTTGATAATTGTTTTGAGATATGAAGATAGTAATATTAGAGTCATGCTAGTTGAGTAGTTTTGAATTTGAGAAATACTTGTGTTAAAGTTTGTGATTCGTAGCATGCATGTATGGTGAACCGTTATGTGATGAAGTCGGAGCATGATTTATTTATTGATTGTCTTCCTTATGAGTGGCGGCCGGGGACGAGCGATGGTCTTTTCCTACCAATCTATCCCCCTAGGAGCATGCGCATAATACTTTGTTTCGATAACTAATAGATTTTTGCAACAAGTATATGAGTTCTTTATGACTAATGTTGAGTCCATGGATTATACGCGCTCTCATCCTTCCACCATTGCTAGCCTCTCTAATACCACGCACTTTTCGCCGGTATCATAAACCCACCATATACCTTCCTCAAAACAGCCACCATACCTACCTATCATGGCATTTCCATAGCCATTCCGAGATATATTGCCATGCAATTTACCACCGTTCCGTTTGCTATGACACGCTCCATCATTGTCATATTGCTTTTCATGATCATGTAGTTGACATTGTATTTGTGGCAAAGCCACCGTTCATAATTCTTTCATACATGTCACTCTTGATTCATTGCATATCCCGGTACTCCGCCGGAGGCATTCACATAGAGTCATATTGTTGTTCTAAGTATTGAGTTGTAATTCTTGAGTTGTAAGAAAATAAGAGTGTGATGATCATCATTATTAGAGCATTGTCCCAAGTGAGGAAAGGATGATGGAGACTATGATTCCCCCATAAGTCGGGATGAGACTCCGGACTAAAAAAAGAGTGAGAAAGGCCATAAAAAAGAGGAGAAAAGGCCAATAAACAAAAAAATGAGAGAAAAAGAGAGAAGGGACAATGCTACTATCCTTTTACCACACTTATGCTTCAAAGTAGAACCATGATCTTCATGATAGAGAGTCTCTTATGTTGTCACTTTCATATACTAGTGGGAAATTTTCATTATAGAACTTGGCTTGTATATTCCAATGATGGGCTTCCTCAAAATGCCCTAGGTCTTCGTGAGCAAGCGAGTTGGATGCACACCCACTTAGTTTCTTTTGTTGAGATTTCATATACTTATAGCTCTAATGCATCCGTTGCATGGCAATCCCTACTCACTCACATTGATATCTATTGATGGGCATCTCCATAGCCCATTGATACGCCTAGTTGATGTGAGACTATCTTCTCCCTTTTTGTCTTCTCCACAACCACCATTCTATTCCACATATAGTGCTATGTCCATGGCTCACGCTCATGTATTGCGTGAAGATTGAAAAAGTTTGAGAACACCAAAAGTATGAAACAATTGCTTGGTTGTCATCGGGGTTGTGCATGATTAAATACTTTGTGTGATAAAGATAGAGCTTAGCCAGGCTATATGATTTTGTAGGGATAACTTTCTTTGGCCATGTTATTTTGAGAAGACATAATTGCTTAGTTAGTATGCTTGAAGTATTATTATTTTTATGTCAATATTAAACTTTTGTCTTGAATCTTTCGGATCTGAACATTCATACCACAATTAAGAGAATTACATTGAAAATTATGCCAAGTAGCATTCCACATCAAAAATTCTGTTTTTATCATTTACCTACTCGAGGACGAGCAGGAATTAAGCTTGGGGATGCTTGATACGTCTCCAACGTATCTATAATTTTTGATTGTTCCATGCTATATTATATTCTGTTTTGGATGTTTAATGGGCTTTATTATACACGTTTATATTTCTTTTGGGACTAACCTATTAACCGGAGGCCCAGCCCAAATTGCTGTTTTTTTGCCTATTTCAGTGTTTCGCAGAAAAAGAATATCAAACGGAGTCCAAACGGAATGAAACCTTCGGGAACGTGATTTTCGGAACAAACATGATCCAGAGGACTTGGAGTCTACGTCAAGAAATCAACGAGGAGAGCACGAGGCAGGGGGGCGCGCCTACCCCCCAGGCACGCCCTCCACCCTCGTGGGGCCCACGTTGCTCCACCGACGTACTTCTTCCTCCTATATATACCTACGTACCCCCAAACCATCAGAGGCATCCACGAAAAAACCTAATTCCACCGCCGCAACCTTCTGTACCCGTGAGATCCCATCTTGGGGCCTTTTCCGGCGTCCTGCCGAAGGGGGCATTGATCATGGAGGGCTTCTACATCAACACCGCCTCTCCGATGATGTGTGAGTAGTTTACCACAGACCTTCGGGTGCATAGTTATTAGCTAGATGGCTTCTTCTCTCTCTTTGGATCTCAATACAAAGTTCTCCACGATTCTCGTGGAGATCTATTCGATGTAATCTTCTTTTGCGGTGTGTTTGTCGGGACCGATGAATTGTGGGTTTATGATCAAGTTTATCTATGAACAATATTTGAATCTTCTTTGAATTATTTTATGTATGATTGGTTATCTTTGCAAGTCTCTTCGAATTATCAGTTTGGTTTGGCCTACTAGATTGATCTTTCTTGCAATGGGAGAAGTGCTTAGCTTTGGGTTCAATCTTGCGGTGTCCTTTCCTAGTGACAGTAGGGGCAGCAAGGCACGTATTGTATTGTTGCCATCGAGGATAACAAGATGGGGTTTATATCATATTGCATGAGTTTATCCCTCTACATCATGTCATCTTGCTTAAAGCATTACTCTGTTCTTATGAACTTAATACTCTAGATGCATGCTGGATAGCGGTCGATGTGTGGAGTAATAGTAGTAGATGCAGGCAGGAGTCGGTCTACTTGTCACGGACGTGATGCCTATATACATGATCATACCTAGATATTCCCATAACTATGCTCAATTCTATCAATTGCTCGACGGTAATTTGTTCACCCACCGTAATACTTATGCTCTTGAGAGAAGCCACTAGTGAAACCTATGGCCCCCGGGTCTATTTTCCATCATATTAATTTCCCATCAACAAGCTATTTCTGGCATTGTTTATTTTGCTTTCTTTACTTTTAGTCTTTATTATAAAAATACCAAAAATATTATCTTATCATATCTATCAGATCTCACTCTCGTAAGTGACCGTGAAGGGATTGACAACCCCCTTATCGCGTTGGTTGCGAGGTTCTTATTTGTGTTTGTGTAGGTGCGTGGGACTCGAGCGTCGCCTCCTACTGGATTGATACCTTGGTTCTAAAAAACTGAGGGAAATACTTACGCTACTTTACTGGATCACCCTTTCCTCTTCAAGGAAAAAATCAACGCAGTGCTCAAGAGGTAGCAGCTCCTGCCTATATAGTGGAGTACTAGTTTTCTTTTGTCTACCGGCCGGAGCCGGCTTGACCTCGGCAATGAATGTCGAGAAGTCTTCATGCACGTGCCCCGGAGGCGCAGTTGTCGTCATTTTGATCTAAAGCACCGGATTATAACATATAACACGAAAAATGCCACATGACAAGAAATCATAACCTCATTGCCCAAAGGAGACAAGATGAATCCCGACGGACAAACTAGACGAGGATCAAAGCTCAAATTAAAGATAAACTCGTAGAAAAGGGGTCCGTCGATAGATGTCCTAATTAACATAGCCGGCTTGACCTAGATGGCAGTCGAGTAGTCTTCGTGCATGTGCCCCCAATGACTAGCCCAACTCGGTTGTCGCTGTTTAACCCTCGCAGTGATCCGAAGCACATGACACCTAATTTTGCGAGATGACAAGAAACCTTTTTTTAGATTTTTCACCAGAACTACAGCCCTGTACAACACAACCTGCACGATATGTAGACGATAGCCAATCCAGGCGTGTCTGCTGGAGTCTGGTCACATGCATGGACGAACTGATCTTCCATGTCTTGCAGGGATCGTCCAGGTACCAAGGTGGAGTATGTGCTTCTATTAACTCAGCCGACTTGTGGGGCCGGGGAGTGTGCCTATGGTCGGTTCTCAATTGCGGTCCCACATGTGTGTGCAAATGCAATATGACGCGCGTTCCATTCGGAGAGCGGCGTGCCAGACCGACCGACCGTATGGGGTGCGACGCGAACGTGACGGGCATGCTGTATACTCCGTACATGTGTACCACCGTTTTCTTGAGGCTTTGCTCCATGGCGCAATCCATGGATACAAAATTAGTATACTGTACTATTTAAAAGTCGAGGGCGGGGCTTTTCCCACGCGGTAGGCGGGGCAGTTCCGCCTAGTCGGTTCGACAGAGACGCGAGAAGATGAGGGAGTAGGCTGCTGCAAACGTAGGGCTGTGTGATTTGACAGTGAGTTACTGCTGGACAGGTGGGGCCCGGTGATTTGACTTGCCATTATCATTTTAACTGCGGCGCTACGACCGGCTTGAGTCTCCCGATTCCTGACCACCTCCATACAGGTGCCTCTCCCGATGCTCCACCATGTAGAGGCTGGCTCTTGCTTGAGAGCCCACTCCTCCACTTTTTCCTTGCCTCTTTCCCCCACACATGCAAAAATGCCATGTAAAGCGGGCTTATAGCCCACTATTGTACTTGATCCTACAGGTGCTAAGCCTGCCACATAGGCATAAAGTCTGATGTGGCAAGTTAATTAAGAAGACAGAGACTAGTTTGGTGACCCCAGGAAGAAACGGTGCTAAGCGCGTGTACCTAGATGAAGCAAACTTAGCAATAAAAAACTAAGCACCTATGCATTGGGGACTTGAGTTGCTAAGCCATTTAATGCCCATAGCACCTCATCTAAGCACCATTTCATTGGAAGAGGTCACTCCTTGGCAAATGCAATAAATACTACGAAGAAAGAGATAGAGAGAAGTAAACAAAAAATACTCTTATAGCCAACCTTATAGCTAACCTTGTTGTATGAGTGACTAAGTGATGACTATGCATGACATGCCAACATCAGATAGCCTAACGCACCGTGTTAAATCTCCAAGGGCGCGACCGCGCGAGCGAGGCGACGGTCGTGGTAGGCGCGACCATGATACGGGTGCTGGCAGCCCTTGGATCTGAGATCGAACGGTCGCATGCTAAGTTGGTGAAAATTTGCAGAATAACCCTCTAGGATAGGATATTCACCCATAGGTCTAGAATCACGCCTTGCAACCGTTCGATCTCAGATCCAAGGGCTCTCAGAAGCCCGTATCATGGGAGAATGGAAAGCTTCGTATCACCTGTAATTTTCCTGACGCTTGACATGACATCGAAAGCCATTTAATTGGGCGTCGAGTAGAGATGACATCTAATTGGCCCCCCATAGTACTGTGCATGAATCCATTTATCCACCAGGCAAGCCACTACCCTGCCATTCGCACGCGCCCCCCACTCGACATTTTTACAATCGATAAACTGCTCCTAGTCGTCCCGTCCTTTCACATTACGGCAATTCCACTAATCCTAACCCTCCTCCCAAATCCATGGCGTCCCAAATCTCCATGATCGGCGGTGAGTACAAGGTTAGAACCATCACCGGCGATGAGTTCGACGTCATCTACACCCATTCTTCCGCAATAGTGAAAGAATGCCTTGCTCGCTTCAAACGCATGTTCGAAAACTCAAATGATGAGTGGGTCGATGGGCTAGATGTTGAGTACACCACAGTCATGGGAAGCGAGAAGAAACTAAAGGAGGCAGAGAAGAAGAAGCCCGCCGTGATCCAGGTTTGCGTGCATGACTTATGCTTGGTCTACCACATATGCCATGCCGACATTGAGTGCGAGGAATTTAAGAAGTTCCTCAAGGCCGGCCGAGTCAAATTCGTTACTGCAGACTTTAGGAACGACAAGGAAATCCTGGGTCGGATAGGCCTCGTTGTAGGCGACCCCTTCGACCTCCAGAAGGAAGGGCTGGTGCCCTCCTTTGATCAACCTTCAATGCTGACCCTGGCAGGAGCCATGGTTCATCCTTCGTACGATAAACTAGAGAAACCTCCGTACACGTTTCATCGTCATGCATGGCAGTGGAATGTACTAGATATGGACCACATCCACTACGCTGCAATGGATGGCTACCTTTGTTTCAATATCTACAAGGGTTGGATGAAGAGCAAGAGCCAAGTGTGCGGTTCAAGCAAAGAAGTATCGCCCAAGAGAAAGAGGGACAAGGACGAAGTCTAGGACGTGGACGAGGACTCCGAGTAAGGTGGCAGTGTCGTTGCTCATGGTGGTTCTAATGCAGTGTCTACCGGATTAGTTGCTTAGTTTAATTTCTGGTGTGCTTAGTTTTATTTGAGGGGTGTGTTGTGCTGAGCCCCCAGCAGAACTATGTTATGTTTCTTCTTGTTATATTTCGTACATTTCATCTTTTAGTTGGTATAGTACTACCACTCGTTTCTTGACATTATATACGTACAATATATATGGCCAACATCATATAGCCAACAGTTTAGCTGTTAAAGAATTTTGGGGTGCTTAATTTTGTCAAAGAATTCCAGGGTGCTTAGTTTTATTTGAGGGGTGTGTTGTGCTGGACACCATTAACTTATCATTGTGAGAATCGGCTTATTTTTGTCATGTAACATGGTCAATGGGGTTTGACATGAAAATAACAATGTCTAATGGCATTTCTGAGCAAACATCTAACTTAACGATGGCATTTTTTAGATATCTAATTGCATTTTTGAGCAGGCATCTCACGGATCGATGGCATTTTTTGAGTAGTTGTAACTTCTAATGGCAAAACTGAGTATTGATACACAACTAGTGGCATAAATAATAAGAACCCAAGAATTAAATAGGGCTAATTTCTTTATTTCTTTATTTCTTTATACCTTTGTGTGCGAAACAATATACACTGCCTACCGCTAGATTTTCTTTACAGAGGCAACATAGAACTATATGAGTGCCCTGTTAAATTTTGGAATTATTCCAGGTTCGTTTGGCCTTTTTATACATTAATTGAGTTTCTGCTCATTTAATGTGCATAATTCAAATTTGAACTACAAGCACATGCTCCCGTGCACCAAAGTTGACTGAAAAATCACATGTGTGTCCTCGGGTGAATTTCTAGGTCCCATGCAAGAAATGGGAATGAAATTCAAACATCTGGGCATCGTGGTTCGGCCGAGAACATTGAGAAGCTTGGTTTTAAAATTCTTGTAAATCCAAAACACGACTGAAAAATCATGAAACTTGGCATGGTGTCATGTCATGGTACTACCATGCTGTGGTAAAAAAATGCAGAATAGGAACAAGTTTTGGTATAAGTTTCTTGCAAACCGGAGCTTCTCTCAAAAAGGCTCGTGGTTCTGAGAGGGAACGTGTCACCTTTGTGTGCATAATTCAAATATTAAATACAAGCAGTGCTCCAGTGCACCAAAGCTGGTTGAAAAATCACATGTGTGTCCTCGGGTAAATTTCTAGGTCCCATGCCAGAAATGGGAATGAAATTCAAACATCTGGGCGTCATGGCTCGGCTGGAAACATTGAGAAACTTGGTTTTTTAATTCCTGTAAATCCGAAACACGCAAGAAAATCATGAAACTTGGCTTGGTGCCATGACATGGCACCAACATGCTGTGGTAATTTTGTTGTCCGATTTGCGAAGGCGCACACATTAACAATCAACAAAGTCATTTTGAAACAAGTGCTGTCACATTACAATCGGAAACACAAGTATTATTGAAACCGTGGGCGTTCTATTTACCATTTACGTGCCGCCACGCATCCCCTTTTTTTATTAGCTAGGAGGCGCCGTGCAGGGTAGCTATTTGAGTACGGGAGGCGTGCGATCAGACCCCTGCACGTGCTTATCGGGGGGAGAGCCCTTTGACCTCCATCTGCCGTCCACCTCTGTCCCAAGGTACCATTAATGGCGCCCGAGCCTCTGTTTAATGGCGTGTGACCTCCATCTGCCGTCCACCTCTGTCCCAAGGTACCATTAATGGCGCCCGAGCCTCTGTTTAATGGCGTGGGAATGTCTCACTCGACTGAGATTTAAGAGAGAAAAAAGGAAATCTGAAAAGAAAATTTTGCACGGATCTTGATGTAAGATCCGACGGACCTATATAGCATCTACTGCGACTTATAGCAAGACTGATGAATATATATAAGGACGACGAGAGTGGATAATAATTGTCTTACATAATTAGAAAGATAATTAAAAAAGCCACATGCGGCTATGCCCGAAATACACAAGGGCAAAAGAAGAAGGAAGACGCATACAATGATCTGGCTCGCTGATCTCTACTTTCTTTATGCGCTGCAGGTCGCGGAGACTAGTTCTCGCGGCGGGCGATGACGATCTCTTTCATCAGTTTCATGTCCTTAATACGCTGTTTGGCAGCATCCATGGATTCCTCCACCAGCCTGTTGCGCTTGATGCGGAGCATGGCATTCTCGTCCATAAGTTTCTTGATGATGACGCCCGTCCTCTGCAACACGGCAGCGGTCTCCTCCTCTTGCTTCGCCCTTCCGGCGATCTTCGCCCTCAGGAGGTCACGCTCGCCCCGGAGCTTCGCATTGCCCTCCCAAGTTGCCGGATGATGCCGGTAGCCTCGTCCTGCATCCTCGCCCAGCCGAAGATCTGATCCATCTGGCTATGGACTATCGCATGCATGCGCCTATAAGAGTCCTCGCCTGCCCGCGAGAAATTTTCCCAGGCTGCCGCGGCGCGGCGGGACCTCCTTGCTGCTTCGGCGGCATGGCGGGACATCTCAGCTGCTTCCGCGGCGTGGCCGGACCAGTCTGCTACATCGACGGCACGGCGGGACCTCCGTGATGCTTCGGCGGCACGACGGGACCTCTGTGCTGCTACTGCTGCGCGGCTGGACATGTCGGCTGCTTTCGTGGCGAGGCGGGACATCTCTCGTGCTTCCTCTTCCATGCTCACCTCTCCCTGGTGGAAATCTCTCGACCCAGAACTCACGCTGGCTATGGCTTGATTGTTTCTTGTGGATGAGGAGTTGAGGAGGAATGTGCAGTCATCTTAGCATAGTAGTATTTATAACCGAGTACTACTAATACGCTCCTAAGTGGGAAACCGTTTAGGTTGTGATCGGTGTGAACAGGTTTGCAATTAAATATAGCGTGGTAGTAGTAGTAATTTGGAATGTGACGAGACGCGCTCAAGATTTATTGACGGTTCTAGTTTCGAAGTGCGGCACTATTCCCGGATGGCGTAACGTCGGCACGTTTTCTCGGCCGTGGTGTAGCATATGCCATGGTACTACTAGTTCTTTTTCTACTGCTGTGTACGTGCAAAAACTGGCACCGTCGGATACATATCTTATGCTTGGCGTTCGACAGGAATAGCCTCGTGGCGAGCTATAGACTAGTCTTTTTTTTCAGACGCATTACACCTATCTCTCGGGACTTCTCGCACACACCATCACTGCTCCCTAGGCCGATGCCACCTACATACAGTTGTACTCTGAGAAGAGGTGCACGCACGCACTCGTCCTCTCTCACACACGCATCTGTAGCTACGAATTGTAGTGTTCTCAACCATCCGATTGGCTCTATCATAGGTTTCACGTTGCTCCTTGGCCTTGAGATTGAGATGTTTTAAACGCAGAGGCTAAGATGGAGGCGCGAGGTTTTGGTTAATGTGCGGGCCGCACACGGCACCAACACGACACGAGCTTCGTCTGCCTGGTGCACATGCAGTCGGGTGAGTTGTCCAAATATAGACACAACCAGGCCCTCGTTGGTATACGCGCCTCGACTTTGGCTGGTCATAGTGGAGAGTAACATAGACCAGTTACTAGTATATGTTACTAGTACCTTCATAGTGGGTAGTGTCATATAGTATATGCATAGTTTTGCTCCATGGCGCAATCCATCGATACTACTACTGTACAAATGTATACATTTTTAAAAGGCTAGAGGGCGGGGCAGTCTAGCTTGGTCCTTTTCACGAGAGGCGAGGGCCTTTGTGATTTGACGGCTCATTACTACTGGAAGGCGGGGCCTTGTGATTTGACTGCTCGTATAAATGTGCCGACAACCTGAGGAGGAGCAAAGAACCATGCGGTATACTCAAGTTTTCCACTAGAGTACGACGGAGGAGCACGAAACACGACAGCTCAGTGCCATATCCTCTACTCTCTACTCTTATTATATATTACTAGCAAGAGGCATTATTCTATTGGCGATAAAGAATGATCTAATTGCTAGTCATCTCATTTTTAGCATTGTTCTATTCATGCCTCGCAGAGAAGGTGACACGTGCGGCGAAACACCCGAAGCAAAATAAGAAACACAGGAGCAAAAGAAGAAGGAGGATTATCACCCAAAAAAAAGAAGGAAGACGCACACAAGTCTGGGGCTCACTACATGAAGGGTTGCTGGCCGCAGAGTCGTAACTGCTTCTTCATCGCCTCCACGACCTCCATCTCCTTGCATGTCTCCTCCGCCATCTTCATCATTGTGTCCATGACGCGGGATTTCTCGACGCGAGCCTTCATCATCTGTTCCACGGCCGCATTACGTACCTTGACAGCAGCCGGGTGCTCGATGCGGAGCTTCGCCAACTCCTCCTTCTGTTCCATGACGAGGGCCTGCAACATCTTCATCGGGGAACTACTATTCTCATGCAGCTTCTTCCAGCCGGCGTTCTCCTCCTTCAGCAGGTCGAGCTCGTGGCAGAGCTTTGCGTTGTCCTCCTAAGTTGCAGGATTTCGCCGGTCGCCTTCTTCTTCGAGGCAATGCTCTTTTTCAGCAGCATCACCAAGCCGGCGGTCAACTCCCCCTGCTCATTGAGCTCAGCGGGCATGTCATCGAGGCTCTCCTTCAGTAGCTCCACCAAGCCGTGGATGAACTCCTTCTGCTTATTGAGGTGCTTATTGAGCTGATCGGGCATGCCGTCGAGGAATAACGACTCCAGCGCCGCCATCTCGGCATGTTCGCCACCGCGTCTAGGGCGCTCCTGGGAGCTATCGCCTGCCCGTGAGAGATCTTTCGAGGTCTCTGCTTGGCGGCGAGCCCTCTTTTTTTTGCGCAGCCTTGGTTGCCACTCCCTTGTTACGAGTAGTTCTCGACCTAGAGCTCTGCACACCGGCCATGGCAAGGACGGACGAAGAAGCAGGACTTATGAGGAGGAAGGTAGAGTAATTTTCGGTTAGGTAGTTCCCCTTTTTATAGCCTAAGTACTAGCACTAGTACTAAAACCTGCATAGTGGGAACACGTTCAGGTTTGGTACGTACTGGTAGGTGTGAGCAGGCTTGCACTTAATTGTAGCACTAGTACTTTCGAATGTGATGGGAACAAGGTAAAGATTAATTGATGGTTTTTGGTTTCGAGGCCCGAAACGGCTCCCGATGAGTTTAGTGGAACATATATTTCAAGTAGACTGCACTGCTCAGATGCGTAAATATTATGTTACTGTCAAAAATTGGCACAAAATACGAAGGAGACCAATGGAAGTACTACTAGCAACCCATGATTTAACTACTCGCATGCGCGCAGTGGAGTAGTAATGTCTTTCTTCCGCCCTCACGTCCACTCAATTTGCATGCGCTGTATTAATTGACCATCAATGAAGTGAAGGACTTTACACGCGTCAAATTATCACATGGGGTGGATCTTGGTACAAAATTGCGTCCGCCCGTGTACCCGCGTGTGCGTGCGAGGGAATGAGTGCGTGCATGGCGTGCGTGCACATCTTCGCTTCGTGCATGTACCGCCAGTGCGGCTCAGGGAGGACGAGTACATTCTTCTGGAACCAGCAGCACGTCACTGTGATCAATCCACACAAGGATGTCGCGACAACGCCTCCACATGTGCCACGTTCCCACGTGGCTTCATGAACTGTAAGAGAGACACTGTGTAGCGTGCCATTGTGTTTTGCACATACTCGAAGTACTAGTAAGGTACACGTGCATTGCACGCGTCCGATTTTGTAACCAAATTACGAATAAATACCACACTGTAGCATGTAAGCTCTGAGTCATATATGCCTGATGTAGACCTTCGTTTAATTCTTATAGTTCATCTCATTCAAAATCAATTAGTTTTTATAAAAAACCTAGGGCCTCTTTGATTCGTAGGATTTCCGAAACGCGGGAATAGGAAGAACATGGGATTAGAGTGGAATGTCGTCTTGAATCCTACAGGATGGTATGAGTGTTTGATTGTGCATAGAAAAAACACAGAATTCTTTCAAAGAGGTTTGAGTGGTTGGAATGTTTCCTATGAAATCTAGTGCAAATGAATCATATGGAAAAATTCCTATGATTTACAATCCTATGAATCAAACAACCAAGATAGGAAAAATTCCTAAGGATTAGAATCCTCCAAAATTCCTTCGAGAATCCTTTGAATCAAAGAAGCCCTTAATCTATTTTATGATTCATGGAATTGTGCGTTGTAAAGCATAAAGTACAAACAAAGAATGTCAATTCAACTAGAAAAAAAGTTTGGGCAGTTACGGTACGGAAGATTCTAGAACAAAGGAGAACCACTGTTGTTTTGAGATTTGTGCATTATGCTTAAGTTCAACCATGGAGTCTGCTAGATTGTACATGTGGCAAAATCCGGTGGGGGGCTAGAAGATGGTGCGATGGGCCGAGTGGAGGGAGACTATGAAGGAGTGCACAACTGCGAGATCGATATTTAGAGAGAGGGGGCGAGAACGTGCGCTGTTGCGCGCAGTGGCGGAGCCATGAAAAATGTCCCATGAGCTAGGGGGCCAAGCATTGCTAATCCTTTACGAGGAGGGCCAATTCATTAACTTAAACCATTTTTACCAGCAATTGTCTAATGATCACATTCATATTAGCCTCGATATATAGTGATGTTAGGGGGGGGGCAGGGCCCTTGCTGCCCCTGTCTTGGCCATTGTGCGTGCATCTGAGAGATGAAGCGGAAGGCATGGATGATGAGAGGGGGGCGTTGGATATATAATTAATGTGGGTGTATTAGCTATATATGTAATCCTATATAGAGAGGTATAGATTGATCGATGTGGACGTGGGAAAGAGGGTGAGACCTCACTAGATATATAGATTGATCGGTTTATGTGGAAAACTATGAAAGACCTAGCTATATACACACACACACATAGAGGAACATCGATCGTTGCGCATGCACGTTAGAGATAAATAATGCCCGATATGATGGAGAGGGGGATGTGTGTGTGTGTGCCTTCATGGGAGATCGACCTGAAGAAAAAGATTGCATGTGTGCGATGGATAATGCCGACTGGTAGTGTGTGTGCATGCATGCACGAGAGAAAGTTAGTGGTACAATTATAAAGAGAAGACCAATGTGTGGGTGTAAAAGACTAGGTGAGGTCATAATCAATGTAAAGTTGAATTCAAATATTTGAATAAGAGATCATGATGTTTGAAACCCATGCATGCATGAATATAATGAAGATCTGCGCGGTGTGGTTTGGAAACGAGCATGTTGCAATGTATACACATTGAACAAGGTCAGATTGGTTTGAATTTGAGATACCGATGGCAGACATCGTTTGGCCACATTGCATCCGTGCATGGACAAACTATTCTAATTGGAGATGATGGGTGGCTTTCGCATCACATATCTATATTTATACCCCTATATCTATATATTATATTTTATATTTTTATATAGTGTGCGGATAACTTTAACTTTGAAAGATGGTCGTTGGATGAGGCCAATCCGATGGTGCAGAGCTGGCAAATTTGAGCACTACTAGCGTTGGATATCATCTAGATTCCACCAGATTTTGCCACATGTACAATCTAGAAGACTCTATGCTTGAACTTAAGCATAATGCACAAACCTCAAAACACAAGCACTTCTTCTTTGTTCTAGAATCTTCCGTATCAGAATTGCCCAAATGTTTTTTGATGTCTACTACACAACCTTCTTCTTGTAGACGTTGTTGGGCCTCCAAGTGCAGAGGTTTGTAGGACAGTAGCAAATTTCCCTCAAGTGGATGACCTAAGGTTTATCAATCCGTGGGAGGCGTAGGATGAAGATGGTCTCTCTCAAGCAACCCTGTAACCAAATAACAAAGAGTCTCTTGTGTCCCCGACACACCCAATACAATGGTAAATTGTATAGGTGCACTAGTTCGGCGAAGAGATGGTGATATAAGTGCAATATGGATGGTAGATATAGGTTTTTGTAATCTGAAAATATAAAAACAGCAAGGTAACTAATGATAAAAGTGAGCGTAAACGGTATTGCAATGCTAGGAAACAAGGCCTAGGGTTCATACTTTCACTAGTGCAAGTTCTCTCAACAATAATAACATAATTAGATCATATAACTATCCCTCAACATGCAACAAAGAGTCACTCCAAAGCCACTAATTGCGGAGAAAAAACGAAGAGATTATTGTAGGGTACGAAACCACCTCAAAGTTATTCTTTCCGATCAATCCATTGGGCTATTCCTATAAGTGTCACAAACAGCCCTAGAGTTCGTAGTAAAATAATACCTTAAGACACACATCAACCAAAACCCTAATGTCACCTAGATACTCCAATTTCACCTCAAGTATCCGTGGGTATGATTATACGATATGCATCACACAATCTCAGATTCATCTATTCAACCAACACATAGAACCTCAAAGAGTGCCCCAAAGTTTCTACCGGAGAATCAAGACGAAAACGTGTGCCAACCCCTATGCATAGGTTCATGGGCGGAACCCGCAAGTTGATCACCAAAACATACATCAAGTGAATCACGTGATATCCCATTGTCACCACAGATACGCACATGCAAGACATACATCAAGTGTTCTCAAATCCTTAAAGACTCAATCCGATAAGATAGCTTCAAAGGGAAAACTCAATCCATTACAAGAGAGTAGAGGGGGAGAAACATCATAAGATCCAACTATAATAGCAAAGCTCGTGATACATCAAGATCGTTCCAAATCAAGAACACAAGAGAGAGAGAGAGATCAAACACATAGCTACTGGTACATACCCTCAGCCCCGAGGGTGAACTACTCCCTCCTCGTCATGGAGAGCGCCGGGATGATGAAGATGGCCACCGGTGAGGGATCCCCCTCTGGCAGGATGCCGGAACAGGGTCCCGATTGGTTTTTGGTGGCTACAGAAGCTTACGGCGGCGGAACTCCCGATCTATTCTGTTCCCCGATGGTTTTAGGGTATATTGGTATATATAGGAGGAAGAAATATGTCAGGGGAGCCACGAGGGGCCCACGAGGGTGGAGGGCGCCCCCCCTGCCTCGTGCCTTCCTCGTTGCTTCCCTTACGTACACCCCAAGTCTTCTGGATTGCTTCCGTTCCAAAAATAACTCTCCCGAAGGTTTCATTCCGTTTGGACTCCGTTTGATATTCTTTCTTCGAAACACTGAAACAAGGGAAAGATTAGGAACTGGCACTGGGCTCTAGGTTAATAGGTTAGTCCTAAAAGTAATATAAAAGTGTTTAATAAAGCCCATAAACATCCAAAACAGATAATATAATAGCATGGAACAATCAAAAATTATAGATACGTTGCCAAGCTTAATTCCTGCTCGTCCTCGAGTAGGTAAATGATAAAAACAGAATTTTTGATGTGGAATGCTACCTAACATATTTATCAATGTAATTCTTTATTGTGGCAAGAATATTCAGATCCATAAGATTCAAAACAAAAGTTTAATATTGACATGAAAACAATAATGCTTCAAGCATACTAACAAAGCAATCATGTCTTCTCAAAATAACATGGCCAAAGCAAGCTATCCCTACAAAATCATATAGTCTGGCTATGCTCTATCTTCACCACACAATGTATTTAAATCATGCACAACCCCGATGACAAGCCAAGCAATTGTTTCATACTTTTGATGTTCTCAAACTTTTTCAATCTTCACGCAATACATGAGCGTGAGCCATGGACATAACACTATAGGTGGAATAGAATGGTGGTTGTGGAGAAGACAAAAAGGAGAAGATAGTCTCACATCAACTAGGCGTATCAACGGGCTATGGAGATGCCCATCAATAGATATCAATGTGAGTGAGTAGGGATTGCCATGCAACAGATGCACTAGAGCTATAAGTGTATGAAAGCTCAACAAAAGAAACTAAGTGGGTGTGCATCCAACTTGCTTGCTCACGAAGACCTATGGCAATTTGAGGAAGCTCATCATTGGAATATACAAGCCAAGTTCTATAATGTAAAATTCCAACTAGTATATGAAAGTGACAACATAGGAGACTCTCTATCATGAAGATTGTGGTGCTACTTTGAAGCACAAGTGTGGTAAAAGGATAGTAGCATTGTCCATTCTCTCTTTTTCTCTCATTTTTTTATATTTTTTTATTTGGGCCTTTTCTCTTTTTTTATGGCCTCTTTTTTTTCCTTTTTTTATTTGGGCTTCTTTGGCCTCTTTTATTTATTTTTTCGTCTGGAGTCTCATCCCGACTTGTGGGGGAATCATAGTCTCCATCATCCTTTCCTCACTGGGACAATGCTCTAATAATGATGATCATCACACTTTTATTTACTTACAACTCATGAATTACAACTCGATACTTAGAACAAAATATGGCTCTATATGAATGCCTCCGGCGGTGTACAGGGATGTGCAATGACTCATGAGTGACATGTATGAAAGAATTATGAACGGTGGCTTTGCCACAAATACAATGTCAACTACATGATCATGCAAAGCAATATGACAATGATGGAGCGTTTCATAATAAACGGAACGGTGGTAAGTTGCATGGCAATATATCTCGAAATGGCTATGGAAATGCCATAATAGGTAGGTATGGTGGCTGTTTTGAGGAAGGTATATGGTGGGTGTATGATACCGGCGAAAGGTGCACGGTATTAGAGAGGCTAGCAATGGTGGAAGGGTGAGAGTGCGTATAATCCATGGACTCAACATTAGTCATAAAGAACTCACATACTTATTGCAAAAATCTATTAGTTATCAAAACAAAGTACTACGCGCATGCTCCTAGGGGGATAGATTGGTAGGAAAAGACCATCGCTCGTCCCCGACCGCCACTCATAAGGAAGACAATCAATAAATAAATCATGCTCCGACTTCATCACATAACGGTTCACCATACGTGCATGCTACGGGAATCACAAACTTTAACACAAGTATTTCTCAAATTCACAACTACTCAACTAGCATGACTGTAATATCACCATCTTCATATCTCAAAACAATCATAAGGAATCAAACTTCTCATAGTATTCAATGCACTTTATATGAGAGTTTTTATTATATCCCTCTTGGATGCCCATCATATTAGGACTAAATTCATAACCAAAGCAAATTACTACGCTGTTTAGGACTCTCAAAATAATATAAGTGAAGCATAAGAGTTCATCTATTTCTTCAAAATAAAACTACCGTCGTGCTCTAAAAGATATAAGTGAAGCACTAGAGCAAACAACAAACTACTCCAAAAGATATAAGTGAAGATCAATGAGTAGTTGAATAATTATGCAACTATGAGAAGACTCTCTAACATTTAAGGATTTCAGATCTTGATACTTTATTCAAACAGCAAGCAAAACAAAATAAAATGACATGACGCTCCAAGCAAAACACATATCATGTGGTAAATAAAAATATAGCTCCAAGTAAAGTTACCGATGAACGAAGACGAAAGAGGGGATGCCTTCCGGGGCATCCCCAAGCTTAGGCTCTTGGTTATACTTGAATATTACCTTGGGGTGCCTTGGGCATCCCCAAGCTTAGGCTCTTGCCACTCCTTATTCCATAGTCCATCGAGTCTTTACCCAAAACTTGAAAACTTCACAACACAAAACTTAACAGAAAATCTTGTGAGCTCCGTTAGCGAAAGAAAACAAAACACCACTTCATGGTACTGTAATGAACTCATTATTTATTTATATTGGTGTTAAAATTACTGTATTCCAACTTATCTATGGTTTATAAACTCTTTTACTAGCCATAGAGTCATCAAAATAAGCAAACAACACACTAAAAACAGAATCTGTCAAAAACAGAACAGTCTGTAGTAATCTGTATCATTCGAATACTTCTGTAACTCCAAAAATTCTGAAATAAATTGATGGACATGAGTAATGTGTCTAGTAATCATCTGCAAAAAGAATCAACTAAATAGCACTCTCCAGTAAAAAGTTTTAGCTAATCTCGTGAGCGCTAAAGTTTCTGTTTTTTACAGCAAGATCATAAAGACTTCACCCAAGTCTTCCCAAAGGTTCTACTTGGCACAAACGCTAATTAAAACATAAAACCACATCTAAACAGAAGCTAGATGGATTATTTATTCCTAAACAGAACCAAAAATCAAGAAACTAAAATAAAATTGGGTTGCCTCCCAACAAGCGCTATCATTTAACGCCCCTAGCTAGGCATGATGATTTCAATGATGCTCACATAAGACATAAGAATTGAAACATAAAGAGAGCATCATGAAGAATATGACTAGCACATTTAAGTCTAACCCACTTCCTATGCATAGGGATTTTGTGAGCAAACAACTTATGGGAACAATAATCAACTAGCATAGGAAGGCAAAACTAGCATAACTTCAAAACCTTAAGCACATAGGGAGGAAACTTGATATTATTGCAATTACTACAAGCATATATTCCTCTCTCATAATAATATTCAGTAGCATCATGAATGAATTCAACAATATAACTATCACATAAAGCATTCTTTTCATGATCTACAAGCATAGAAATTTTATTACTCTCCACATAAGCAAATTTGTTCTCATGAATAGTAGTGGGAGCAAACTCAACAAACTATCATGTGATTGAAAATTAAGATCAAGATGACAAGTTTCATGGTTATCATTATTCTTTATAGCATACATGTCATCACAATAATCATCATAGATAGGAGGCATGCTTTCATCGTAGTAAATTTGCTCATCAAAGCTTGGGGGACAAAAAATATCATCTTCATCAAACATAGCTTCCCCAAGTTTGTGGCTTTGCATATCATTAGCATCATGGGTATTCAAAGAATTCATACTAACAACATTGCAATCATGCTCATCATTCACATATTTTATGCCAAGCATTCTGTGTAATTCTTCTTCTAGTACTTGAGCACAATTTTCCTTCCCATCATTTTCACGAAAGACATTAAAAAGATGAAGCATATGAGGCAACCTTAATTCCATTTTTTTGTAGTTTTCTTTTATAAACTAAACTAGTGATATAACAAGAAACTAAAAGATTCGATTGCAAGATCTAAAGATATACCTTCAAGCACTCACCTCCCCGGCAACGGTGCCAGAAAAGAGCTTGATGTCTACTACACAACCTTCTTCTTGTAGACGTTGTTGGGCCTCCAAGTGCAGAGGTTTGTAGGACAGTAGCAAATTTCCCTCAAGTGGATGACCTAAGGTTTATCAATCCGTGGGAGGCGTAGGATGAAGATGGTCTCTCTCAAGCAACCCTGCAACCAGATAACAAAGAGTCTCTTGTGTCCCCAACACACCCAATACAATGGTAAATTGTATAGGTGCACTAGTTCGACGAAGAGATGGTGATACAAGTGCAATACGGATGGTAGATATAGGTTTTTGTAATCTGAAAATATAAAAACAGCAAGGTAACTAATGATAAAAGTGGGCGTAAACGGTATTGCAATGCTAGGAAACAAGGCCTAGGGTTCATACTTTCACTAGTGCAAGTTCTCTCAACAATAATAACATAATTAGATCATATAACTATCCCTCAACATGCAACAAAGAGTCACTCCAAAGCCACTAATTGCGGAGAACAAACGAAGAGATTATTGTAGGGTATGAAACCACCTCAAAGTTATTCTTTCCGATCAATCCATTGGGCTATTCCTATAAGTGTCACAAACAACCCTAGAGTTCGTAGTAAAATAACACCTTAAGACACATCAACCAAAACCCTAATGTCACGTAGATACTCCAATGTCACCTCAAGTATCCGTGGGTATGATTATACGATATGCATCACACAATCTCAGATTCATATATTCAACCAACACATAGAACCTCAAAGAGTGCCCCTAAGTTTCTACCGGAGACTCAAGACGAAAACGTGTGCCAACCCCTATGCATAGGTTCATGGGCGGAACCCGCAAGTTGATCACCAAAACATACATCAAGTGAATCACGTGACATCCCATTGTCACCACAGATACGCACATGCAAGACATACATCAAGTGTTCTCAAATCCTTAAAGACGCAATCCGATAAGATAGCTTCAAAGGGAAAACTCAATCCATTACAAGAGAGTAGAGGGGGAGAAACATCATAAGATCCAACTATAATAGCAAAGCTCGCGATACATCAAGATCGTGCCAAATCAAGAACACGAGAGAGAGAGAGAGAGAGATCAAACACATAGCTACTGGTACATACCCTCAGCCCCGAGGGTGAATTACTCCCTCCTCGTCATGGAGAGCGCCGGGATGATGAAGGTGGCCACCGGTGAGGGATCCCCCCTCCGGCAGGATGCCGGAACAGGGTCCCGATTGGTTTTTGGTGGCTACAGAGGCTTACGGCGGCGGAACTCCCGATCTATTCTGTTCCCCGATGGTTTTAGGGTATATTGGTATATATAGGAGGAAGAAATACGTCAGGGGAGCCACGAGGGGCCCACGAGGGTGGAGGGCGCGCCCCCCTGCCTCGTTCCTTCCTCGTTGCTTCCCTTACGTACACCCCAAGTCTTCTGGATTGCTTCCGTTCCGAAAATAACTCTCCCGAAGGTTTCATTCCGTTTGGACTCCGTTTGATATTCCTTTTCTTCGAAACACTGAAACAAGGGAAAAAAACAGGAACTGGCACTGGGCTCTAGGTTAATAGGTTAGTCCCAAAAGTAATATAAAAGTGTTTAATAAAGCCCATAAACATCCAAAACAGATAATATAATAGCATGGAACAATAAAAAATTATAGATACGTTGGAGACGTATCATTTTTCTACATGATTTGTTTTTTACTTTATGCCTTACAACGCACAATTCCATGAATCTTAAAATAGATTAGATTTCTTATAAAAACTAGATGATTTTGAATGAAATGAACTATAAGAATTAAACGGACATCTACATCATGCATATATGACTCAAAGCTTACATGCTATAATGTGGTATTTATTCTTAATTTGGTTGCCAAATCTCATGCGTGCAATGCACGTGTACCTTACTAGTCTAAATGGTGTCTGTTTGTGTGTTGTGCGTGTTAAACACATTGTACGTATTATATCATACTAGTCTAAATTGTCTTTTTTTCTTTTGGGTACACGTTAAGCTTGTTCTCCCGAAATTTCAAGCCGCGCCTTGTTATGCCGATATTTCAAGCTAGCGTCTCTGTCTATCGTGCTGCGAAACTCCCGCCTCTTCAACCCGCGCCTTGTTAGCCCCAAATATTTAAGATATATCTTTGTCTCGTTGTGCTCCGACAACTCCCTCCATCTCAACCCGCGCCTTGCTATTCCAAAATTACAACGCGCGCGAAAACTCCCACCACCTATGAAATCCCGACACGCGAAATGCCCGTGATACCCCTGAACCAAAAGAACCGCCTCAAATCGGTGGGGGTACTTTTGTAACTTACCCCACATTTCGGACAAGCGCGTCCCTAAGCCATGGTTCCCCACTCCCATCCCATCCGCCCACCCATTCGTACACCGAGGCCGGGAAAACCCGTGAAGCCCCACACCCTCCTCCGTCCGCCACCCAGCCGGAGCCTCTTCCCTGACGACGTCGTCCACAGCAACACCTCGACGTCCCTCATCCACCGTACCGGATGAGGATCCGTCCTCGATCTGGTCATCCCGCCGGTTCAGCCACCCCGTCCTCCACCTCTAAGGAGCTGCCCCGATGTTCCCCTCATCTTTCGCGCCACCTCCATTCCCACACCGTGTCTTCACCTACACCACCGGAAGAGCATCAGCATCACCGTTTCCTCGAATGAAGCTGCGGCCTAATCGGCGCCACCAAAGAGGTTGTACACTAATCGCCGCATTTTCTTCTTGATTCGATCTCACGGTGCTGCCGGCGCTGGGTCCCGAGCCGACACGGCGCGGCTCCATCCACCGAGGCGTCGCCGGCCACTTCCTCCACGACGTCGCTCCCTCGGAGGCGACGTCCACATCAGTAGGAGCTGCTGCTGCTTTAGCTCTCGCTCGCGCTGCTGCTCTGCTCTTTCTCTCGGTCCCCTGCCTGGTCTGCTCTTGCTCTTGCTCGTGCTGCTGCTCTCGCTCTTGCCCTTGCTTGCGATGCTGCTCCGATTTAGCTACACTTCAGTCGACTAAATCGACTTTTGGTTCAGTCAATTTTCAGGGGGTGGGGGGGCTCACCGGAGTTAAGGAAGAACCAGCCACATCGGGGAGGGGGGCTCGCCGGAGAAGTACCCCACTATCTATCTTAGGGTTCACGGTGAGGGCGGTGGTGGGGCGGTGGCGTGGGGATCGCCAGAGAAAAAGCTCGGGACGGGGGGCCTAGAGGGATGGCCGGGGCGGCGGCGGACCGGTGGTGGGGAGTGTTTTCGGGGCGAGCGGGGCGGCGAACCGCCAGCCGCGGGCGGCGGGGGGTGGCTGTTTGGCCGGTGGTGGCTGGCGGCTCAGGGGGGTGGAGGTTGAAGATGAACTGCAGGCCCTTGATTTCGTATCCAACGGCTGCAAAATCGACTGACCAGAGATGAAAAAGTCAGTCGACTGACGTGTAGCCTCACCTCTAGTGCGTTCAGTTTCGACAACAAATATCAGTTTCGACAGTTAAGTTCAGTTTCGACAGTTAAATTCAGTTTTGACAGTTAAGTTCAGAGATGAGCGGCTGATGTATACATCTAGCACTTTGTGGTTATGTATTTTACGTCATCTATTGGAGATGCTATTAGAATTCCACTCAGGTTAACGTTGTCTCTCTTGTCCTGCTTCAGCCTCGGCGTCGTACAACTCACCGGAGCTGCTCCAACGATGAAACCCTCCATCACAGCGGAGCAGTACCTCGGGCTCCATCTCCAGACGCCTAAGATCTTCTTCCCCTCCTCCGACAGCCAAGTCAGCCGGAGCATCCTCACCGGCCAACCCAATCACGCTAAGATCAACATGGCTTCGCCAAAGAGGTTGTACACTTGTTGCATATGTTTTTTACGCTACATGTTATATATATTGTCCACTGAGCACACGGAGTAACGGGAAATACGATTATTTTATCCTACTATATGACAAGCAGTGAGGTACCAGGCAACTTAGCTATCCGTGATGGACTCTCTTGAACGCCATCATTATTTATCTCTACGCGTTTGAGCTGTGCATTTGTCGATGGCCCTGGGAGTTGAGCTAGTAGGGCAGTGGCCTGGGTCCAAAGTAATAGAAGTAGCACAAAAACATTTTTTTAGTGTAGGCTTTTCCTTGCTCAAGCCTGCCTACTGGAATCACCAGTGCTTGAAAGGAAAGTGAATGAAAAACATAGGAATTGGAAAGTTTCGTATGGTACTACTTTTCATGAATTTGGTGCAAAGGAATGGAGCAAATGAAAACTGTAGGATTTGTTCCTTTGGTGTCTCCTTGAAAGAAAAACCGTAGAAATTTTAATTTCCACTTGTCCTCCTTTTCAAATTCCTATTCATGAAGCACAAGACTAAGAGATAGTAGCATAATAGCATTATAACCGTACATTTTCTTGTGGTTTGACTTAATCTCACCATGCTTCTTTGCATCCTGTGATCTTCCAATTCTTGTGAACCAAACACCCAGATTGGCAGAAATCCTGTGTTTTTAAATTCTCTGTTTTGCACGTGCATTCCTATCCTATTCCTATCTATTTCCTATCCCTGCATTGTTAGAATCCTCAAATTCAAACAAGCCCTTACACAATTACTTCTATTACAGATATGTGTCAAAGAAAACCTTGTGTGGTTTGTCCTGCTCCTGCGGTGCTGTGTTCCACCCCAGCTCAGCTGCTCCAACGACGGAAGGGTTCACCACAGCAGGGATCCGCTCTCCAGACTGTCTTTCGCTGCCTCAGATCTTCTTCCCCGCCGCCGGCAGCCACGACAACTGCATTACCATCATCAACTGAGCAGACGACCTTGAGGACTACACGCAAGAGAGGTCGCACTCTTCCGTGTCTGCTTACGTTATGCATCGCTTAATATGATGAGATGCTACTTTATCGTCGTGTTCACCTATTAGACTCCGAGTCAGGTCCAAACTTATGCTGAAACTTGAGTTTTTAAATGGTTGTGGGGTACATATTGGGGCAGCAATCAGTACTATCTGTCTACTATCTGGTTAATCTCGGGTGTCTACTATGAGTTTCATGTTGGGTGCAAACAAACATTAAAGGAGCCATTATTTGTATTTTTTAACTAAAGCTATTATCTGCTAGCTATCATTGGTTTTGGGTCTATCCACAGTTTGCTACCATCACTCTGGATTTGTGCATGCACTCCTTACATAATCTCACTATGTATTATTCCTATGCACGTCAGTTATTGTACACAATGGAACTGAACATGTAGAGCAAAAGAGACGAGCCTTGCGTGGCAATAAAATTTCATGCAGACGTCGCTCCATGGTGGGCGCAAAGGCAGCCCCCCTCCACCCATTTCGGATCGTAATCAAGAGGAAGATAACTGTTCTGAGGGGGATTCAGAAGCAGAAGACCACTCCTATTTACCCCATGAGGTCTTCGCTCTAACTTGGCATGCTGATGTTGGTTATATCATGCATACGGTGCCTTGCATTGCTTACTTTATACATCAAATATGTCAACTGCTTAGTTTAGACATGCTTTGTGTGAATGCCATCTGTTTAGTTCATTCATCGTTTATGTGAATTATGCAATGCCATCTTGTTTAGCCAAGCATCATATATGTGAATTTTGCAATGCCATCCTGCTTAGCCAGTCATCTCATATGTGAATTATATCAGGCCATCCTTTTTTTGTTACGTATTACATTTGTCAACAATGTTAGTACATTCAACTACTCTTCGTGTGCATCAGCCATTTGACACGGTGATGGAAAATTCTGGAGTGAAAACAAGGTCTTCAGAGCAGACTATGCTATCTGACGAAGCGCATATCTCGCTGGTTACGGATAGCTCCTCAGAGGAGGATTCAGAGACAGATGACCAGTCCTATTCCCCCCCCCCCCCCCCGAGGTGTATGTTCTAATTAACTTGGGAGGGTTATGTTGCTCATATCGTGCGTATGGTGTCTTGCATTGCGATGTCATTTGATTAGTTTAGACATGCTTTGTGTGAATGCCACCTGTCTAGTGTCTAATTACCATATATGTGAATTATGCATTGCCATCTTGTTGCAAGACATTATATATGTGAATTATGCAATGCTATCTTGTTGCAAAGGCATTATATATGTGAATTATGCAATGCCATGCTGTTGAGCCAATCATCATGTATGTGAATTATATCATGCTATCATTTTTTTGTATTACGTGTTCCATTTGTCGACAACGTTTGTATATTCAACTACTCTTCCTGTGCATCAGCCATTTGAAGCGGTGATGGAAGTATCTAGAGTGAAAACAAGGTATTCAGAGCAGACAATGCTACCTGCTGAAGCAGACATCTTGCTGGGTATAGAGAGCTCCTCAGAGGAGGATTCAGAGACTGATGACCAGTCCTATTTCCCCCTGAGGTCTATGCTCAAACTTGGCAGGGTTATATTACCCATGTCATGCATGTTGTCTTGCATTGCTTAGTTTTTACATCATACATGGATTGTCATATGCTTACTTGCTTACTATATAAATCATATATTTGAATTATATCATGCCATCATGTTTACATACACAACATCTATCTGAATTATGGCATGGCAACCCATTTAATAAAGACATCATATAGTTATATCATCTCATCCTGTTTAGTGTTTACAGTCATCATATTTTGAATTATGTCATTCTATCCGGGAATTATATCATGCTATCATGTTTCCATAGGCGGCATGTATGTGAATTATGGCATGCCAACCTATTTAATAAACACATTATATAGTGATATCATGTCATCCTGTTTACATAGTCATCATATTTTGAACTATGTCTTTCCATCTTTTTTAGTTAGCCATCATAATGTGAAATTGTATCATGCTATCCTGTTTAGTTAGCCATCATATATGTGAAATTGTGTCATGCTATCCTGTTTGGTTAGACAACATAAATGTGAATTATTTCATGCCCTCTTTTATTCCCCACTATCCATTGCACCTGTCTATCATACAATGTCTGTACATTCAATTACTTTTCTTGTTTATCAGCCATTTGAATTGGAGAGGGTGATGGCAGTATCTAAGGGAGTAACAACACGGTCTTCAGAAAAGATAGTGCTACTAGTTGATGCAGATAGAACCACGGTTGTACTTGCCCAAGAACCAGCCCCACCACACATAACCCAGACTCTCGCAGATTGTACCCCTACCCAGTTGGACAGAGAACCAGCTACACCCCTTCTAACCCCAACCCTAGCAGATAGTAACCCAGTTCCAGTTGACACAGCATCGTCTCCACCATAGAGCACCCAAACACGAGCAGTTAGTAAGGGAGCTGCAGTGCCCAAAGCACGAGGACCACCACTCTGAATCCCAACTCAACGCTTAAAGGAGAAGAATTGTTCCCAGGTCAGGTTCTGTAGCTATGGTTCATACTCCTTTGCTCTTGCATCACTGTATTTACTCAGACCAACTATTTTCAAATTTGAAGGATGGAATTCAAACTCCAATGGCGCAGCATGTATGTTTTAAACTTGTTTCTTTAACTGGTTTGCTGTTGTAACTTGCTCTATATTGATTTCAGTTTCAATTGAATAAACAGTTATGTTCTCATGTCATGCACATTACAAGTGTCTCTATAGTTTCCCACACTTATATTCTGTCTATTCTGCTTTGGCTTGAACAAATATTATTTGAACTGTGTCTCTATCTTGATTTGGCAACAAAAACTAGAATGATATAGACCATAAAGTGACCATGGTACATAGATATATGTTTGTTTCATGCTGTTATCCTGTGCACTTTACTACTGAACTGATTTACCAAAATGAGTTTCATATACAACATGGTAAACCTGTGATGTGTCTGCTTGTTTCTCTTTTAGAATGCGGACAAAATATTGGAGAACAGTACCCCGTTATGCAATGGTGAAGGAAGTAATGCAGATAAGGTTCAAGATAGTGAGACATCCCTGTTGGTCTCCAAGAAAGCTGATAAAAACTACCTTGACAACAGTGAGAGAACCCAGAAGTCCTGTCTTGATGTAGTGTTCGAGTTACTGGCCACTACCGCTGGCACAAGCTCTTCGAACTCGCTGCCTGAATCAGTTCGTCTTCTTGAGTCTCAGCTTCAAGTTGAAAGACATCGATCAGATGTGTTGCGATAGGAAGCTGAAGAACTGAGGAAGTCCCTGCAGAATTCAGATGCATACTTTCTGGCGCAACAGCAAGCGCTGGAGGATTTAAGCGCCAAACAAGTGAAAGTTAATAAGCTTGCTAAGCATCTTGCCAGCATTATGGGTACCCAGGATATTGTTTCTTGAGATCTTCTGAAGTGGTTTCAGTTCTGGACATGTTTTGCTGCGGCGTTTATTTGCACTGGTCGCCAACTTTGACAACTAGTGTATATGATATGCTGCTTTGTTCCCTATATTTGCACTGGTGGCGAACTTTGATGCCCAGTGGATGTAATATGTGTAATAGCCGTGATAGCCTAGCATAAGTTGCTTGGTTATTTATTTCCTTGTTGTCTTGTTTATTTGTTTGCTTGTAGTCAGTGTTGTTCTTTTTCCGTGGTTTGCTAGTGGCCGCAATAACCTTTTTTTTAAACTAGGCCACAATAACCATGGGCTACATATTTACTGTAGTGACACTGGGCCTTCTACGGGCCGTAGAAACAATGGGCCTTCTACGGGGCGTAGAAACAATGGGCCTTCGACGGGCCGTATCATCAATGGGCCTTCTACGGGCCGTATTATCAATGGACCTTCTACGGGCCGTACGATCGATTGCCCAAACATGGGCCAATAACATACCGCTTTATGGCCATAAACGGGCTAGAGTTGGAATCGTCCGTTCATGGGCCGACCATAATGGGCCGTCGTTAATCGACCGTATTTGATGACGCTATGAAAACGGCCCAACATATTAACGGGCCACAAACGGGCCGACTGTAAGCACAGGCTGAATTTGGCCCACAAGTAGAAAATGACAGTAACGGGCCATAAGTAACCGAATGCTGGAAATGAGCCCAAGAATAAATGGGCCCTGAGAAGGCCGAAAGATAACATGGGCTGGAAACGGCCCAACGGAATAATGGGCCGTTAATGGGTATAAAGTGATACACTGTTCATTATGGGCCAGTTTTACCACGGGCTATTAACGGGCTGAGGGTTACTAAGGGCCTCAGATGGGCCAAAAGACGTCATGGGCCATACATGGGTCGGAAGTTAAAACGGGCTGGAATTATATTGGACGGCCCAGATGACGCTACTGGGCCTAATTCGGATAGGCCGTAAACGGGCCCTGGGTTAGCGGGCTGTAAATGGGCTATATGCGAACAGGCCGTTAACAGGCTTGTCGTGGGCCGGCCCGCCACCTTTTGACCAAGTCAAACGGGCCGGCCTTTTCACAGGAATGGGCCTCTATTGGGCCGTGCCACGTGTCGACGTATCATAGGCGCTTTGGGTCCAATGAGTGGATGACATCTGTCCCAACGGTGAGCCGACACGTGTTTCCTCCAGCCAACGATGATTTTACACGTGGAAAATCCCCATTGGTCGGGGCTGTTAACGGGTTATCGGATCCAAAATCGAACCCGATAGCTTAACGGCGTTCCGTTACGGTGGATGCCACGTGTCGGTCACCCTTGACGAAAGCACTTCTGTGACGCGCGATTTATCGTCATGGAAGTGGACACTTCCGTGATGATAATTTTGGTAATGTCATGGAACACTTCTACGACAGCACTGGAATGACTATCTTGATTCTGTCATAAATTTGTCATGGATGTACATGCATTACAAAAAACGCGACCTACTGTGACAAACACGTATCATCACGGAAGTGTATTTTTTTGTAGTGCAAGTATAGGGGATCGCAACAGTTTTTGAGGGTAGAGTATTCAACCCAAATTTATTGATTCGACACAAGGGAAGCCAAAGAATATTCTCAAGTATTAGCAGCTAAGTTGTCAATTCAACCACACCTGAAAGACTTAATATCTGCAGCAAAGTATTTAGTAGCAAAGTAGTATGGAAGTAACGGTAACGGTCGCAAAAGTAACAGTAACAGTTTTGTACCAATTGTAACAATGGCAACGTCAAAGTGACGAAGCAAAGATCAATATGAAACGAGCTCGTAGGCAATGGATCAGTGATGGATAATTATGTAGGATGGCATAAATCATGCAACAATTATAACATAGGGTGACACAGAACTAGCTCCAATTCATCAATATAATGTAGGCATGTATTCCGAATATAGTCATACATGCTTATGGAAAAGAACTTGCATGACCCCTTTTGTCCTACCCTCCCGTGGTAGCGGGGTCCTAATGGAAACTAAGGGATATTAAGGCCTCCTTTTAATAGAGAACCGGAACAAAGCATGAGCACTTAGTGAATACATGAACTCCTCAAACTACGGTAATCACCAGAAAGAATCCTAATTATTGTCACCTTGGGGTATGCGGATCATAACTCGTAATAGGTGTCTACAACTTGCAAGATAGGATCAAGCACACAAATATATTCATGAAAACATAATAGCTTCAGATCTGAAATTATGGCACTCGGTCCCTAGTGACAAGCATTAAGCATACCAAAGTCATAGCAACATCAATCTCAGGACATAGTGGATACTAGGGATCAAACCCTAACAAAACTAACTCGATTACATGATAAATCTCATCCAACCCATCACCGTCCAGCAAGCCTACGATGGAATTACTCACGCACGGCGGTGAGCATCATGAAATTGGTGATGGAGGAAGGTTCATGATGATGATGGCAACGATTTCCCCTCTCCGGAGCCCCGAACGGACTCCAGATCTGCCCTCCCGATGAAGAACAGGAGGTACCGGTGGTTCCGTATCATAAAATGCGATGAATCCTTCTCCCTAATTTTTTTCTCCCCGAACGTGAATATATGGAGTTGGAGTTGAGGTCGGTGGAGGTCCAGGGGACCCACAAGGCAGGGGGCGCGCCCTCCACCCTTGTGGACAGCAGGTGGGTCCCCATCTATTGATTCTTTCGCCAATATTTTTTATATATTCCAAAAATATTCTCCGTGGATTTTTAGGTCATTCCGAGAACTTTTATTTCTGCACAAAAATAACACCAAGGCAATTCTGCTGAAAACAGCGTCAGTCTGGGTTAGTTCCATCCAAATCATGCAAATTAGAGTCCAAAACAAGGGCAATAGAGTTTGGAAAAGTAGGTAAGATGGAGATGTATCAACTCCCCCAAGCTTAACCCATTGCTTGTCCTCAAGCAATTCAGTTGACAAACTAAAAGTGATAAAGAAAAACTTTTACAAACTCTGTTTGATCTTGTTGTTGCAAATATGTATAGCCAGCATTCAGGTTTTCAGCAAAGATTATGAACTAACCATATTCACAATAACATTTAGGTCTCACATTTACTCATATCAATGGCATAATCAACTAGCGAGCAATAATAGTAAATCTCGGATGACAACACTTTCTAAAAATAATATAACAGAATGGTATCTTGCTAGCCCTTTCTGAGACCGCAAAACATAAATGCAGAGCACCCCTGAAGATCAAGGACTGACTAGACATTGTAATTCATGGTAAAAGAGATCCGGTCACAGTCATACTCAATATCAATTAATAACAATGCATACAAATGAAAGTGGTGCTCTCTAACTGGTGCTTTTTATAAGAGGATGATGACTCAGCAATAAAAGTAAATAGATAGGCCCTTCGCAGAGGGAAGCAGGGATTTAAAGAGGTGCCAGAGCTCGAGCTTTTAAAACAAAGATGAATAATATTTTGAGCAGTATGCTTTCATTGTCAACATAACAACCAAGAGATCTCGGTATCTTCCATACTAGATACATTATAGGCGGTTCCCAAATAGAATGGTAAAGTTTTTACTCCCCCTCCACCAACAAGCACATTCCACGGCTGGTCCAAAACAACGGGTACCGTCCAACTAACAATAATCCTGGGGGAGTTTTGTTTGAAATTATATTTTGATTTGATTTGAGCATTGAACTCGGCATCCCAATTACCAGCCATTTTCTCGTGAATGACAAGCGGAGTCCACTCATCGTGAGAATAACCCACCTAGCATGGAAGATACTCACAGCCCCCAGTCGCTACATGAGCGATTCAGGCATACAAAACAAATTATCATTTGAAGGTTTAGAGTTTGGCACATGCAAATTTACTTGGAACGGCAGGTAAATACCGCATATAGGTAGGTATGGTGGACTCATATGGAACAACTTTGGGTTTATGGAAGTGGATGCACAAGCAGTATTCGCGCTTAGTACAAGTGAAGGATAACAAAAGATTGAGGAGCGGCCAACTAGAGAGCGACAACAATCATAAACATGCATTGAGATTAACCAACATTGAGTGCAAGCATGAGTAGGATATAAATCACCATGAACATAAATATCGTGGAGACTATGTTGATTTTGTTTCAACTACATGCATGAACATGTGCCAAGTCAATCCACTTAAATCATTCAAAGGAGGATACCATCCTATCATACTACATCACAACCATTTTAAAAGCATGTTGCACGCAAGGTAAACCAATATAAACTCCTAGCTAATTAAGCATGGCATGAGTAACTATAATCTCTAATTGTCATTGCAAACATGTTTCATTCATAATGGGCTGAATCAAGAACTATGAACTAATCATATTTACAAAAACAAGATAGGTCGAGTTCATACCAGGTTTCCCTCATCTCAATCATTTCATCATATATATATCGTCATTATTGCCTTTCACTTGCACGACCGAACGGTGTGGATAATAATAATAGTGCACGTGCATTGGAGTTGGCGGCGGCTCCATATCGTAAAACGCGATGAATCCTTCTCCCTGGTTTTTTTTCTCCCCGAACGTGAATATATGGAGTTGGAGTTGAGGTCGGTGGAGGTCCAGGGGACCTATTGGGGATATTACCACTGGGCGTAAACCGGCCAGGAGAGGCCGGGTTAACCCCATAAGTAGTTCATCTGTATCTGAAGTCCATGAAGACAGACGGTGACGCTTTATGAAGGCCCAGGGCCCAAAGCCGGTTTAAGGCCTGTAGACATAAACCGGCATTGATATGTAAACTTGTGTTGTAAGATAGAAGTAGCAGAGACCGAGCCGGACACGATTATGAGCCGGCCTCGGGATTCTGTAAACCGACGGGCATCAACCCATGTATATAAGGGGACGACCCGGTGGCGGTTCAAGGACAACAGACAACAATTCGAGACTCAGGCAAAGCGTATTCGCTCCCTGGTCATCGAAACCCCAGCAATTCCATCACAACTAGACGCAGGCTTTTACCTTCATCGTAAGGGGCCGAACTAGTATAAAACTCTCTTGCGTCCCTTGTCCGCTTTAACCCCTTTAAGTTAACCCGTAGCGATGGCTCCACGACTAAGTCCTTTCTCTAGGACATCTGCCGTGACAAAACCACGACAGTTGGCGCCCACCGTGGGGCTATCGCACGATGGTTTCAAGTTCTTGGAGGGCAACTTCGAAGGACTCAAGGGTTATGCTGTGGGCCGGATGACCAAGAGTCGTCGCGGCAAGCTCTACGTCGACGATGCAGGCTGGGGCCCCGAGGCCGGCTCAATCGAGTACGGGTACCGAGTCCCCTTTGGTGGCATACACGTTTTCATTGGCAAGATCGGCGAATCGGGCCCTGAGCCGGACATCTGCACTGACCTCGTCGAAACGGCTCAGCGTGCGAGATCTGCCCGGGTCAAGCCTGTCATGAAGCGTGCCTTCGTGAGAGTTATCCATGGAGGGGAATCTGAGGATAGATCGGAATCTGGTGGTGAGACCGTCGTTTATTCTGGCGACGAGTCATCGACCGGAGAGACCGAGTCGTTATATCAGTTACAAGATGGCCGGATTGGAGGCTGTTCCGATGGCGACAGTATTCCGGACCCCTTTGATCTGCCAAACCGGGTTGCGATCTTCATGGCCGGTATGCAACCGACGCTCCACTCTTCGACCGCAGCGGCGATGATTTCCGGATCGACAGCGGCAACAGCGGCCGGGGTAGGAGGCCCTGTGCGACCGCCTGCTCAGGTTCTATCGGATTTGTTTGACGCGTTGGCAACGCTGATGGCGGAGGTTAACCCGGCGGATCAGGATGCACACAATGCGGAAATCGCGAAAGTGAAAGATCAGATCACCCAGGCAAAAGCCGACTTAGCAGCTGAGGATACCAGGATGGGCGTGGAGCGGGCCGCTTTGGATGCACAAGCTTACCGGATTATGCTGGATCAGAGTGCGTCGAACGAAGTCCTGAAGAGGAGGGACCAGTAATCCGCCGGTGGTAAACCGGGCGGAGGGCGGAGGCACCTGGAGCAGGGGCGCCGGTTCAGCCACGTTTGGTGGATCCGCCTCGTCAGAACAACATTGTAACACCGCATGTCCCCACGCCGTCGGGTCATTACTCTAACCCGATGGGCAACATTGTCGCTGCCGCTTCACGGCTGGCGGCCATCCCGATTGAAGGCGATTCTCCGGCGGCGGTCGAGACGTGTCGGGTTAAGGAGCTTCTTCAGACAGCCTTGGTTCAACAGGAGGCTTATTCATATAGTCGCGATCGGATTCATTCCACTCCACGTCCAAGCCAGAGTTATAGCAGGCGTATGGATGAACCGGCAGTGTCAAGCAATGCACGGAACCGTGATCCGTCCCGTGGCAATAACCCGACGGGTGGTGCTGGTGATGCTCAGGAGGTGGTGGACCGGGCTCGGGCACGCAGAGAGGCCAAGTTAGCGGCGTAGCATGAAGCCCGTCAGCTTACTCCGGTTCGTCCAACCACATCGGTGGAACTAGGAGTTACATCTAGTTCTTTGGGAGTGCCGTGTCTCGTCCCGGCGTTGCGCAATGTGCGCCTGCCCAAGGATTTCAAGGGCCCGCGCGAGGTGCCAAATTACACCGCCGATTTATCCCCTGAAACATGGGTCGAAAGCTATGAGATGGCCATGGAGATGCTATATGTGGATGATGCGGCATGTGCGAAATACTTCACCATGATGCTAGAAGGGACGGCCCGCACTTGGCTAAAGAGCTTACCGGCTAATTCTATCAGGTCATGGGCCGAGTTGAGAGCCCGGTTTATTCAGAATTTCAAGGATACATGCAAGCAGCCCATGTCAATTGTGGACTTAGCTGCATGTGTCCAGGAGGAAGGAGAGTCAACAACCCACTTGGTGCGCCGGGTTTCGGAGATTTTGCATTCATCGGACCGCATCAACGCTGACACTGCAGTTTTAACATTGGAAGGCAATTGCCAGTTTGAACCCCTGAAGTTGAAGTTGGGACAGCTCAAACGTCATTGTAATGACATGGGAACCCTCATGGCTACACTGGTGAAGTATGCTGACTCTGATAGTACCAAGGATCCCGAGTCTGACGATGATAAGACAGGGAAGGGAAAAAAGAGCGGCAACGCCAAGGGGTAGCACCACAACCCGACGGGTCATGGAAACGGCGGCAAGTGTAAGGCGGATCATGATTTAGACTTTGTGGCTAATACTAATACACATGACAAGGGCCAGAGGCGTAAGGGTAAACCACCCCAGCGCGGTGGAGGGCCAAGTCCTAATCCAGACCGTTTGTCTTATCTATTGAACCAGCCCTGTCCAAAGCATGGGACGAAGGAGATCCCGTCCACGCACCTCTGGAAAGATTGTTACATCATGCAAAAGTTCAAAAATTCTGATTCTTTCCGGTATGATCATGGACCAGGAGGCGGTTCGGGCCCCGGGTCTCATGGGCCGGGTTATGGTGGAGGAAATTCCGGTTCAGGCTTCCACGGTAATCAGGGTGGACATAACAATCAAAGTAATCAGGGTAACCAAGGTGGCTATAATCATCAGGGCAATCAGCAGCAGCAGCAGTCGGGTTACCAGAGCAACCCGAAGCAGTTGAATAGCGGATAGTATCATGTCTTCACCACTAGCTTGGACAAGCGCGATCAGAAGCTTCATAAAAGGGCGGTGAATGCCGTTGAACCGACGGTGACCCGTTATTTGCGCTGGTCCGAGCAGCCGATTGTGTGGAGTAGAGAAGATCATCCACCCCGGGTTGACAATCCGGGTCATCTGGCTCTGGTGGTGGCACCTCAGGTGGGAGGTTATAAGTTCACTAAGGTACTCATGGATGGAGGGAGTAGTATCAATATCCTTTATTATGAAACTTTCCGTCGCATGGGGTTAACAGATAAAAATCTTAAACCGTCCAATACGGTGTTCCATGGTGTGGTGCCTGGTAAATCGGCATATCCTGTTGGTAAGATAGCTCTGGAGGTGGCTTTTGGAGATGAGCATGACTCAAGATCAGAAACTTTGACCTTTGAAGTGGTGAAAATCAAAAGCCCGTATCATGCCCTGTTTGGACGGCCAGCTTATGCTAAGTTTATGGCACGACCTTGTTATGTCTATCTGCAGCTCAAGATGCCGGGTCACAAGGGAACTGTAACCATGCATGGAAGCCGCAAGATCACTCTGGAGTGTGAAGAAGGTGATGCGGCTTATGCAGAGTCGGTTTGTGCAACAGAAGAGTTGAAGTTTTACAAAGACAATGTTGATCTAGCAGATATGACTTCATTAAAGAAACCAACTACAGAGCATGATCCGGCCCTAAAATTCAAATCGGCTGATGAGACTAAGCTTGTTGACTTCGTGCCCGGCGATTCGTCCAAGCAATTTAGCATCAGCGCTAACTTGGATCCAAAATAGGAAAGCGCGCTCATCGAGTTCATCCATGAGAATCGGGACATCTTTGCGTGGAAGCCTTCTGACATGCCAGGTGTACCAAGAGAACTCGCTGAGCACACTCTCAATATTGATCCAAAGTATAAACCGGTCAAGCAGTTTCTCCGCCGGTTCAATGAAGAAAGATGCAAGGCTATTGGAGAAGAAGTAGCTAGACTCTTGGCGGCTGGATTTATCGTTGAAGTATTCCATCCTGAGTGGTTGGCTAATCCGGTGCTGGTCCTCAAGAAGAATGGCACTTGGCGTATGTGTGTGGACTACACAGATCTCAACAAAGCTTGTCCAGCAGATCCTTTTGCCCTTCCCCGTATTGATCAAATTATTGATGCTACGGCGGGTTGCAAGCATTTAAGCTTTTTGGATGCATATTCTGGTTATCATCAGATCAAAATGGCAGTTAAGGACCAGGAGAAGACAGCCTTCATAACTCCCTTTGGAGCCTTCTGCTATGTGTCCATGCCCTTTGGGCTCAAGAGTGCCCAGGCGACTTATCAACGGTGTGTGCAGAATTGTCTTCATAAACAGCTCGGCCGCAATGTTCACGCCTATGTGGATGATATTGTGGTAAAATCAAGGAAGAAGGAGACATTGATTGATGACTTGAAGGAAACTTTCGATAACCTGCGGGTTTACAAAATGATGCTTAATCCAGCCAAGTGTGTCTTTGGTGTACCTGCAGGCAAGCTCTTGGGCTTTTTGGTGTCTAAAAGGGGCATTGAAGCTAATCCGGAAAAGATCAAAGCCATCACCTCCCTGGCTAAACCGAAGTGTATCAATGATGTTCAACGCCTGGAAGGCCGGATTGCCGTGTTGAGCCGGTTTGTCAGTCGCCTTGGCGAGAAGGCCATCCCTTTATATCAGATGCTGAAGAAAATAGATAACTTCGTCTGGAGTGACGCCGCTAATGAAGCATTTGAGGACTTAAAGCGGCAGCTGGCTAATCCGCCGATTCTCGCTGCTCCAGTGGACAAAGAACCATTGTTGCTATATGTGGCAGCTAATGCTCGGGCTGTTAGTGTGGCTATTGTGGTGGAGCGCAAGGAGGCAGGAAAGGAATATCCGGTTCAACGACCGGTCTACTATATCAGTGAGGTACTTATTGAGTCCAAGCAGAGGTACCCGCATTGGCAAAAATTGGTGTATGGGGTTTTTATGGCAAGCCGGAAGCTTAAGCAGTATTTCCAAGGTCATCCCATCACGGTGGTCAGCTCTGCTCCGTTGGGAGATATAATCCAGAACAGGGAAGCAACTGGCCGGATTGCTAAGTGGGCTATAGAGCTCAGGCCTCACGGGTTGAAATACATACCCCGAACGGCGATCAAATCTCAGGCACTTGTGGATTTCATCAATGATAGGATAGAATTACAAGCGCCAGAGGAGAAGCCGGATCATACTTATTGGACTATTCATTTTGATGGGTCCAGGCAATTGGAGGGCTCGGGGGTTGGAGTCGTATTAACTTCCCCACGAGGTGATAAGTTTTGTTATGTTCTCCATTTAATGTTCCCTTGCACTAACAATGCAGCTGAATATGAGGCTTTACTCCATGGTCTTCGGATGGCTAAGGAGATGAACCTAAGCCGAGTTAAGTGCTTCGGTGACTCGGATCTGGTGGCTCAACAAGTGTCCGGCACTTGGGATTCCAAGGACCCACTAATGGCAGCATATCGTCGTGAGGTGGATATTGTTGCAGGTCATTTTAAAGGTTATCAGGTGGATCATGTGGACCGGCGGAAGAATGAAGCGGCGGACGCTTTAAGCCGCCTGGGTTCCCAACGTAAACCGGTTCCACCTAATGTCTTCCTGGATGTTTTGCATAATCCGTCCGTCAAGCTCCCTGGTGAAGAGGATTTGGCTGTTCCTGATCCGAAGGCTCAGTTGGTGGCGGCTCTTCATGTTATCCCGGATTGGACGGTTCCATATCTGGCGTATATGAACCGGGGCGAGTTACCAGAGGATGAAACTTTGGCCAGGCAGATAATCCGGCGGTCCAAGTCCATGACTATTATCAATGGAGAGTTACATCATTGCAGTGTGACAGGGGCGTTTCAACGCTGTGTGTCTCCTGAGGAAGGCCATGAAATTTTGCGTGAGATCCACGAAGGAGATTGTGGTCACCACGCCGGTTCAAAATCTTTGGTGGCCAAGGCGTTTCGTCACGATTTTTATTGGTTGACAGCTCATGCTGATGCCGAGGACCTGGTCAAAAGATGTGATGGCTGTCAGAAATTCTCAAGGCGCGCTCATGTCTGGCTCAAGAATTGAGGATGATTCCAATCACCTGGTCGTTTGCAACTTGGGGGCTGGATATGGTTGGGCCTTTCAAGAGGTCCAAGGACAAGAAGACACACCTTTTGGTGGCCGTTGATAAGTTCACGAAGTGGGTGGAGGCAGAGCCAGTTAGTAAGTGTGACGCAGCCACGGCGGTTCAATTCATCAAAAAGGTGATCTTCCGGTTCAGCTTTCCACACAGCATTATAACAGACAATGGTACCAATCTGTCAAATGGTGCCATGAAGGAGTTCTGTCACCGTGAGCACATCCGGCTTGACGTGTCATCAGTGGCTCACCCATAGTCTAATGGTCAAGCGGAGAGGGCCAATCAAGAGATCTTGAGAGGCATCAAACCCCGGCTTATGGTTCCTTTGCAACGGACGCCGGGTTGTTGGGTTGAGGAGTTACCTTCTATGTTGTGGAGCATCAATACCACACCCAACAGATCGACAGGATACACACCATTTTTCATGGTTTATGATGCGGAAGCAGTTCTTCCTAGTGACATCCGTCATGACTCGCCTCGTGTAGCGGCATATGTTGATGCTGACAACGAGAAGGCACGGCAGGAAGCTCTTGACCTGTTAGATGAGGAACATGACATGGCGGCAGCCCGTTCGGCGATTTATCAGCAAGATTTGCGTCGTTATCATAGCCGCCGGGTTAGAACCAGAACCTTTCAAGAAGGTGATTTGGTGCTTCGGCTCATCCAGGATCAGACGGATATGCATAAGCTACCCCCCCTTGGGAAGGACCCTGTGTGGTCAGCAAGAATCTGCACAACGGGTCATACTACCTAATCGATGTTCGAGAGCGCAAAGACTCACGTAAATCGGAGGAGGAGACCAACCGGCCGTGGAATATTGCTCATCTTCGGCCCTACTATACTTGAGCTATAGGCTCTGCTTATGTACATATTATGACATTGTATATATTATGATCAATATAATAAACCGGAACCCCAGCTAAAGCGGGGTATCTGTTGTTTTTCTTACATCATGTGTGGTTACATGGAGCTTACAAAGCGGCGTCCAGTTTACCCGTTGATTTAGCTTCTCAAAGCTTTATATTACATCACTTGGGGGCTTGGTCGTATCCGAACCATAGCTACACCTCTTGATTGGCGCCATGCCACAGCATCACTTGGGGGCTTGGTCGTATCCGAACCATAGCTACACCTCTTGATCGGCGCAATGCCACAACATCACTTGGGGGCTTGGTCGTATCCGAACCGTAGCTACACCTCTTGATCGGCGCATTGCCACAGCATCACTTGGGGGCTTGGTCGTATCTGAACCACAGTCACACCTCTTGATCGGCTCAAAGCCACATCAATCCGGGGCCAAGGAGAGTGTTGTAAAACAACAGCTCAAACATATGCACCCACTGAGCACAGCTCACAATGTTGCTTGGGGATTCTTTGCTGTCGAAATGAACTAAGAATCTACACTTGTAACAGGCTATCAAGCAATGGCTTGGAAGCCTGGTGTATACACCTAAAACCCCGGGTTAACCTACCTATTTAAGTAAGTCACTCCGCCCAGGTAAACCTGGTATGACCCTTCGAACTTTGACAAGTTACTTTAAAATGAAGACCCTAAACTTGTCAAGTTAAAACGATGATTGGTTAAGGATTGAGGACCGTCTTAAAAGGCTTTGCAAAAATGGTTTAACTCAGTGGCCTGGCAGCCCATGAAAAGCCTCGAATTTGGGGCCTGGCAGCCCGTGAAAAGCCTCGACTACAACGGTTTTTATTTGCCTTTTGCTAAGTTTTCTTTGTTTCATAAGATTTGTGATGTTTTTACAACCGGTGTTTATCAACCCGGTTAGGCTGTCAACTACAAGTTGTCAGTACACGATCAAATTATAATCCGGAGACTATCAGCCCGGTCTGGTTTTGACTCAAAGGCACCAGTATGGAATAAACCGGTGTTTCTCACAACCCGGAACGGTTTTATTGTAAACCGGCATCATATATCAGGAGTTACTTATCCTCTAGAGTAGGGTTATTGTCCTCACTACAAAGTTGACCAGCCAACATCATGCCTAAAGGTCGCAGGTATTATATATTTCCATATTTGGTTATCTTTTACAACCTTGGTTACAGACCTTGATCATATATATATTTGGGTATCATGACCCGCCCGGGGGTAAACCGCCAGGGCGCTTTAAGCTTATTATCTACAGGAACAGCTTGAATAAATGGCTATGGATTATGAATATCATATCTTAAGCATGTCGGATTAAGCAAGCATCAGTCGCAGATAAATATGCACGAAGGCATACCAGACCAAGTATTTTAACTAGCATATTACAAGGCGTTTCAGTGCCCAAAAGGATAATTGTTTTCTCAAATACATGTTGCAGCATGTAGAAGACTAAACCGGCCTCCGGTTCATGGTTGGTCACCAGCTTGGCCTAACGGCTGCGGATCATCTCGCACCGGTTCAACTCCCTCCTCTCTACCCAGTGGCTAGAAATCAACAGTTGCCCAGTCGATCCCAGTTAGGGCTTGGAATACTGCTTCATCGCTTATCAGCGTGGACGGTTCAATGTCAGGGGCATAAGTGTGCTTACGGATTGGTGGGATAAGATTTTGCGCTTCTGGAATTGGTGCCGCAACCCGTCTGTTCTTATCATCATAACTCGCCTGATAGTATGAAAGATCTGCCTCTTCAACCAGTTGACAAGCCAATGGGCGTACTTCCCGGTTTATGATTCGGAGATCATCATTGCCAAATTATGTTCCGTCTTCCTTTAAACTGGGATAGCCTTGGGCCGCCTCCACTGGATCAAAGTCAGGTACCCACGCTTTTGCCCGGGTTAGTGCGGCCAAAGCGCCCGTTCTAGCGGCAGACTTTTTTAGCTCGTCTACTCGAGCAGGAAGCATAGATAACCTTTCTAAGGTATCCTTGATCAAAGTGGGAGGAGGATTATTATGTGAAGCAGTATAGATGATCCGCTGCGCACCGGTATACAGCTGCTCTATCAGAGTGTAGGCAGCTTTCAACTTCTTCTGTACATCAGAGCCCAGATGGCTAATGCGAGTTCTTGCACCATTGTACACATCAGTAAACCGACAACACACGGGAGAGATATGTTGAAAGTATTAAGGAAAAGATGTTTTACCGAACACAGCAGCAGTCATGGCATGAATCTGCCGCTTTACACCGGTCAGTTCATCAACCACCGGTTTAAGAGCGGCTTCTGCTTTTTCAGCCCTTTTTATCAAAGCGGATTTTTCAATCTCCCAATCCGCCCGCTCTTTGTGGAAGCCCTCTTTCAGTTTCTCCATAGCGCCTAGAGCGCTGATCAATTCTTCCTTCGCTTTGGAGGTTTCAGCTTGCTAGGATTTGAGGTTCCCTTGCAGATCAGCGGTTTGGCTTTCCTTCTTGCTCAGTTCAACCTATAAAGAGACGGATATATAATCAGTTGACAGTACATATTTGAAGTACCAAGTACATAACAAGTTATGCCCTTAGTACTTGGGGGCTAATGCATATTTGCTCTTTATCAGAAATTTTTACAAGTCCCAAGCACAATACAAGTATTAAGCTTGGCACATGGGGGCTAATGTGTATTGCTCATAAAATGCTGATATGGGAATTCTTCCACAAAGTCCCGGTTCATCTTTATAAAGTTAAACCGGCCCTTGGGGGCTACATTAGTGAAGTTAAGATGCATTGTTGCAAACATGAAATTGTTACTAAGTCCCGGTTTAAATTGGTATCTTAAACCGTCACTTGGGGGCTACTGGAGTTGATAAGCTGCAATTAAATATAAGAGAGAAACACTTATGAAGTTACCTCATAGCGCTCCTTCATCATATTTACCAAACCAGCTTCATAGTCACGGCTGGTGTACAGACGGTTCAGGAAGCCAGAGTGAAGGTCTTGAGCATTCAGATGGGCATAATTTGACAAATCGGCATTCCATTTGCCTTTGCCAATTGCAGAGAGCTCATCTTTGCCAGTATGCTTTGACAAAGCGACAGGATTGCCCGGAGCGGTATGGCCAGTGCCAGTAATCATAATGTCATCATCTTTGTCATCAGCAGCCGTTACTGGGGTTGGCGGTTTGTCAGTATTTTTAACTGGACTTGCCGGTTTATTGTCAGTTCGGACAGGGCTGGTTGGCTGGTCAGCATGGCTTGTGGTGTCAACTTCTGCCTGCTCAGCAACGAAGTCATGATCTTGAGGCGGTGGGTCATTCAGTATGGCATCAATGTTGGTATCTTCAGGATCTGGAGTTTTCTCCGGTTCAACAGCCACGTCTTCATCAGCCGGTTTATTCAACCGAGCTTTCTTGCTGGGTCTGGGCTTGGCGCTGAGAAAAACAAACATGAGGATCAATACAGTATATCAAAATAGCAACATCAAGGATAACAACAAGTGTATAGCTCACCCAATAACCGTTTTGAGGGGTGGAAGTTTTGTGGCCGACGACTCGCCAGAAGATGAGTGAGAAGTACCCTGATAAGTTGAACCAGACGGGTTAAGAGGCTGGTGGAAACAACCTGCTTTGGAGCATGAAGTATCAATGGGATAAGAGACCTTTGATTGGCATTTCCGAACCGGAGTGTTCGGTAAACCGGCGGAGGTAACCACCTGGCCGCTGTGCCGGGTTGTGCGGCGAGCCTCGTGCTGCTGCGTCTTCAAAAGAAAGTTTGGGTCCAAGTAAGCAAGGGGGTGATAAAATTTTACTTTCCGGTTTGCTTGATGGATTTTTGATGTTGGCAGAGGATCTGAATCGGAGGAAAGAATGGTTACCTCTACGTCATCAGCATGACTGCCTTCAGCGTCATCCTGATAATAATCATTATCAATGAGATGTATGAAAAATGAACCAAGAGAGTCAAGTTCTACCTCTGATTCCGGATTACCCACATCGTCATCAGCTGGTAGCTCGGAGGATGCAGTGGTCCTTTTCTTGGCAGGTTTTTTGATAACCTTGGTCTTTGGACGAACTGGCTTGACCGGTTTATCTTGCGGCTTGACCGGTTTGTCTTGTGGTGGTTTCTTGTTCCAGAATGGATCATCGCCCTGTCAGAAAATAATCACACTTTCAGAGAATATTTGGATAAAAGCAATTTCAGATAAAAAGATTATATGATTCTTACAGCTGGCGGTTTGTTGAAAGCGCAGAAAGGGAGTAGTCCGGTTTGGGCACAGACGGCCTCCGGTTCGTTCAACATTTTCTTTACAGCCTCAGTGACTTCTGCATCTGTAAGCTGAATGTCAATGTGCCGCTGAGCATCCTTCAAACTCCCCGTATACTCACACATCAAACCAGAGTGCCGACTTAAGGGCAGAATACTCCAGCTTATCCAGCAACGAGCAAGATCAACTCCTGTCAAACCGTTCGCCATGAAGGCTCTAAGCTTTGATAATTGGGGAGCATAGTTGGCCCTTTCTTTTGCCGTCAAGCTCTGAGGAAAAGGATGTGTGTTGCTAAGGCGTTCAGGGCGGTAACCCGGCAGGGGGTTTTCATCAGGTGGAGATGTATCCATGCAATAAAACCAAGTCTGGTTCCACTCTTTGGGGTGACTGCAGAGTTTGGGATGAGGGAAGGTGACTTCCTTCCTTTTCTGAACCGCCATTCCGCCCAGTTTCGTATTGGGTCCATCCGAGAACTCTGTGCGACGGTTTAAGTGAAAGAAATCCCTAAACAGTTCGACTGTCGGTTCCTCTTGCAAATAAACCTCACAGAAGACTTGGAAGTGGCAGATGTTGCTCACAGAATTGGGACCGATGTCTTGAGGGCGCAGCTGAAAATTGGCTAGTACATCTCGGAAAAATTTCGAACCGGGAGGGCTAAAACCTCGACTCAGATGGTGAGCAAACACGACTACCTCTCCGTCCTTGGGTGTAGGAGGATTTTCCGGGCCGGGGACCCTCCAGTGGATGACATCTTTCTTGGCTAAAGCGCCCGTTTTAACAAGATTGTTTAACTGTTCTTCGGTTACTCGAGAAGGAGCCCAATTGCATTCATAGATTTGCTTGGCCATGGCAATGAAAGATCTGAAACATGATTATTGCCGGTTTAAGATTTACAATGGACAACTATACAGCGGTATAAGGATGTGAGCATATTGTTAAACCGGAATTGGTTATTCGTAAAACGGAGTCTGACAATGAAAACAGTACAATGATGAATGCATTGGCGGTTCAACAGGGGACTAATGGTATCTACTGGGTCATCATTTTGTATATGAAGTTAAACCGCCCAATCTGGTATTAAAAGCGTATAAGTGAAGGAAGAAACAAGTTTCACATCTTGCCATGGTAATTTCAGATCTACCACGCGTTGGAAAAACAAAATATATTCTGACCTAATTTCCAGCGTGTTAAAGGTTCACCAAGTTGAGATGAGTTTTATACAAGGCAGATGTTCTAACAAGGAAGCAGGAGTTTAAAGTACAAAGGCTTTGGAAAAAGCAGATCTAAACTAGCCATTGGTACTGCTAAAGAGAAACAAACAGATTCAAGAACTTCGAAGAACTACGAAGAACGACGAACCCTAATGGTTGATCTGGAGTAAGAAAGGAGGAACGTACTGGTGCTGAAGAAGCAGCGGAGGATTGCCGCATTTTTCTTGTCCGATCAAGTTGATGCAGCGGCCGTCGCGGAGGAAGAAACGAAGGTCAACGGTGGCGGTGGAGCTCCAAAGGATGGGTAGTGCAAGGAAGAAGATGAGGTGAAGAGATACGGGGGGGGGGATGGAAAGACCCCCTGGCTCTATTTATAAGGGCAGAAAGATAAGCGCCAGGCGCGAAAATCGAGGAGCCTAAATTTTGGATATTAGGCGGAGCTGTCGCCTCGATTGTGGGAGGCTCATTAATGAAGGTGGATTATACACAGTTTTAAATAACAGGTGACGTCACGGCGGTTTACCATGATCCTAGAAGATGAGGTCACGGCGGTTTACAAGATTATGTGAAGATGTTGAAGAAGAAATTTTCTTGAGTATTGAGGATTGACACGAACTAGTTCAAATCAATCTAGGGCCTAATGTTGGGGATATTACCACTGGGCGTAAACCGGCCAGGAGAGGCCGGGTTAACCCCATAAGTAGTTCGTCCATATCTGAAGTCCATGAAGACAGACGGTGACGCTTTATGAAGGCCCAGGGCCCAAAGCCGGTTTAAGGCCTGTAGACATAAACCGGCATTGATATGTAAACTTGTGTTGTAAGATAGAAGTAGCAGAGACCGAGCCGGACACGATTATGAGCCGGCCTCGGGATTCTGTAAACCGACGGGCGTCAACCCATGTATATAAGGGGACGACTCAGCGGCGGTTCAAGGACAACAGACAACAATTTGAGACTTAGGCAAAGCGTATTCGCTCCCTGGTCATCGAAACCCCATCAATTCCATCACAACTAGACGTAGGCTTTTACCTTCATCGTAAGGGGTCGAACTAGTATAAAACTCTCTTGCGTCCCTTGTCCGCTTTAACCCCTTTAAGTTAACCCGTAGCGATGGCTCCACGACTAAGTCCTTTCTCTAGGACATCTGCCGTGACAAAACCACGACAGGACCCACAAGGCAGGGGCACGCCCTAGGGGTGGGCGCGCCCTCCACCCTTGTGGACAGCAGGTGGGTCCCCCTCTGTTGATTCTTTCGCCAATATTTTTTATATATTCCAAAAATATTCTTCGTGGATTTTCAGGTCAATCCAAGAACTTTTATTTCTGCACAAAAATAACACCAAGGCAATTCTGCTGAAAATAGCGTCAGTCCGGGTTAGTTCCATCGAAATCATGCAAATTAGAGTCCAAAACAAGGGCAAAAGAGTTTGGAAAAGTAGATACGATGGAGACATATCAAGGATTAGGAGAAAACAACTTTCACACCCCCTTTGGAGCTTTCTGTTATGTGTCTATGCCTTTTGGGCTTAAGAGTGCCCAAGCGACTTATCAGCGTTGTGTTCAGAATTGCTTTCATAAGTAGATTGGTCAGAATGTTCATGCTTATGTGTATGACATTGTGGTTAAATCCAGGAAGAAATAAACCATTCTGTTAACCCGGCCAACTGTGTTTTTGGCGTACCAGCAGGCAAATTGCTAGGTTTCCTGGTCTTCGAACGCGGCATCGAGGCTAACCCGGAGAAGATTGAGGCTATAACCTCTCTTTCTAAGCCGGCATGTATTAATGATGTTCAACGCTTGGCGGGTCGTATTGCAGCCCTGAGCTGATTCATAAACCGCCTGGAAGAGAAGGCGATTCCCTTGTATCAGATGATGAAGAAGACTGATCATTTCGTCTGGAGCGATGCAACTAATGAGGCGTTTGAGGCACTCAAGAAGTAGTTAGCTGAGCCGCCCATCTTGGCTGCTCCCATAGACAAAGAGCCTTTGTGTTGGGAATCGTTGCATGGAAAAAAAAAATTCTACGCACACGCAATGATCTATCCATGGAGATGCATAGCAACGAGGGGGAGAGTGTCTCTACGTACCCTTGTATACCGTAAGCGGAAGCGTTTCACAACGCGGTTGATGTAGTCGAACTTCTTCGCGCTTCAACCGATCAAGTACCAAACGCACGACACCTCCATGTTCTGCACACGTTCAGCTCGATGACGTCCCTCGCCTTCTTGATCCAGCAAGACGTCAAGGTAGTAGATGAGTTCCGCCAGCACGATGGCGTGGTGACGGTGATGGTGAAGTGATCTCCGCAGGGCTTCGCCTAAGCACTACGAAAATATGACCGGGGGTGTAAAAGGTGGAGGGGGGCGCCGCACATGGCTAACAATTGATCTGGGGTGTGCTAGGCGCCCCCTCCCACATATATATAGGTGGGAGGGAGGGAGGAGCAGCCATAGGAGGCACCCAAGTAGGAGGAATCATACTTGGAGTCCCTCCCAAGCCACGCCCCCTGCCATATATAACTGAGGGGGAAGGAAAGAGGGGGGGGGGGAGGGAAGGAAGGGGGAATCCTATTCCACTCTTCCTTTTCCCTTCCCCTCTTTCCTTCTCCTCCTAGGCCGGCCCATATGAGGGGCGCACAAGCCCCTTGTGGCTGGTGTGTTTCCCCTCTTGGCCCATAAGGCCCATATCTTTTGCCGGGGGTGCCCGGAACCCCTTCCGGTGACCCGATAAGTACCCGGTACCCCCCGAAACACTTCTGGTGTCCGAATACCATCATACTATATATCAATCTTCACCTCTCGACTATTTAGAGACTCCTCGTCATGTCCGTGATCTCATCCGGGACTCCGAACAACATTCGGTCACCAAATCACATAACTCATATAATACTATATCGTCAATGAATGTTAAGTGTGCGGACCCTACGTGTTCGAGAACTATGTAGACATGACCGAGACACCTCTCTGGTCAATAACCAATAGCGGAACCTGGATGCCCATATTGGCTCCTACATATTATACGAAGATCTTTATCGGTCGAACCGTTATGACAACATATGTAATTCCCTTTGTCCATCGGTATGTTACTTGCCCGAGATTCGATCGTCGGTGTTGGGGATATAACTATAGGATATGAACCGCCCAGGAGGGGCCGGGTCATACCACTGGCGGCTTACCAATAAAGATGGTGGATCATACGAGCCTGTTGACGGCCCAAGACCCAGAGGTGACTTAAGGCCCAGGAGGATGAACCGCCATGTATGTATGACTTGTATTGCAAGGCAAGTGTAGTTAGTCACCGAGCCGAACACGTTGTGTATGAGCCGGCCGGGACTCTGTGAACCGTCGGGTGTCAACCTGTGTATATAAAGGGATGACCATCGGCGGTTTAGGACAAGAGAGAAGAGATCGAGAACTAGGTCAAGCGTATTCGCTCCCTGGTAATTGACGCCCAAGCAATACAACCCTAAACTGGATTAGGCCTTTACCTTCACTGCAAGGGGCCGGACCAGTATAAACTTCTTGTGTCCTTTGTCCCGTTTAACCCCTTTAATCTAACCTAGTTGTGATGGCTCCACGACTAAGTCCTTCCGCTAGGACATCTGCCGTGACAATTCCACGACAGTAGGTGCCCACCGTGGGGCCAGCGCACGGTGGTTTCGAGTTCTTGAAGGGCAGCTTCGAAGGGATCAAGGGATACGCCGTGGGCCGGATGACCAAGAGTCGTCGCGGCAAGCTCTACATTGATGATGCAGGCTGGGGCCCCGAGGCCGGCTCAATTGAGTACGGGTACCGGGTCCCCTTCGGCGGAATCCACGTCTTCATCGGCAAGATCGGCAAACCGGGCCCTAAGCCGGACACCTGCACTGACATCATCGAGACGGCTCGACGTGCACAACCCGCGCAGCCAGCGGCGGCAGCGGCGCACAGCCACGACACGGGCAGCGGCGGGGCTGGATGCGGCCGGTGCGGGGGAGTGGCGAGCGGCAGCGAGGCGGGACATGGGCGGCCTGTGCATGCGCGTTTCACTTAGTTATTGTTTTGGTACATGATTTCATCTAACCAAACTTTATAAGGAGACGCAGAGTAGTATGACATTGTTTCAACATAGGCACCCTTGCTGTGCCGATTAGTGTGACATTGTTATCATGGATGACTATTTTTCAGGTAGTTGTGTTGGAGGATGATGGTGTTCTCCAATTGGACAGCCTCAAGGCAGCGGTGCCAAACCTGCCTCGAGTAGATGCATTGCATGAGTATTGGGATATCTATAAAGTACATAAAGTATGGTCACCACAGCCTTGCATTGGTCGCAGAGGAAACATACTAACCCCGCCATTAGAGTCAAGGAATGAATGGTATTGAAATATCTATCTAAGTACATAATGTATGGTAATATGAAAACGTTGAATGCTGAAACCCCAACAAAACAGTGCATTCACACCTAGAATTTTGCTTGCAAAGTAGGGTATCTACCTATCATGCTCATCCCCTTGACGCACCACTCTGTTAGCGATACTTCATCGAGTGTTGAATAATTATTAAAAAATGTTGAACGAGCATATGAAAAATGTTGAACAATTATTTGAAAATGTTGAATAAATATAAAAATGTCGATCGAGTATTTGAACTTTTTTGAAATAAATATTAAAAAATGTTGAACAAGTATTTAGAAAATGTTGAATAAGTATTAAAACGTTGAACAAGTATTTTAAAAATGTTGAATAATTATTAAAAAATGTTGAACGAGTATATAAAAAATGTTAAACGGGTATTTGAAAATTTTGAACAAGTATCTGAAAAATGTTGAAAAAGTATTTGAAAAGTATTGAAATAAGTATTAAAAAATGTTGAACAGGTATTTGAAAAATGTTGAAAAGCATTAAAATGTTGGAAAAGTATTTTAGAAATGTTGAATAATTATTAAAAAATGTTGAACAAGTATATGAGAAATGTTGAACAATTATTTGAAAATGTTGAATAAGTATTAAAAATATTGAACAAGTATTTGAAAATGTTGAAAAAGCGTTCAGACAATGTTAAATGTGTGTACAAAAATGTTGATCACTTATTAAAAAAACATATTTTTGACATATACAAAACTGTAGAGTAAGAACAAAAACAAACATAAGGAAAAATAAAAAGAACAAAAAATAGAGAAGAAACAAAGAAAACCAAACAAAAAAATGGAGAAGAAAAAAAGAAACCATGTAAAAAGGAAGAAAACCTCATAAAAAAAGAAAAACAGAAAATAAAACCCATGAAAAACAATGGAAAAAACCGGCTTCGTTCGCCTCAAGTACGAAACGCGCCAACAATTTATCTTTTGTAAAGACACAACAATTTATCTCGTGCAAAGAGACGGTTGCAGTGTCTAGCATCGCCCGGGAGACCAGAGATCGCGATCCCGCTTCTCCCAATTTCCCATTCCCTTTTTCAATCAATCGCTGCGCGAAAATGGGATGGCCCAACTACTCTAAAGCTTCAGCGAGACGTCCCAACGCGATTGTTTAATGCGATAAATAACGGGAGCTCCTACTGGACGCTCGTTGCATCCAACAGGGCGCCGACGCACAGGGGGCGACGCGACTTCGCACACGCACGTCGCTGCGGTGCGCCGATTGGGCCGGCCCATTGGAGTGCGCTGCAAATACAAGTGATAATTTGCAAAAAATAGCAGGGCGTCATGGCTGGGAATCGAACACAACACTTTCAACTCGCACTCGCACCCTACTAGCCACTAGGATGGAAGCGCTCAATCGACCAAACTACAGCGGAAACCTACAAGAACTAAAGAAAGTATAAGACTGTTCGAAAAACATCCTTTACGATTTTCCAAATAGCAAAAACAAAACGTGAATGTTTTATCAGACGCGAACATTATTATTTTTTTTTACAAATTTTGAAAAAACTCAAACATTTTTCAACACACAAACGAATTTTGGAGACGCGAACATATTTTTTAGAATGGAAGCATTTTTTAAACTACCCAAAAAACTGAACAGGAACAATTTTACAAATTTTGAAACAAAATTTGGAAACACAAACAACTTTTGAATCTCCCAAACATTTTTGGAATTTGTGACATTTCTTTAAAGCACAAACATTTTCTGAATCTTGAGAACAAATTTTGAAACAGAGAACAAATTTGGAAGCACGAACAATTTTTTAAAGCACAAACATTTTTTGAATCTTTAGAACAAATTTGGAAGCGCGAACAATTTTAAAGCACGAACATTTTTTGAATCTTGAGAACAAATTTTGAAAACTCCCGAACAAATTAGGAAGCGCAAACAATTTTTTAAAGCACGAACATTTTTTGAATCTCAAGGACAAATTTTGAAATAGAGAACAATTTTGAAAAATCCCTAACAAATTTGGAAGCATGAACAATTTTTTAAAGCACAAACATTTTTTGAATCTTGAGAACAAATTTTGAAATAGAGAACAATTTTGAAAAATCCCGAATAAATTTGGAAGCGCGAACATTTTATGAAAACACGAACATTTTATGAAATCCGGTATATTTTCTGCATTTCGAAAGTTTTGAACTTTTTGTGTAACGGGAACAAATTTTGAATTGGAGAACATTTTTTCGAAAACTGAAAATTTTATGAAAATACGAACAAAATTTGAATATTTTGAATTTCTTTTGAGAAAAAGAGAAGAAAAAGAAAGAAAACAAACAAAAAAATCAGGAACATTTTTCGAAATTGTGAACAAAATTTTGTAAATGTGAACACTTTCAGAAATATGAACAATTTTTGACAAAAAGAATATTTTTGAAAATTCTGAACCATATTTGAAATTTTTGAAAAGCTTACAAAGAAAAAGTAAAAAAACAGAATAAGACAAAGAAAACGAGAAAAAAGAAAGTCAGAATAAGACTGAAGAAAAAACAGTAGAAGGAACAAATGGTTTTTTCCTTGTTTTTAGTTTCTTTAAGTTTAGCATTGCTATTCTTACAAATGCACGAGCCAGTCGCGGTGGCTAGCGCGATGTGTTCCGCGCCTGTGCGAAGCGGCGACTACTTGCTGCAGGAAGCGGCAAATAGGAAATTCCATAAATAACGTTCGCACAACCGATGCAGCGTGGTGGTATTAGTTGGCCTCGCTGCCAATGGGCCGGCCCAGTTTGCTGCCCGGCTGTGCGTCCTGAGCTATACGACGCACAATGCATCATACAGGACGTCCCCGCCTCCTTTTCTGACCGTTGGTGCGCGGCCTCCCCTTCCAAATTTGTTCTTCAACATGAAAGAGAAAAAGGGAACCCCGGCCCAGTAGCCCGGTCGTCCGTCTTCCCCGTCTCTCCCAATCCGCCGCCGCTTCCTCCCTTGTCCCCGTCTCTCCAATCTTTTCTCTCTCTCTCACCCCGTCGCTTCCGCCGTCTGCAGATTGAGTGTTTCCAGAATTCTTCGTCCGCCGTCCCTCCCCGCACCCACGCACGCGGACACCTATCTTCGTCGCTCGCCTGGTTCTTGTACGATTCAGGGCGGAGCAGGGGATCAATTGATGTAAGGTTCTGCTTCCAATCCATCCAGGCCGCCGGCCAGTCCACCGAGGGGAGAGTCCAGATTGTCAACGCACAACCCTAGACGCCGCGCGCGTACCATCTCCGCCGCCTCGCCCAGTTCTTGCTCGCCTCAGCTCGCGGGGATGGAGCAGGACGGCGCCGCCCGTCCCCTCGCGCCAGGCCTAGGACGACGGCGGCGTGGACGGCTGGGCTCACGACGGCACGGAGGCCTCCCCTACGGCGCCCCGGCGGAGTGCCCCGAGGCCGTAGATCATCCTCCTTGCCGCCGCCTCCGCGGCCACGTCTCAGCGGCCGCCTCCGCGCAGCCGCGCTCGTGCGCGACCCTCAACTACGACTGTGCGTCCCCTTCAACCCTCTGTCTGGAATCCATGGATTGTATTTTCATTTGTTTCTGATCTGAGTATCCGTGGATGGTGGCAGCGGTGGGTAGGACCCCTGCGACGACCTCGCCTATTCCGGCGACCACAACCACCGCGTCCGCAAGAAAGGTACTAAACCAACCACACATCCCTCCTCAGGAATCAGAAACAACCATACATGCTGCCATGAACAACCCATACATTACATTGCGTTGTTAGGACAAGCGAATTCAAATGGTAGTAACGATTAATAAGATTAGCAGCCGTGGATGCTGACATGCTGTGAAGTGGCTAGAGAATTTCAGAATCCAGACTGCTGCTGCTAGCTCTACTCTGCTCCGCCATTTGGTAACTAGTGGCAATGCAGTAGCTGTGTAGTTCATGATTTATGCAGCAGCTGTTCTTCTACCGATCTGTTGCTCGGTGATCAATTGTGTGTGGTTGCTTAATTTACTGGGTAAACTGCACAGCTCAGTAGCATGCACACCTGAATGCGCTGGGATGACCGGACAAGTTACATGTTCAGTCAGCCATTCCCTGCAAGCCTATGGCTATGCGTTCCAGCGTTTTCCTTCTAAATTCCACTTGTTATGTGCAGTCGCATGGATTGGGGATATGTACCTCGGTTTGGGTTTAAAGGGGCAATCTTTGAGCATTTGTATATCAACTATTGAGGATCTCAAGTTCACATGGATCGCACTATGATCAAGTGCATTCTGGTGCTATGATGATTGTAACAGAAGATGTTAGCGGCAGAAGCAATCGCTATGTAAGTGTGACGTCTCTTTTGATCCTGCTTTCTTTATTTTTCAAATCATTAATATTTCCATTGCTTTTCTTCTTGCATAATTGCTCTAATCTCCAGAATTTTTGTGTTGATAAAAATTGCTAGTATATGCAGCTGTGGAATAGGAAAAATGTCATTTGATTAATGGAATAGATTATGCTTGAACTCTGTTCAAGATAGGTCTCAGCTGTGATAATGAGAATGTACTGAGCAAAACAGGAAATATGTTATTTTTCAAATGGAAAAGATTATGCCTTAACTCTGCTCGTGACAGGTATCAGCTCCAATATTAAAATCAGTGCATGACACAATTTTTCTCATCTGGAACTGCGCTTAGAAGGTGTTTGGTCTGAAAGCTACGCTCCTGAATACAATGTGATATAAAAGGTTCATGAAATCATCAGGTATGGAAATGCTTGACCGTTTCTGTAAATTACATAGTACAATATTATTAGTTTGTTTGTTTGCATTATTTCCCAGTTCTCTTGCAGTACTATTCAACAACCTATCTTCCTGCCTACTAGATAAAAGAGGGTTTTTGTTTACTTAACATGGTTGCCTGATTAACAAATCATGGTTTCTCTCAGTTATCTTTTGCACTACCAAAGCAACAACTCATCTTCCTACCTACCAGATATACTACTGCTTGATTGCTTAGCTCCCTGCTTAAGAAGCTCCACCGTTCTTCTATATGATCCTAAAAAAATTGTGTTCTAATTTTGTGGAAAGAAACGCATGGGGCTGATGTTCTGAGGGCTGATGTTCATTTCTAGAGGCAAATAATCTCAGATTTCTATGTGAACTATAATCCCATCTAGATAATCCCCCTCGATATAGCTCCCATCATTTGCACAACACAATCTAGCATAGGACGGTTCTGATTTGGATTATGGGTGTTTCTCCAAAAACTAGGATTATATGCCTGAGAACAAACAAATAATGTTATAAACTTACCTTCGAGGGAAAGAGAACCATAAGTATAGGTGACTGCATAGTAGAAGAATCATGTTGTTCATATGCACTACAGTCTCTTTATAGAAGCCGACAAAAACAGAGACATCCTAAATTTGGTTTTCTGTTCTTTCTCGTCATTTAAGAAAAGAAACATTAACTCTTGAATTATCATTAAGGGAATATCCGAATATGCCTTATTAGCATACTCTTATGGCGGTTATTATTGCTCAACGTGGTAAGGAAAAAGAAGAATATCACATTTTTGTCTTACAAAAGGGCTGTGGCAAACTTTTCATAGGTGCACCCTGTTATAAGAAATGGAAGTATAGATAATTAGATCAGCTGCATATTTCCTTTGTTATATATGAAATCCAGAAGTGCAGGTTTGTGAACTGAAAAAAATGGTGGTTCCATGCAGGATTTGGACCTCCATAGGAAATCTGCAAGGGGAACAACAACAAAGGAAACTGGTGTAAGATTTAGTACCAAGACTCGAAGATGAGCTACCATCAAGATTATGTCTCGACAATCAAGTATAGTGTCAACACTTATGGTAAGCAGATATGAATGTTTCTAGAATAACTATTGGTTTGATCTAAAAAATTATTGTTATGCACCCACATTATATATCTAAAGTTGGTACTATATATAAATTCGAGGAGTAGTATAAACAAAGCTGTACGTGAACATGCAAAAAAATCTCAAAAGAAAATAAGGTATCAGATTAGTTTCATAATCACAGTTATGCAAGAGAATACAGAATAAAGTGGACTATTGCTTGAATCTCGAAATAATGCATGATCCATATTAAGTTAATTAGCAATACGGTGTCACTTAGATACTTCAAATAATATTCCTCCAAAACTGATGAAAGTTATTTTATGGTGAGCAATTATCTGGCTGTCCTGTACATCGGCCACATCTTCGGTGAGCATGCTCGATGGCAAGCTCGGGCAACTATTGTTGTATTGAGTATCCAGATGATAACCGTCATGAAAATCACTACATGAATCGATGTGCCCATCATGTCTGGTAGTAGATGATGCATTATTTGAGCTTGATAGAGTATGACTATATCCCATGTGGTCTTGTTTGCATCAAATGTGTGGCCCACTTTGGAGAAGAATACACCAACCATTTTGGTAGTGGGCATCTCAACAGTTCTATTTGGGCCTCATTCCCCTAATACGCTAGTAATTGTCTCATTTCCTGTATTTCTCTTAGTCTCACTCCCATACACTTCATGATCTGAGAGAGGGAATGCTAGCAGCCATGGTGGAAGTGTCCCCTCCGGCCGTTCTTGCAACTTGAGAGGATGAAGGCTCTAATGATGTGGTGCAGAAGGCATCGGCGCCAATGAGTTTGCCACCATCCTAGTCGCGACGAAAATGCGGCAGAGCATATAGTGGACGACAGAGCAAGACGGTCGAGGGAGATGGCTCATCAGATGAATCCACAACAAGCGGATGACCAGTGTAGTAGAGAAGAGGATGAGGGGGAATCACTGGCCTCAGGGGACGAGCCAAGTGAGGTAGTCTCAGGTAATGAACGAGGCGGGGAAGTCATAGGTGATGATGAGCTTGATAAAGAAGCCACTAGAGGTAAAAGAAACCTACCTAGGAAGTAGCGAAGAGGACCAAGATTAAACATAAGAAACCCACTATGACGAGCCTCACAAAGGCAATGTACTTAGAATCATCGCCAGTGATGATCGACATATAGAAGAAGAGTTTGACCACGAGTTGAAAGGTGGACAAGAAGTGTAGGATCATGAGCACTCGCCGAAAACTAGCCGCAATCACCACTACGATGAAATGCTCAAACTAGGCACGAGGGGTTTGCTTAAGGCCACAAAAGAGCGATGAAGACGACAAACCATGCCACCAGGAAGAGAATACCAAGGTGGTGGCTATATGTAGACCTCATGCAATAGGGAGGAAGAGAAATGATATCCCACATGCCTATGCGCGCAAGACCAACAATCTCCTCTACAATCACATGTTGTTATTCATGATGAACAAATGTGTCATAATAAGAAGTCGTCTCGAGAAAAGCGACGCCAGAATAACCATAGCAGTCAATAGGCAGAAGCGAGCGAGCTCGCAAGCCATAAGTAGGCTGAGCTGGACGCGGTGTGTTGCCAACAGGAGAGGCCATAGTAGTCGAGGAAGATGCTCATTAGAAGGATCCACAACACGTGGACCACAAGTGTAGTGAAGAAGATGATAAGGGGGAATCATCGGGAAAACCTCATGGATGAGCGAGGTGAGGTAGCCTCAGGTAATGAACGAGGTGGGGAAGCATGTGGCGACGTGTGGGGTCTATAGCAGTATTACAGGAGCATACGCTAGGATAGGTGGTCGAGGGCAATAAATGAGTGATAAGTGGATAGGTGGACGAGGGCAATAAATGAGTGATAAGTGTATCAGGAAAATTGAGGGAAGAAATATCCTCAATGGGGGAGGCCGAAGGAGAGGATGGACGTGGATAGAATCAAATGTCGCAACTCGAGAAATGCACATTCGACGACTAACAAGATCCCAACACCGATAGCCCTTGTGCTCATCACAGTAACCTAAGAAGACACATTCAACAGATGCACACCTTTAGAGATTGAAACTGGAGAACTTAAGGGTGTTGTATGATCAATCGAAGATATATTGGATTTATATGTGTAATATGATCAGCATGATTGTGAAAATTGATGGACTATTACATTGTCTTGGATTGGCTTAGTAGGAAGAAAACAAAGATATTGGAGTAATAGAAATGTTGTTTGTGTTAGGTTCAATGATATATCTGCTTGGATTCTAGGTCGGAGTTAAACTTGAGATTGGGCACTTGGATTTGTGATATTTTGACATGAGCTTGAAACCGGAGAACTTTAGGTTGAGCATGATCAACCTGAGATATATTGGATTTATATAAGTAGTAGTATAATTAGCATCAATGCAGTATTGGTGGACTATTGGATTATTTTGGATATTATTAGTTGTATTCTAGGTTGGAGATAACTTGAGCACATGGATTTGTGATATTTTGACCTAAGCTTAGTACTTGGATGTGCCCCATATGGATATGAGCATGGAGATGAAACGGATCGTAGTTGGTAGACTTTGATGATTTTGCTAGCCCTCCCCAAGAATGTTACAAGTACAAGATCATCATGGGAGGATGATTTGGATTAATAAGAATTGATGACAATTTCAGTGGTATGAGCCTTGTTGGAGCACCTAATCGTGCTTTCATTATGTGTTTGTGCTTCTTTATATGCAGTAGTAGGAGGAGGGTGGTACTTATGAAGTGATATTATATTGGTGGATAAAAAGATCTGTAATAACCTTGGAACATGTTGGATTTACTTAGGTGATTGAGATCTTGAAAAACATCTGGTGGATAAATAACTTCTAATTTTTGCATTTATAGTCATCCAGTGGAAGCTTGCTTTATATTGGACTTGGATAACCATGATAGTGGGCTTGGTTGGATCAGAGTTATGATTTGTAATAGATGCACACCTTTAGAGATTGAAACTGGAGAACTTTAAGGTGTAGCATGATCAATTGGATATATATTGGATTTATATGTGTAAAATGATTAGCATGACTGTGAACATTGATGGACTATTACATCATCTTGGATTGAATTAGTAGGAACAAACCAGAGATATTGGAGTAATATAAATGTTGTCTTTGTTAGGTTTAGTGATATATCTACTTGGATTCTAGGTCAGAGTTAAACTTGAGATTGGGCACTTGGATTTGTGATAATTTTCACATGAGCTGGAAACTGGAAAACTTTAGGGTGTAGCATGGTAAACCTGGGATATATTGGATTTATATAGGTATAGTAGGATTAGCATTAATGTGGTTTTGGTGGACTATTGGATCATCTTGGATATTACTAGTTGGATTATAGGTTGGAGATAACTTGAGCACTTGAATTTCTGATAATTTTACCTAAGCTTAGTAGCTTGTATGTGCCCCATATGGACATGAGCATGAAGATGATTCAAACGGATCGTAGTTGGTAGAATTTGATGATTTTGCTAGCCCTCACCAAGAATGTTACGAGTACAAGATCATCAAGGGAGTATGGTTTCGATTAATTAGAATAGATGACAACTTCAGTGGTATGAGCCTTGTTGGAGCAGCTGATCTTCTTTTTTATAATGTGTTTGTGCTCCTTTAGATGCAATAGTGGTAGTACTTATGATGTGATATTATATTGGTGAATAAATAGATCTTTAATAACCTTGGAACAGTTTGGATTTACTAAGATGATTATGATCTTAAAAAAAATCTGGCGGATAAATAACATCTAATTTTTGGATCTATAGTAATCTAGTGGAGGCTGAGGTAGTTGTAGCGGAGCGATGAGAAAGCACACAAGAAGCTTTACTCGATCGCCTGAAGATCGCATTGCCGCAACGGCTCGGCGCAAAGCCCGATGTGGCTATAAGAGTTTTCACCCCCTCCCACACCTCCCGTGCATTGTTCAATCTGCACCAATTCGGCTTGGTGTCCTTCTCTGTTTGCGGGTTCCGTGCCACTAACTTGATTCGGCATCACACGTTCTCCCGTCGTGCGTCCTTGGCCTTGGCGGTAGGTAACGTCGTGCTCTCGGCTGTGTCTCGTGGGTTAGCCATTGCGGTGCCGATTGCCTATGTGGCTATGGCGGCGCCCAACAGGGGAACACAAAATGTGGGATTGAGTCATCGCACATAGCAACCCGAAGCCAGGCAAAGGATGCCCGGCTGGACTGGCAGGGAGCGGATTGCACATGAGGTATGGCGGAAGGGATGAAAACGCTGTTGGGAGCAGACCGTCATTGCCGTCATTCATTGCACTTGGAGCCAAGCGTCAAGGGAGTGGCAATTGGGGAAAGCGGGAAGATGTATGGATTGTAGTTATGATTTGTACTAGATTCACACCTTTAGAGATTGAAACTGGAGAACGTTAGGGTGTAGTATGAGTGTAATATGATCAACATGATTGTGAAAATTGATGGACTATTACATCATCTTGGAATGAATTAATAGGAAAAAAACAAAGGTACTGGAGTAATAGAAATTTTGTTTGTGCAGGTTCATTGATATATCTACTTGGATTCTACGTCATCGTTAAACTTGAGATTGGGCACTTGGATTTGTGTTATTTTGACATGAGCTTGAAACTAGAGAAGTTTAGGTGTAGCATGATCAACTTGTGATGTATTGGATTTATACAAGTATAGTATGATTAGCATCAATGTGGCATTGGTGGACTATTGGATTATTTTGGATATTACTAGTTGGATATAACTTGGGCACATGGATTTGTGATATTTTGACCTAACCTTAGTAGCTTGTATGTGCCCCATATGGATATGAGCATGGAGATGACACAAATGGATCATAGTTGGTAGACGTTGATGATTTTGCTAGCCTCCCCAAGAACGTAACGAGTACAAGATCAGTACGGGAGGATGATTTGGATTAATTAGAGTAGATGCCAGTTTCAATGGTATGTGCCTTGTTGGAGCACCTGATGTTGCTTTTATTATGTGTTTGTGCTTCTTTAGATGTAGGAGGAGGAGGGTAGTACTTATGAAGTGATATTATATTGGTGGATAAATAGATCTTTAATAACCTTGGAACAGTTTGGATTTACTTAGGTGATTGTGATCTTGAAAAACATCTGGTGGATAAATAACTTCTAATTTTTGGATTTATAGTCATCCAGTGGAAGCTTGCTTTATACTGGACTTAGATAACCATGATAGTGGGCTTGGTTGGGTCATAGTTATGCTTGTACTAGATGCGCAATGGTAGAGATTGAAATTGGAGAGCTTTAGGGTGTAGTATGATCAACCGGAGATATATTGGATTTATATGTGTAATATGATCAGCATGATTGTGAAAATTGATGGACTATTACATCATCTTGGATTGAATTAGTAGGAACAAAACAAAGATATTGGAGTAATAGAAATGTTGTTTGTGTTAGGTTCAACGACATATCTGCTTTAATTCTAGGTCGGAATTAAACTTGGGGCACTTGGATTTGTGATATTTTCACATGAGCTTGAAACTGGAGAACTTTAGGGTGTAGCATGATCAACCTGGGATATATTGGATTTATGTATGTATAGTATGACTAGCATGAATGTGGTATTGGTGAACTGTTGGATCATCTTGGATATTACTAGTTGGATTATAGGTTGCAGATAACTTGAGCACTTGGATTTGTGATAATTTTACCTAAGCTTAGTAGCTTGTATGTGCGCCATATGGACATGAGTATGAAGATGATACAAACGGATCGTAGTTGGTAGACTTTGATGATTTTGCTAGCCCTCACCAAGAATGTTACGAGTACAAGATCATCATGGGAGGATGGTTTGGATTAATTAGAATGGATGGCAACTTCAGTGGTATAAGCCTTGTTGGAGCAACCGATCTTGCTTTTATTATGTGTTTGTGCTCATTCAGATGCAATAGTAAAAGGGTAGTACTTATGAAGTGATATTATATTGGTGAATAAATAGATCTTTAATAACCTTAGAACAATTCGAATTTGCTTAGATGATTGTGATCTTGAAAAAAATCTGGTGGATAAATAACTTCTAATTTTTGGATCAATAGTAATCCAGTGGAGGCCGAGGTAGTTTTAGAGGAGCGATGAGAAAGCACATGAGAAGCTTTACTCGATCGCATGAAGATCGACATTGCCGCAACGGCTTGGCTCAAAGCCCGATGTGGCTATAACGGTTTTCACCCCCCCACACCTCCCGTGCATTGTTCAATTCCCACCAATTTGGCTTGGTGTCCTTCTCTGTTTGCGGGTTCCGTGCCACTAACTTGATCCGGCATCACACGTTCTCCCGCCGTGCGTCCTTGGCCTTGGCGGTAGGTAACGTCGTGCTCTCGGCTGTGTCTCGTGGGTTAGCCATTGCGGTGCCGACTGCCTGTGTGGCTATGGCGGCGCCCTGCAGGGGAACAAGAAATGTGGGATTGAGTCATCGCACATAGCAAACCGAAGCTAGGCAAAGGATGCCCGGTTAGACTGGCAGGGAGCGGATTGCACATGAGGTATAGCGGAAGGGATGAAAACCTTGTTGGGAGTGGACCGTCATTGCCGTCATTGCACTTGGAGCCAAGCGTCAAGGGGGTGGCGATTGGGGAAAGCGGGAAGATTGTTGGATCATAGTTACGATTTGTACTAGATTCACACCTTCAGAGATTGAAACTGGAGAACGTTAGGGTGTAGTATGATCAATCAAACATATATTGGATTTATATGAGTGTAATATGATCAACATGATTGTGAAAATTGATGGACTATTACATCATCTTGGAATGAATTAATAGGAAGAAAACAAAGATATTGGATTAATAGAAATGTTGTTTGTGCTAGGTTCATTGATATATCTGCTTGGATTCTAGGTCATAGTTAAACTTGAGATTGGGCACTTGGATTTGTGTTATTTTGACATGAGCTTGAAACTAGAGATGTTTAGGGTGTAGCATGATCAACCTGAGATGTATTGGATTTATATAAGTATAGTATGATTAGCATCAATGCGGTACCGGTGGACTATTGGATTATTTTGGATATTACTAGTTGGATTCTAGGTTGGAGCTAACTTTAGCACATGGATTTGTGATATTTTGACCTAACCTTAGTAGCTTGTATGTGCCCCATATGGATATGAGCATGGAGATGACACAAATGGATCATAGTTGGTAGACGTTGATGATTTTGCTAGCCTCCCCAAGAACGTAACGAGTACAAGATCAGTACGGGAGGATGATTTGGATTAATTAGAGTAGATGCCAGTTTCAATGGTATGTGCCTTGTTGGAGCACCTGATGTTGCTTTTATTATGTGTTTGTGCTTCTTTAGATGTAGGAGGAGGAGGGTAGTACTTATGAAGTGATATTATATTGGTGGATAAATAGATCTTTAATGACCTTGGAACAGTTTGGATTTACTTAGGTGATTGTGATCTTGAAAAACATCTGGTGGATAAATAACTTCTAATTTTTGGATATATAGTCATCCAGTGGAAGCTTGCTTTATACTGGACTTAGATAACCATGATAGTGGGCTTGGTTGGGTCATAGTTATGCTTGTACTAGATGCACAATATTAGATATTGAAATTGGAGAACTTTAGGGTGTAGTATGATCAATCGGAGATATATTGGATTTATATGTGTAATATGATCAGTATAATTGTGAAAATTGATGGACTATTACATCATCATGGATTGAATTAGTAGGAACAAAACAAAGATATTGGAGTAATAGAAATGTTGTTTGTGTTAGGTTCAGTGACATATCTGCTTGGATTCTAGGTCGGAATTAAACTTGAGATTGGGAACTTGTATTTGTGATATTTTCACATGCGCTTGAAACTGGAGAACTTTAGGGTGTAGCATGATCAACATGGGATATATTGGATTTATATAGGTATAGTATGACTAGCATGAATGTGGTATTGGTGGACTATTGGATCATCTTGGATATTACTAGTGTGATTATAGGTTTGAGATAACTTCAACACTTGGATTTGTGATAATTTTACCTAAGCTTAGTAGCTTGTATGTGCCCCATATGGACATGAGCATGAAGATGATACAAACGGATCATAGTTGGTAGATTTTGATGATTTTGCTAGCCCTCACCAAGAATGTTACGAGTACAAGATCATCATGGGAGGATGGTTTCGATTAATTAGAATGGATGACAACTTCAGTGGTATGAGCCTTGTTGGAGCAGCTGATCTTTTATTATGTGTTTGTGCTCCTTTAGATGCAATAGCAGAAGGGTAGTACTTATGAAGTGATATTATATTGGTGAATAAGTAGATCTTTAATAACCTTGGAACAGTTCGGATTTACTTAGATGATTGTGATCTTGAAAAAAAAAATCCGGCGGATAAATAACTTATAATTTTTGGATCTATAGTAATCCAGTTGAGGCTGAGGTAGGTTTAGAGGAGCGATGAGAAAGCAGACGAGAAGCTTTACTCGATCGCCTGAAGATCAACATTGCCGCAATGGCTTGGCACAAAGCCCGATGTGGCTATAAGGGTTTTCATCCCCTCCCACACCTCCCGTGCGTTGTTCAATTACCGCCAATTCGGCTTGGTGTCCTTCCCTGTTTGCGGGTTCCGTGCCACTAACTTGATCCGACATCACACGTTCTCCCGCCGTGCGTCCTTGGCCTTGGCGGTAGGTAACGTCGTGCTCTCGGCTGTGTTTCGTGGGTTAGCCATTGCGGTGCCGACTGCCTGTGTGGCTATGGCGGCGCCCAGCAGGGGAACACGAAATGTGGGATTGAGTCATCGCACATAGCAACCCGAAGCCAGGCAAAGGATGCCCGGTTGGACTGGCAGGGAGCGAATTGCACATGCATGAGGTATAGCGGAAGGGATGAAAACCTTGTTGGGAGCGGACCGTCATTGCCGTCATTCATTACACTTGGAACTAAGCATCAAGGGGGTGGCGATTGGGGAAAGTGGGAAGATGGTTGGATCGTAGTTACAATTTGTATTAGATTCACACCTTTAGAGATTGAAACTGGAGAACTTTAGGGTGTAGTATGATCAATCAGAGATATATTGGATTTATATGAGTGTAATATGATCAACATGATTGTGAAAATTGATGGACTATTACATCATCTTGGAATGAATTAATAGGAAGAAACAAAGATATTGGAATAATATAAATGTTGTTTGTGCTAGGTTCATTGATATATCTGCTTGGATTCTAGGTCATAGTTAAACTTGAGATTGGGCACTTGGATTTGTGTTATTTTGACATGAGCTTGAAACTAGAGAAGTTTAGGGTGGAGCATGATCAACCTGAGATTTATTGGATTTATATAAGTATAGTATGATTAGCATCAATGCGGTATTGGTGGACTATTGGATTCTAGGTTGGAGATAACTTGAGCACATGTATTTGTGATATTTTGACCTAACCTTAGTAGCTTGTATGTGCCCCATATGGATATGAGCATGGAGACGACACAAACGGATCATAATTGCTAGACTTTGATGATTTTGCTAGCCTCCCAAGAATGTTACGAGTACAAGATCAGCATGGGAGGATGATTTGGATTAATTAGAGTAGATGACAATTTCAATGGTATGAGCCTTGTTGGAGCACCTTATCTTGCTTTTATTATGTGTTTGTGCTTCTTTAGTTGTAGTAGTAGGAGCAGGGTAGTACTTATGAAGTGATATTATATTGGTGGATAAATAGATCTTTAATAAACTTTCTTATTCAACTATTAAACTCCCCAGACATTAGGTTTTCTCTATCCTAGGTCGGTAATTCTCAACTGTTGCAGAAGGTTTTCCCTATCCTTGGTCGGTAATTCTCAACTATTGCAGATACCGGCTTGGATAATTGCATTTTGGAACTAGTGTTGTAACCCGTCATCCCTACCCCAACTGAGACAGGCTTATTTACCCTTTACCTCCTCTTTGTTTGACACATGCTTTAGTTGAGCTTCACTAACTTATTGAAAGGTATCTTGCTCGTTGCAGGTCGTAGTTGACGAATTCAAGTACAACCTGCTCCTGAGTTGCAGCTTTTCTAAATATACTATTTTCCAGTTCATCGTAACTTTGTCATCCTTTAAAATTATCTTACTGGGCAATATTTTGAATCCAGATTTATCTGCAAAGGTGCAACAATGGAGATTCAAACTAATGTCGCATCCTACAAGCAAAAAAGACTACGCTCCAGTTTTTACTCTTACTACTTATTTTTATTTCATGTAGCTACTTGTTCTTGTTTTTGATTTAGGTTATTTGCTTCTGCCCTCCCTGTGATTGCAGATTTAATTTAAGCCCAGACCATGCTGGCAGTGAGTTGGAATCAGTTAAAATCGTTACGTTCTCGTTGTCTCTTGCCCACAGGTACATTTATTCATTTTCGCTGACCTGCTATGATCTATTGTAATTCAAGTTCAAATGTTTATTTTGTAGCCCTGCTTTGTGTTGTCCTAATTCAAGTTGCGCCGCCACAAAATGCTGCTAGTTTAACTGCTGTAAGCTCAACAACAGGAGCACACAGGCGGCCGCTGCAGCTAAGCTCACATGGAACATATGCCCTGTTGCAGCCTCACAGGTACCCACAGTCGTCTCTCTCTTGATTTGATCCCCACAAATTCTTAGCTTTATTTCTGTGGATTCTGTTTTATCTATGCCTGCTATGTGTTTGACAAAAATCCAAGCAGGCTGAGGCGAAGATTTTGTGCTTAGTGTTTTACTCAACTATTTCATCTTTTTCTGAAATTTAGCTCCAATGAACTGAAATTTATTGTCATCACTTTTTCCCCTGCATGTCATTATCATCTGATCTCACCAAACTCATGCCACATAACCTGGCGAGCTCACTCCTTAATCATTCTATGTACCAGTTCTGTAGCTTTATTCACTGAACTGAGAGATGATGTTTGCGCTCAGTTAGATGCTGCTTGCTCGATTTTGACTGCTGGCTACAATAATCAATCTATTTGATATGGGCCCTATAAGCTCCTTCGTTGATCTTTGGTTACAAATCCTCAAGCTGTTCTTGATGTATTGAGAGACATTTGTTAGAACCCATGATCACCTTTTTTAGCTGTGGTTCATCTTTGCAGTACGATGTGTTAGTAAATTGATTGATAATGTTAGATAATTTTATATGGATTTCGATCTTGCAGCTGCTGGCACGAGATGTATGTGGCGGGGGGGGGGGGGGGGGGGGGGTACTTCTGGTGCAGTAATACCATTTTGGAGTGTCCCGTGTTTGCAACTATCCTTATGTGCAGCCCTTGCTAACAAGGCATCAGAGAAAATTAAAGGGACAAACAAAGTGCTGAAAATAAAAGTATCCACTTGGATATGGTTTTTTGTACTGCTCTAATTTGTCCTGGCTAAATTAACTATTTTCTGTATGCCCAGTTTTGCGTCCCATGTGTTGTTCGGTTGTCCACTGGAGCCATTCTTTCATATGTTGCTCGGTTGCACAGCGCGAGGTAGCAATGGTAGCTGCGGGTTGAGAGATGTGGAGAAGAGGGTTCCTCCAGGCTCCATCCATGAATGGTGTGTGTCCAATGCCTTAGGTAAATTTCCGCTCTTCCTTCATTTCTTCATCTTCAGTTGAAGAATCACCCGTCTACTGTCTTCTCGAAGGGTGGCATGCGGCAATGTTGGGGACCAGTGAGTAAGATGGCTGGTGTACATTCTTTGAAATAAAGCTGAAGTAAGCCACCACTGTGCCTACTTCGCAGACCATCTTGGTGTTTCAGCAACAACAACTGCACATGTTTGTTTTCTCTCTTTCAACTTCTTTTCAACAATCAGTGGCACAAAGAGATGATTTATATGTCATCCTCCCCTTTGTTCAGGGTGAGGAACTTAGGAAGCAGACCGCTGCAGCATACATCAAATGCAGCTTGGAGACACATCAGGTGCAATCAATACCAGGAATTAGGATTGGTTCTCATTTGTTTGACCAAAAGTTTGCTGGTAGATCAGTTTAAGGTACTATTGTTGGCCTTGCTAGAATGGCATGGTTGTCTTCGACACTGCCTTCAAAGGGGTCCTTCAACCTCCAAGGAGAAGGGAACTGATGTCTGCTAGGGAAAAAAAACTAGGCGAAGCTCTGGATGCTCGATCGAGTAAGCACCCACTTATTATCACTCTACTTCGTCGGTTGTCCACTGAAGTGTGAGCAGACTATTCCTCAAATTTGGTCCATGACATCTTGCTTGCCACGTGGTCCCCTTACCTCAAAATCGACATATTATAATCTATGAAGTACTGTTTAGGCAAGGCATTATACTGCAAGTAAACTATATAACCGAATGGTTGTCCAAAAATTCAAATTTGCACCATGCATTCCACCTGATCTGCCAGTTTAACTATCTTCTTAATTGTACCGTAGACATTTGATGTGTGGTAGTACGTGTGTGATGAAGCATGGTGTAGTAGCAAACTAGCAACTGAATTTTTTGACATACCATGGATTTCTTTCTGCCTCTATTTGATGCTCGGTGGTGTTCATCCGAAGGTCCGTACTGACCCTGCTCTAGACATATGTCTCCCTAATTTCTGTGTGCAATTGTGCAATCCATGCTTTACACTTAAAATGAGATAATAAAATTTAGCTCATGTTGCCCGTCCATCATGCACCCAGAATATTTTACCTCCCTGCTTTTTATATTTTAGTTGGGCATGTGTTTTCAAGACAGATCTGTGATAGTTAATTTTTTTATGGTGGCCGCGGCTACTCCCAGTGCCTGCTAAAGAACAGGGCCAGCAATAGGCATTTAGAATACATGCAAGAAAATTTATCTCTAGGTAACTTATTAGGATGCATTTGGTACTTTTCAGCCATGGCAAAGGCACGGGTTGAGCTGCATCTTGATGAGAGGATCGACTATTTGTGATGATTTATTATGGTAGACAATGGAACTAAGATTTGGTAAAAAAATGATAATATGATAGGTGATTTATGATGTACTATTTTAAATAACGATACTAAGCTTTTATTCCATAGATGACATTTGGTTATTCTGCATTCTTTCCTTTACAAAGATAGATATGATAAGAGATAAACATCATGTACCGGTTAACTTTTTGTATGCCTATTGGCATGCCTTGCTGCCAAGTGCAAATAGTCTATATGATGCTCATAAATAGAGCTTCCCGGTGGGAAGGATGAGGCGCGCTCATTGATACTTTGGTTTTATATCCATTTGTAATACATTTTTTCTCTTCCAAGCATATAAACTTTAGCAAATTAGTGTGTGCAATCAAGTCTCCTAAGTGAACGGTCTTATTTCACCATATCATCAAGTTTCAGAGCATATAAGATTAGAGTGTGTCATGCTATGTGAAAATCTCTTTGGAGACCTAATTTCGTATTTTTCTATTTTGTCGGTTAGAAAACCAGTTTCCTGAGTTGTTAGTCTGAGTATTCGAATTGATCCGCAGAGTTCAGGGCTTCTGGATGGAAGAGTTTCCTACAACCTCAAAATCTTAGTACTCTCTACCTAGACTTCATAATACTGCCTGACTTTTTCTGAAGAATTGTTGAAGTATGGGTTGTTCGTGCATTTGCAGTGTTGGAGGTGTTAGTGCAAGATTGTAGGGTTGGAAAGTATAGCAAAACGTTAGTTGGTGTAGGGACTTGGTGAAGCCATCAGACGACTGTGTCTGCTTCCCCGATGGTTTTGACTTCTGATGCATATTACTTGATGATTTAGTCTTTGTGGCAGCTTTCAGTTTGAACTGGCATTCAGTGGCTTCATCCTCTTTGGTGCAGCTTGGAGTTAGTGTGCACATCTGGATCTTTTAACTTTCCTGAAGCATATTACTTGGTTAATTGGTTTATGGCGCCTGCTAACTTGCATGCGATTTTGATGGAACCTGATCTCATTTTTTGCTCCCAGTGAATATACAAAAGGCTAGAAGTAAATGATGGAAGATCCTTTGGTCTCACACGGGGGTCGTACTCAACGTTTGTATAATAGATAATCAAATTTTGGCCTTCAGCTTGCAAATTTATCACCTTACAGGAGAAGTAAAGGTTGCATGTACTCTGATTATCTCCATATATACTTGAATTGCTTTGGGGTCATGCTTGGATTTGTTAGACTACCATTCTACATACTGTTCTCGATGATTGCACTTGGTTTGTTAATTTATGTATTTTTGTGGTAAGTTCTTTAGGTTCATCTTATGGCACAGAATTAGTTTTTGGCATACGCAGACTTTGAAATTTGGTGATAAAGAAAGATCACAACTAATTTGCCGGCTCTCTTATTTATAATGTCGATGAGCCGATATGCCGAGAGAGGTTAGGAATTGTTGCTATGAACTAAAATAATGCACAATTGAAGGTTCTGAACTGGTAGCTTGAACAAACAGTTTGCCTTGAACACTCTACCTTTCTCATGTCTCCAATAAGTGTCATCTTCACTGAATATGATTCTGGTTTGTTGGTTGTGGGATTGATTCTGATTGGTGTTTCTTCAGTGGGATCTGGATCATGGGATCTTCAACTGCATCTGCTTGGTTTGCTGGGGAACTTCCTAGTTTTAATTTGATTGACAACTAGCAAAACAGTCCAGCTAATTTGATGATTAATTCCAGCTGATTGTACACTTTCAACTCAAGTTACATTGTGACATATGCCCAAGCATCTGTTCACGCATCCTACGGTCCTCTGGCTGTTCAGTGGCTAATTTGATCACTATTAACTGTGAAATGTGGATTACGGAATCTTCAGCTACATAGTTTGCTGGGGTACTTCATAGTTTTAATTTAATTGACAACAAGTAAAGCTTCTCGTTTGATATTTCCTGCCGATTGCTCCATACATCCTGGATTTTTAAGGCGCAAAGTATCCTGAATTCACCATGTAACCTTTAATAAGCTGTTTCTGTGCCCGGTGATGAATCTGAGCTCCATGTGCAAAAACAGAAAAATGCATCCTGGGCCACTGAATTGGAGATGAATGGTATGGATTTAGGCGGATGGATCTCACAACACTTAATGCCCATTTCAAATTAAACCTCCGGCTAACAATTACAGTAGATATGAAATAGGACTTCTGCAGTAGCCACCTCTACTCTCTGTGAATACAGAAATATTACCGATTGCACGGTGATACAAACTTCAAAAAAGGCAATTGAAAACACTATACCACCGGATCACCTCTTCTCAACAACGATGTTCCACACATTATTAACTTATAGAAGAAAGTATGCAAACTAACCACTTCAACAACAAATAACATGTCTCCAGCGAAATTATTCACTCAAAGAGAATGACCTCATCTTTACAATGTCAAATCTTGCTTCTTGACGATACAACACGATGTAAATTTGGACAGCAGGGATGTTCTGTAGAAAAGCTATAGTAGCCGCCACACACATCTTGTTGCCATGCAGCCTCGCGACGGCGCAGGGCGCTCGGGAGCGTGCCGTGCACCACATGTCGGACGCCTTCCACCGCTGCGCCAGGCAGGAGGTCGAAATCGGCCACGTTCTGTACCACGGCATGTTCCACCTGCTCACGGACACGCTCTTCTCCCTTGATGGACAGGACAAGTTGAGGGACCAGGAGAGGATGATAACAGAGGCGGACGTGGTGAAGCTGCCATACCTGCAGGCCGCGGTGAAGGAGTCGATGCGGCTGCAACCCGTGGCGCCTTTGTTGTTGCCACACCTGGTGGTGGAGGAGGGCATGGAGATAGGCGGATACGCCGTGCCCAAGGGCGCAGCCATAATCTTCAACTCGTGGTCCATCATGCGCGACCCGGCGACATGGGAGAGGCCTGAGGAGTTCATGCCGGAGCGTTTCCTAGGGAAGACGGAGCTCGGCATGTGGGGGAAGGAGGTCAAGTTTATCCCGCTGGGCACCGGCCGGAGGCTGTGCCCAGCATTGCCCATGGTGGAGCTCCTCGTGCCCTTCATGGTGGCATCCATGCTGCATGCTTTGGAGTGGCGGCTGCCCCATGGCATGCCACCTGACCAGGTGGACGTGACCGAGAGGTATACAAGCAATGATATCCTCCTTATGGATGTGCCTCTCAAGGTTGTGCCCATGGTCGCCACCTAGTCGATCACTTGCTGCTTACTTTATTCCTACCCGAGTGGGTGAGGGAGATATTATTGCTTGGCACTACGAGAAAAGTGGCTTGTTCTCGGTGAAGGGTGCGTATAGACTGGTACTAAATCTTAAGGAACCGAGGATTGATGCTGGCAATTCCAGTGATGCCATAAACGGAGATAAGAGGCTCTGGAATATTATTTGGAATGCTAATGTCCCCCAGAAAGTTAGAATTTTTGCCTGGAGGGCTGCTTCTAATAGTTTGGCAGTTCAACTCAATAGGGTTAAACATCATCAAGCTACTCTAGGTACCTGCTCAATATGTGGTATGGACGCCGAGTGTATTTTTCACGCGTTGGTGGTTTGTCCCAAGGCTCGTGCGTTTCGTATGGCATTGCAGGAAGTGTGGAAATTACCGGCGGAGGAGACCTTCAAATTTTCTGGGCCGGACTGGTTTCTTATTTTATTGGACAAATTAACTTTGCCTGTACGCGAGCAAACTATATTCATGTTCTGGAGAGCTTGGCACTTGAGGAATGATTTGATCTTTGGTAGGGGAATGGAATCCATCTCAGCCTCGGTGAGTTTTATAGAAAATTATTGGGCATCTTTCTCGTCTTGTCATTCTAAAATGCAGGTGGAGATATGGAGTAAAGGGAAGCAAGTGGAGCTGGAACTTCAGCCAACCACTAACATTGAGAGGAAGGTTGTTCCTTGGAGGCCACCCACCCTAGACTTCAATAAGATTAATGTCGACGCAAGTTTTGTGGAGACCATTCAAGCTGCGAGCGTGGGGGTGGTTGTAAGAAATCACTGTGGACGAGTGATTCTTTCCTCCTGGGATTATATTGGTGCTTGCTATAGCGTCGAGGAAGCGGAACTTAGAGCGTCCCTGTCCGGCCTATATATTGGTATGACACTAGACATGCCTGTCATTTTGGAAATTGATTGTTCATTTGCGGCCTCCGTTTTTTGAAGAGATTATTTGGACAGATCATCCCTTGTTGATCTAAAGAAGGGAGCCGTAGATGTCTCAAAGCTGATGGTGAATTTACAGATTTCTAAGATCAACAGGAGGGCTAGTATGGTGGCCCATGAGATTGCAAAATTTACTTTTGATAATAGATCTGATGGTTTTCTTTTTCATTCCGTTCCGCCCTGCGTGACGAAGTTTGTTACGAATGATTGGACGAACATTTTAAGTTAATTAATACATGATGGGGTTTTTCAAAAAAAAAAGTAAGACGTTTTTTGATACAAAAGGAGTATAAAAGACATCATATATTTTGAGACAGGGGAAAATACTATATTTTTCAACGTGCATGCATGCCATGGCACTGTATTCCTATTGATTGGAAAATAAGGCGATGAAGATGCATGCATGCATCTTCTATATATGGTATTTTTCATAATTTTAATGCATAAGTTATGCACAAATCTTCCTTTTATTTTATAGTATAAGTCATAGTGAATATTTGCAACTTTTGGTGAGTTATATCTTTTAAGCATTGTTATGCAGGTTATGTTGATCAATTAGTAGAATATTCTTTGTTTTTTGTAAATTTTAATTTAAGCAACAAGGCCAATGTTATGCAGAAAACTTTTCACGCCAAACGTTTAAATAGATTTTTTTTACTCCCGATAATTTTTCACATTAAGTTATGAGCATAACTTTGGAATATCAGGTTTTCTAATAATAATTTACGCAACATAATTTAATTGGGACAACGGACGGAGGATGTATCAAAATTTGGGAGGAAGAAATGATCCACATTTTGTTGGGGAGATCCAACTCCCACAAGGGTGGCATTTTTTCCCCGCAGTCCAGTTGGAAGGAAAAAAAAGATGCGGAGCAGGACCCTTAGCCCACGTAGGGTCTGACTCTCTGTGGCCCAATAGAAGAAAGAGAAAAGAAGCAGAGCAGGCCCCTTGATAGCACGGTTTAAAGGCCTAGCCCGAAAATTTATTTATGCATGGACGAACAAATATTTTGGTACCACATCAGATATATAGGGGAGAGAATAATTCTATATGGTGAACGAATCAAAAAAAATCAAAGAAACACATCCTTTATTAGCAGGTATAGATTTAGATTAAAGCACCTACAGTCGAATACAACAAATCTTATCCCTCAAACGCCCGCAGACGCGCTCGGGCCCGAGTGGGGCAGAGGTCCCAGTTCGCAGATCAGGTCACGAAGGACTCGGATCTGCTGCCCACCATGCCGGAGAAGATCGAAGATCTCCGGACGGGGGCTTAGTGACGGAGTGGAGTGGAGTGGCTGGACGTTGGTCGGAGAAGAGGATGGGGACGAATATATGTGGGGTCGGGTGGGCAACGTGGGCTGGATCCGACGTGGCGGATGCGCCCGGGCCTCTCCATATCCGCCCTAGATTTTGGCTAGATATAAGGAGTACCGGTCTGCCCGGGTGATTGAGGCTGGCATGAGGAGTCTGTCTAGGTACGACTTTTTTTTTGAACGGTCAATGACCGGGCTGTCCTCCTGGGTGTTTGAGGCCGGTTTGAGGCACCAAACTGTCGATGCTCTTACATTCTAGATTCAACAAGATCATTTCCACTCTTCCTCTCTTAATGATTTTTTAGGGAATACCATTATGGCTGTGTATATTAATTTACATAATTGTTACATCATACACAATTACAGTAATAAGGAAATTAGGAGGGCTCATCCAAAACAATATTCTGGTGACCCTTCGCTAACTTTTTGATAAAGAGTGTTGATATTAACTCAAAATATAGCATTACGCGGATACATAGCATGATGAACAATATTCGGCTGTGCATAGTTTGAATGCACACAACCAAAGACGAGCATTCTGACAAAAGAAAAGCTAAAAATTGACATTTCAGGAACAGTAAAGTCTTATATGATTGATACTATGGCTATGTCGAAGATGATCTCACCGGCGCCATTACCGAGTGCCGCCAATGCCATTCGATGAACAATATTCACATTAAAACTGTAGGTGCATCCAATATTCACGCTAAAAATTGACATTTCAGGAACAGTAAAGTCTTATATGATTGATACTATGGCTATGTCATAACGCTAAAGTCTTACTGTCTCCCTGGTGATATCGACGATGTAGTGAGCTTCTTTTGCTTATGCCATTCGATAAAACTTGATAAAATGGAAGTCAAGGTTGGCTGATGTGCCTCCACTTGGAATGTTATATCGTGTATCTTCCTCTCACTAGTCGTTGCCCGCCCATTCTATGAAACTAGATAAATAATAGCCATACGTTGCTTTGAGAATTTATCTTTTTCTTTTCCTTCTAAAGCTGGCTTCTAATGCGGTATCCACGTTAAGCCACAGCAGTCAACGTACGTCCTGGATTATCAAGGACCAATCAACTCCTTTAGATATTGGCAGTTAGGGCCTACAAAATGTCATATTCTTTGGTTAAAAACACCTCTCCTGATGAAAGGATGTCTCTTTGTGTAAAGACATATCCCTTTATGAAAAGATGTCTATTCGTTGAAAGGCACATTTTTGGCAAAACGATGTCTATTAGTGGACTCATATATTAGAAACGGATGAAAAATCACGATAATTATTAAATTAGCACTTTACAAAATTCAGTCTCTAACTTTCCAAAAGATGCGATCACTAAAATTGCCTAACTCTGCAAGAAAACTAATGTAACCAAATTTATCATTTCATTATGCAGTTCGATAGCATTTGGACTTTGCAACCTCTGTACTTAAAATAAAATGCAATGTTTAATGTATGCACTGCTTGCTTTTAGAATTGCTTAAACGAATCGTAGTTTTTTTTCACTTGACCAAGGCTCACCATCGACAAATAAATAAATCAAAATACAACACCAACAGGTACAAGGTATTAGAGGCGGACATTTTTTTAAAAGAAAAGGAGAATTACCTCCGGCATCTGCATCAAAGTGATGCATGCAACCCGACATGGTAGAACACATCACAACGTTGGTTTACAGCTGAACAGGTAACATATTGTCGTTGACTTAGTAAATTCAAAAAGATCGATGAACTTGCAATGTAAGCATTTGATTTCATCATTGCAACGGGACATTGACAGACATCATCCACCAAAAAAAAGGGACATTGACAGACACACACACACACATCATGACGACCCAAAAAATAAACGGTGGGCACACCGCGCCCAAACATGTGCGCAACCATCGATCGATGCGGAATTGATCGTCGATCGATCATGTGGCGGCGCCAGAGAATTCTCCTCCTCCGTGCACACTTTGCCCACGGCGGCGACGCGGTCGAAGAACGGCAGGAGGTCCTCCACCGTGTCGACGATGCCTTCCATCAGTCGCTCCATCTCCAGGAGGCGAGGCGGGACGTCGTGGAAGGGCCGGTCCTCGACCATCATGTCTTGCTCCACTCCGTCGGCGATGGTCCAGACCTCGGCCAGCTGGGACCTGATCCCGGCGAGACGGCGTTGTGCCTCGTCGCACTCCTCCATTGCGGCCAGCAGGCGCTCCCGCTCCATGCTAGCTTCGATCGATCCGGTTCGCGCGTACTCGTGCTCAGTTTAGTTCTCGTTCTACTTGGAAGTCGCTCGCTCGGCTCGAGTCTGGTCCTGGCGATGCAGCACAAGGCCGGCGTATATCGTGGCATATATAATCACGGCGTGGCTGGGCGCGAGTCGGATCCGGGAGCGAGAACTCTAAGGCCTTGTTTGACAGGAAGGGATTGTGGAGGTTTGGAGAGGAGAGGATTCCAGGGGATTTGGTGAATCCCCCTCTTCCACCCAATCCCCTTGAAACCTCAAATCCCCCTCCAGCCACACATCCCTCAAAGCCACACATCCCTCAAATCCCCCTCCATACAGAACACTGTTTGACAGGGAGGGATTTCCATATTGAACTAAAATGTTGTAAAACAGTTAAAAATCCAATCTTGCAACAGTTTTTCACATGAACAATATAATTTGCTTGACTTGGAACCAATATACTACCATCACATAATTGCAATGTCACATAACAGCAACATAATCTCTCACATCAGCATGACTTGGAACCAAAAATATCTCGTACGTTTTCGGCATTCACAAGTCCGAGGAAAGACATGCGTACATTTAAGCATGCTGAGAATACATAAGACATGCGTACATTTAAGCATGCTGACAACAATAGCGCCGACACAAAAGCAACTGACTCTCAAACAGACGATTTTGAGGGACCCTGCAAACGTCCCATTCTTCCTCTGCTTTGTTCCACTTCTCAACCTGGTTTAATGACACCAGAAAAAAACTGATGATACTGAAGAAAACAAGGTAATGTTGCTACTGTTGACAAAATTATATCTCATTTCAATTCAATGCAGATATTTTTCATTCAATTTCAATTCCAAGACCCACAAACAGAGGAGCCAGTTGACAGAGGGAGTACTTATGTAAAAGTAAATGATCAGGTATATTTCAAGTAAATGATATTAAGAGCACAACAACAATCAGGTATATTTCAAGGAATTATATCATGGCCTTGTTAGGGCTACATCAAGACCAACAGAGGCTGTAGACTGTTTGCAAAGGGAAAAGTACAATGAAGAAATAGTATGAATTATTTCATGGCCTTCTTAGAGCTACATCAAGACCAACAGAATACAGAAACTTCCAGACCGAACAGATTTTTCGTGGAAGAGAAAAACTCACAACAAAGTCCGATGAGCAAACAATTTATTTGCAGTTTGAAACAGTCACAAGGCAAGACAAACACAAGAGTAGTCTCAAGTAATTTCTTAAAAAAATGTTCAGTAATTTCTTAAAAAAAATGTGCAGTCACAAACCAAATTGCCTCCCTTCTGAAACTCCAAACACTACTACTACACTGTCTTATCTTAAAAAGAACTTTGTCCCCAGCAAAACAACACAATGCATCAAATACACATCTGTTCCTAAATCACAAACCCATCATAGATGGGCAAAACATCTCTTGATAAATAAAGATACATGTTGAACTCCACTCCACTCGTCTCAGTCGGATTTCACAGGCTCGTCGTCCTCCTCCCACACCAAGTTGATGCAGCCAACGAACCAACAAAGCATTGGCACCGATTCGGCAGTTCACATCAAGCATTACCACTACTACTTGCAGATAACCACATCAAGCATTACCACTACTTGCAGTTCACATCAAGATTCAGAGTCGACAGTGAATCACTAAACCAACAGTAACCTGCTACTAGATACAGGGGACACAATCTAAGAGGAGGTGAACTTGGTGATGGCTTTGGTGCCCCGGAGACGTCGTGCTTGGCGAGCTCGCCGGGGAAGATGAGGCGGCAACCATGGCCGGGCGGATTGAAGAACCCTAGACGACGAGGGGAAAGGAGGGGAGGCGAGGCGAGGGCTTACCACCGAGGAGAAGGCCAGTATGGCGGAGGAGGTACGCCGGCGTAGAGATGTCGTTCGACGGCGTGTTGTGGAGGAATCGAGCGGCGGCGCGGTGAGCAGGCGGCGGCGGCGTGGTGTCGTTCCTCCCAAATCCGCGAGGGCCCCCTCGAGGGTTCTGTACCGCGTGGAAAGGAGGGTGTAGGAGGGGGTTGGGCCGTCGAATACCCGCGTACCAAATGGGCCCTCGCGGTTCTGCGGGGTTTCTGGGCCACGCGAGGAAATTGCCTTCAAAACCCCCTCGATCCTCTCCTACCAAACGAGGCCTAACAGGAGAAATCCGAGACGTACCTACGTGCGTGAGAGAGAAACTACTAGCTTGGTGAGTCGATCACGTACGTGACGAATCGGGATCGGCCCCTGGCCGGAAAAAGACGAACCCCACCGTAACGAACACGATGAGCGAACGAAGGGAATTGAATCACATCCACTGCCTTGATCTGCTTGCTACATCCACCCCATATCCAGCTAGAAGATTATTTTTCTCTGTTTTTATTGATCATTATTCTATTTATTCTGACCTCCATACTTCGATCGAGATATTAGACATAGAATGCCACTCTTTAAAAAGGAGTGTCGTTGCCTGCTCCTCACACACCCCTACGGACGCGGACAGATTTTCCTTTTGGCCGGGTTTGTTTTTAGAATTTTGCCGGATTTGTTTTGAACCAAACTGTAGCTTGTCGGCGAAACAAATATACTTTCTTTGATATATGGACTGCTAATTACCATCCCATTCCTGTTATATACATAAGAAAAATGTAAGTAGACAGCATCTTTTGACATTTACTTTGTGATCATCAAGTTGGTCAGCGATACATGTGTCATGCTTGCAACACAGCCACATGCCAAATTAAATTCATTAGGGTATCTCCAAAATTCACCAATGAGCCCGTGGATTTACCTCCCCTTTGCATGTCGCTTCGGCACCCGGTGGCGAGGAGGGTCATCCAGTGCCTCCACTCTGTTTAGTAGTTTAGGTTAGTGTTTTTTAGTCCTCGCAGGTGTGGTGTTCGAACGGATGGCGACACTTCTTCTTTGAGTTTGTCTTTTGGGTTTTGATCCTCCTCGTCCGACGAACTATTCAAATCCACCACTTCGCCTACAAAATAAACACAAAAAACTGGCCGGACAATGTGTACCGCGGCGGCAAGGGTGGAGAGGAGGAGTGTTCTGTCAGTGCTGGCGGCGCTACAGGAACAATACGGCGGTGGAGCTATGGTCGGGCCGGCGCGGACGAGGGAGAAGAGAGGAGAGGAAAATGGCTGGTTCAGGAGGTCGATGGAAGATTTGGTGCAATTTGCAGTGGGTCCTGCCTGTCGGGTCTGATGTGGCGGACATGTCCTCGCGTCCTCATGTTTGGCCTAGATTTGAGCTGGAATGAGGTGCCAGTCAGACCGGGCCTTTAAATCCGGTATTAGGAGCTCGTCCATGTCGGATTTTTTACCGCTTAGTGATAAGTTGTCCGCCCGAGCGTATAGAGGGGGTTCGGGGAGCCGGCTGTAGATGCTCTTCTCCAATGTTGGTTTACACTAAAAAAATAATAATATATGGAGTAGTATGCCACACGAACAGTTAGCTCTTTTCTTTTCCCTCTCACAAGGCCATTAGGGAAAACCTTCCTCCCGTCGTTCTTCACTGGTGAGCCCGTGCAGTCGCCTCCCCTCTGTGTGCTGCTCCAGCAGCCGGTGGCGGGGGAGAGGATTTCTGGTGCCTTGGATTCAGCTAGTAGATTAGTAGGGTTTTAGTCCTCGCAAGGGCGGCGTTTGGATGGATGGCGGCGCTTTTTCTTCGAGTCAATCTTTCGTACTACGATCTTCCTCAAGTTCGTCCGTTGGGACAAATTAGACAGTGCTTCGGTGTAGATTCATGCCAGCTCCTCGAGGCGGCGATGTTAGGGTTTCTCGTCATGCGCACACAACGGCGATACTTGGTGTCAGGTTCTTCAGATCGATTCAAGGATTCAACGACGGCGACTGCGGCTCCAGGGCACTGGTCCTTAGGGGCACGTGTACGAAAACTTCATGGCTGTCATCGATAAGGTCAGGCCGGCTCCGGTATGGGAGCGACAACAGCGGCGCGTCAGCGGCTCGTTCTGGTGACGGTAATGATCGTTCGGTGGTCCATGAACCTCGATATAATTTTTATTATGTTTGAGGTATTTTGTATTTCCGGTGAATCTTTATAATTTTCTTAACAAAACATTGGTTTACACAATGAACATGCAACATGAACGCCCTGTGCTTAGATGGATGTCTGACTGGATGCCGATTCCCCACATTGACCGTCGAGGCACATAAACTTGAGGAGAGAATGAGGAGAAGCATGGGAGGATGGAAGAAAGAAAAGGTAGAAGGACAGGGAGGGGAGGCACAACAGCTGAGCGAGTTAATTGAAAAGATGAACACATATTTTCGTCCAACGGTTGAGCGAGTTAATTAAAAAGATGAACACATATTTTCGTCGAGTTAGTAAATTCGAAGAGACGATCGATCAATTTCAATATAAGCATTTGATTTCATCATTGCCAAGGGACATTTCTCACACACACACACACACACATCATTACGATTCAGGAAACGTTGGGCACACTGCACCCAAACTGCCAAACATGCGGGTATCCATCGATCGATCAGGTGGCGGCGCGGGCGTTGGGCGACGCCAGATTTCTCCTCCTCCCTGCACGCTTGGCCCACGGCGGCGATGCGGTCCATGGACGGCCGGAGATCCTGCAGCGTGTCGGAGACGTCCTCTGTCCGTCCCTGCAGCTCCAGGAGGCGAGGCGGGACGTCGTGGAAGGGCCGGTCCTCGGCCATCGCGTCCCGCTCAAGGTCGTCGGCGACGGTCCTGAGCTCGGCCAGCCGGGATCTGATCCCGGCGATACGACGCCGTGCCTCGTCGCACTCCTCTCCATGCTGCCTTCGGTCGACCCGGTTGCCGCGTACGTGCTCTCCTTGCTTACTGCTTGGAACTCGCCCGCTCGCGCTCGGCTCTAGTGTGGTCCTCCCGTCCTGGTGATGCCGCACAAGGCCGGCGTGGCTGAGGGAGAGTCGGGTCCGGGATCGAGAACTCGGACAGGAGAAATTCGAGACGCGTACACGTACGCGTCAAACTAGATTTTTGTTTTTCGAGAAACACGCGTCCTTTCTGGGCCTAGCAAGGTCCTTTCTGGGCCTCCTGTCCCAAAACAATTCTCTTTGCATATTTTTTTAAAAAAATGCCCAAAAATACTATGCGTACGAAAACAGAAAATGAACAAATGACAAATGCAGTAAGTATTTACCATGGAGTGTACAAAATTAATTGTCATCTTATATTAAAAACAATTTGCAAACGTCTAGTACAATACCAAAAAAATCATGCATGATAAAATTACCCACGGGAAAGTGCGCGTTTGGGCGTCTCCTCCGTTTGTCCCTCCTCCGGGAAAAGGCGGTTAGGGTTTCTGCCTCCCGTCAGCGGCGCCGCCAATCTCCCACGTCTCCTGTCGCCTTAGGGACATGGGTGTGCGGTGGATCCCGGCCCTTGCCGGCGAGAGGGCTCCGTTTTCGTACGCTTCTTCAAGTTTTGTTAGGGTTTGTGTCCTACTCAAGAAGACGAGACGGCGGCGGCTTCTTGAAGATGGAATAAGGTTCTCCCCGCCTAGCTCCCGTCCCAATGGTGTGTCTAGCATCGTTGGAGGGGCGTGTGAAGGTGTGTCTCCGGCGGATCTCGCGAGATTTGGTCGGTGGTTGTCTTTGGTGGATCCGCTCGGATCCGGGCTTTGTTCGTGTGTCTTCAGGTTGGATTCTTCCGATCTAAAATTCTCTTCATCGGCGGCGCTTGCTGTTCTGGGGCGTTTGTCCTATGGGACCTTAGCACGATGACTTCCCGACTGTCTACTACAACAACTTGTGCCCGGCTCCGGCAAGGGAGGGGCGATGACGACGGCGCGCCCTCGGCTCGCTTCAGTGCTTGTAGTCGTCGCTAGGTGGCCTATTAATCTGGATGTAATTTTTATTATTTCTGGTGTTCATGTACTGCCATAATTGAAGATGAATAGATCGACAGTTTCCCACAAAAAAAATACCCATGGAAAGTTTTGCCATGTGGTTAATAAAACACAATACAAATAGACGGGGGAAAATGGCATGACAAAAGTGCTTGGAGTTTGACATCCAACATCATGGAAAGTTTTGGGAAAAATAAAAGTACAATGATCCATATAAACTTAGCAGCCAGCAGCAGTCGAGTGGCGGCGGCTGCTGGTCCTCCTCGTCGCCGGAGGAGATGACGATCTCCGTCAGCATCGAGTAGCCGCCAGCCGATGAGGACGACGGCCCCGGAGTTCGAGGGCGACGTAGCCATGATCCGCCAGATCCGCCCCGAAACCGCCTGCCGGCGCCGACGCCCAGGACTTGCCCATCGCCGGAGATGTGGAGGGAGATGGGCGGGGAGGGGAGGAGGAGGAGGAGGAGGAGGATGGGATGTTGACGGCGCTGGAGCACGACTTAAATAGCCACGGCCAGGCCATGCGAAGGGCCAGTTAGCCACTTCAATGCGGCGCAGCGGCCGGACTTGGTTCCTCGGGAACTTGCATCCGCATTGAAGCAGCAGATTCCGAGAGGTTGCGTTGGTTAGCGCCACCCTCCCTCTCTCCGGTCACATCGCGGCATCAATGCCGACCTCCGTGTGCTCTGGGCCGGCATGAATGCGACATGGTAAGGGGCACGTGCATCTGAAGGAAAGCGCGCGAGGGGCGGGTGATGGGTTTTCGGTGGGCTAGGGCGGTTAGAAGCGGGCGTGGGATCGGTCCGGACTCCCACAAACCTGCCCACGTTTTTCTACAGTTTGCGGGAGAAATCATGCTTGGTCCTCCCTGCGGACCGATACAGGACCGCGTTGGATGGCTTCCGCGGTCCTGACAGCGCGGTATGGACGATTGCGGGAGGTTTGAGGGTCAGTGTTGGAGATTCCCTAAGTACATGCTATCAAAGACTTCCTTTTGTTTTCCTCCCCTAACCCTAGACGGCTAGGGCAAACTCTCCCCTCCAGACTTCATTGGTGAGCCCGTGGATTCACCTCCCCTCTGCCCACCTATGCTTAGGTGGCGAGGGTGGAGGGGAAGAGTATTTCCCTCCACTCCGGTTAGTAGTTTAGGTTAAGGTTTTTTAGTCCTCCCAGATGCAGTGCTCAGACAGATGACGCTTCTTTTTCTTTGAGTTTGTCTTCCGGACTTCAATGCTCCTCACCTGACGAACCATTCGAATCCATCGTTTTGCCTCCAAAACTATCATAAAAAACTGGTTGGACCATTTATCAAGCACATGGAGGGCAAGGTGCAGTTCGAGAGTAGCCAGAGCATATCGCAGCAGCTTCCAGGTCAGCGATAGTGTCCTGGCGGCAAGGGTGGAGGGGAAGAGTGTTCTAGCGGTGCTGCCGGCATTGCAGGCTCAATTCGGAGCCAGAGCGAGGGTGGTGGCGGAGGTAGGGCCAGGCTACCATGGACGAGGAAGAAGAGAGGAGACGAAATGAGCAGATTTGGTGACGATTTGGTGCAATTTGCGGTGGGTCATGCCTGTCGGGTCGGACATGGCAGACGCGCCTGGGCATCCCGATGTACGCCCTAGATTTGGGCTGGAATGAAGGGTGCCGGTCAGTTCGGACGTTTAAAGTCGGTATGAGGAGCCCGTCTACATCGGACTTCTTTAACCAGATAGTGATCAGGCCGTCCACCCGAGCGTATAGATGGGGTTCTTGCAATGTAGATGCTCTTGCAACGTTGGTTTACACTATGAATATGTAACATGAACTCCTTGTGCTTAGATGGGCGTCTGACTGGGACGTTGATTCCCCACAATATTTCCCACAATGACCGGCGAGGCACATAAACTAGAGGGGAGAATGAGGAGAAGCATGGGAGGATGGAAGAAAGAAGGGCAAATTCCATTCCCCCCCGTAACTTTATCCCGAGCTCATCTTTACCCCTAAAGAAAAACGGTGTTCAACTATACCCCTCTTTCGTTAGATGGCATTATGGAAATACCCCTCCACATCGTTTCCGTCCAATCAAAGGGGTTTGACTATCTTCGGGACTTTTTTTGGACATGTATGCCCCTCTTTACAAGTGTGACCTGGCCGAACAATTATCTCTCTCACTCATGTTCTTCAACCTCCCGACGGTGATAGGAGACAGGAAGGTGGTAGAGCACCGGCGATTTGGAGCTCCGGGAGGGAGGCATGATTGGGGCCCGTCCATGTGTACGTCTGCAATGTCGTCTGTAAGCTCCTCCCCGGACGGTGAGTTAAGTAGATTTGGATTTAGGGTTGAAGTTAGTTTTGGGGATTCCTGGTACGTCTCCGTCGTATCTACTTTTCCTAACGCTTTTCCTCTTGTTTTGGACTCTAATTTGCATGATTTGAATGAAACTAACCCGGACTGACGATGTTTTCAGCAGAACTACCATGGTGTTGTTTTTGTGCAAAAATAAAAGTTCTCGGATTGGAACGAAACTTTGCGTGGATTTTTTATTCAATAAAAGAGAATTTCTGGAGCCAAGAACCACCGGAGGTGGGCACCTGGGTGGGCACAACCCACCAGGGCGCGCCCCCCTCCAGGCGTGCCCATGTGGGTTGTCCCCACCTGGTGGCCCCGCAGACCTTGAAACTGGCACTATAAAATCACATATTTCCACAAAAAAATCAGAGAGAAAGAATTATCAGGTTTCACAAGACGGAGCCACCGCCACCTCCTGTTCTTCATCGGGAGGCCAGATCTGGAGTCCGTTTGGGGCTTCGGAGAGGGGGGTCTTCGATCTTCGTCATCACCAACCCTTCTCCATCGCCAATTCCATGATGCTCCCCACCGGGAGTGAGTAATTCCTTCGTAGGCTCGCTGGTCGGTGAGGAGTTGGATGACATTCATCATGTAATCGAGTTAGTTTTGTTAGGGCTTGATCCCTAGTATCCATTATGTTCTGAGATTGATGTTGCTATGACTTTGCCATGCTTAGTGCTTGTCACTTTGGGTCCGGGTGCCATGATTTTAGATCTGAACTGTTTATGTTATAACCATTATATCGATGTTCTAGATCCGATCTTGCAAGTTATAGTCACCTACTACGAGTTATGATCCGGCAACCCCGGAGTGACAATAGTCGAGACACTTCCCGGTGATGACCGTAGTTTGAGGAGTTCATGTATTCACCGTGTGTTAATGCTTTGTTCCGGTTCTCTTTTAAAAGGAGGCCTTAATATCCCTTAGTTTCCAATAGGACCCCGCTGCCATGGGAGGGTAGTACAAAAGATGTCATGCAAGTTCTTTCCATAAGCACGTATGACTATTTACGGAATACATGCCTACATTATATTTATGAACTGGAGATAGTGTCGTATCGCCCTAGGTTGTAACTGTTACATGATGAATGTCATCCAACAAATTGCTGATCCAATGCCTACGATTTTCCTACATATAGATCTTGCTAAGTTACCAATGCTGCTGTTACTATTGTCACTGCTACAAAACTATTACTATCACTGTTACCGTTATTGTTGCTGCTACCACTAATATCAAAGCTATCATATTACTGTGCTACTGATCACTTTGCTGCAGATAATTAATCTCCAGGTGTGACTGAATTGACAACTCAGTTGCTAATACTTGCAAATATTCTTTGGCTCCCCTTGTGTCGAATTTATAAATTTGGGTTGAATACTCTACCCTCGAAAACAGTTGTGATCCCCTATACTTGTGGGTTATCAAGACCTTTTTCTGGCGCCGTTGCCGGGGGGCATAGCTATATTTATTTAGTCACTTTGGATTATTATCAAATTGTCACTATGAAGAATCTGAAGGATGCGAAGACTAAGATTTTTCCCTCTAAGACGAGGGGAGGTAAGGAATTGCCATCTAGCTCAGCACTTGATTCACCTTCTGTTATAAGTAAACTTGCAACACCACCACATGCTATTAATCCTGATATGTCGCAAGTTATTGATGATGCTACTTCTGCTATGAATGATATTTACAATGATGCTAGTACCTTGCTTGATGATAATGTGCCACTAGGTGAATTTCTTGATGAACAACTTGCTAGAACTACAGCTTTTGAGAATGTTGAAACTGATGAAGAGCTTGGAATTGAAAATCTTGATACACCTATTAGAACTAGCCCTCCTAGATGTGAATTACCAAAGGTATCGGAAGGTTATGTTATGGATGAGGAGGCAACTAGGGATATTCTTGCTTGTAAGAATAGAGATGATCTAGAAAAATTATTATGCAAGTATAACGAAAAGACTTTGAATGCTTAAATGAAATGTGATCCTCAATTTGCTACTTCGCCTATCTTTGTTGACAATAAGGATTATGAATTCTCTGTCGACCCAGAGTTGATTATTACTTTGGTTGAATCTGATCATTTCCATGGTTATGAAACTGAAACTATTGTGGCACATCTTACTAAGTTGAATGACATAGCCACCCTTTTTGCTCATGATGAGAAAATTCGCTATTATTATATTCTCAAATTATTTTCGTTCTCATTAAAGGGTGATGCTAAAGCTTGGTACAATACTCTTGCTCCTAGTTGTGTGCGTAGTCCCCAGGACATGATTTATTACTTCTCTGAAAAATATTTCCCTGCTCATAAGAAACAAGCTGCCTTACAGGAAATATTTAACTTTGTGCAAATTGAAGAAGAGAGTCTCCCACAAGCTTGTGGGAGGCTTCTCCAATTGCCTAATACTTTGCCGAATCATCCTCTTAAGAAAAATGAAATACTCGATATCTTCTATAATGGACTAACCGATGCTTCTAGGGATTTCCTAGATAGTTGTGCTGGTTGTGTTTTCAGGGAACGAACTATTGGGCAGGCTGAAGAATTATTGAACAACATATTGAAAAATTATGATGACTAGACTCTTCCTGAACCACCGCCTAAGCCCACTCTGAAGAAGAGGGGTATCTTATATCTCAGTCCTGAAGATATGCAAGAGGAAAAGAAATCTATGAGAGAAAAAGGTATTAAAGCCGAGGACGTCAAAAAATTTATGCACCACAAACCTGATAAAAATTTACCACCTATTGAAGAAATACATGGGCTTGATACACCACCACCACCTAAGGTGGTAGAGGTAAATTCTCTAATGAAATTTAATGATAATGATAATCCTCACAATATGCACCCTAGCCAATGCCTTTATGAGTTTTAAAATTACATTAGAAAGCAAGATCACTTCAATGCAAATGTTATGAAACAATTGAAATACAATTCTGATATGATTGCTCGCTTGAGTGACTTGTTATTTAGAATCACAAATAATGTTAGAGGTGTGGGGAAGCATGCTTCTGTGGTTCAAACTCAGTTATAACAAGTTGCTAAATCTCAAAGAGAGTTGTTAGATGAAATGAATAATAATATCAATGATCATGCTGTTAGAGTAATGACTAGAGGAGGTAGGATGACTCAGGAACCACTTTATCCTCAGGGACACCCAAAAAGAATTCAACAAGACTCTCAAAGGGTTAACACTGATGCACATAGTCCTTCTAAAAATAAAAAGAAGAAGAAAAATGATAGGACTTTGCATGCCTCTAGTGAACCTGAAATAGAAAAACCTCTTGATAATGATAATGAAGTTTCTATCTCTGATGCTGAAACTCAATCTGGTAGTGAACACTCACCTTTTGATAATGAAAAATATAATGATGAGGTTCGGGAAGATACTCAAACAAATAATAAAGAACCAGACAATGTTGTTGAGATAGAACCAACAGTTGATCTTGATAACCCACAACCCAAGAATAAAAGATATGATAAAAGAGACTTTGTTGCTAGAAGACATGGTAAGGAAAGAGAACCATGGGTTCAAAAACCTATACCCTTTCCACCTAATTCAACTAAAAAGAAAGATGATGAAGAATTTGAACGCTTTGCTGAAATGCTGAGGCTAGTCTTTTTGCGTACTCGCTTGACTGATATCTTAAAAATGCCTCCTTATGCAAAGTACATGAAAGACATCATCACCAATAAGAGAAAAATACCGGAAGCTGAAATCTCTACCATGCCTGCTAATTATACTTTTAAAGATGGAGTACCTAAAAAACTTGGAGATCTGGGAATACCAACTATACCTTGCTCCATCAAAAGAAATTATGTGAAAACTGCTTTATATGATTTGGGAGCTGGTGTTAGTGTTATGCCTTTCTCTTTATATAAAAGACTTGATTTGAAGAAACTCATACCTACTGAAATATCTTTGCAAATGGCTGACAAATCAACTGCCATACCTATCGGTATTTGTGAGGATGTGCCCGTTGTTGTTGCTAATGTTACTATTTTGACTGACTTTGTTATACTTGAGATGTCCGAGGACGACAACATGTCGATTATCCTTGGTAGACCCTTCTTGAATACTGCAGGGGCTGTTATTGATTGCAATAAAAGCAAGGTCACTTTTCATATCAATGGTAATGAGCACACGGTGCACTTTCCGAAGAAACAATTCCAAGTGAATGGTATTAATGTTATTGAGAAATCTCCAACAATCACTGTTGGAAGTTTTCAACTACCTCTACCTACTGTTAAAAATAAATATGAAATGCTTATTGTTGGGGACATTCATATCCCCGTTGAGGTAACTTAGTGATTTATGAAAGTTCTTCGATTTCATGTGAATTGAAAGTGGTTGTTGTCGGATCACGGGTTCCGGCAAAACCCTCAAGGTTCGAACACTGGGGTGCACGCGGAGATTTCCTCCCTACCGATCTACGTCCTAGCTCGATAAGATCTCGCGGACGAACTCGACGAACTCACAACACAAAGACACAAGATTTATACTGGTTCGGGCCACCGTTGTGGTGTAATACCCTACTCCAGTGTGGTGGTGGTGGATTGCCTCTTGGGCTGATGATGAACAGTACAAAGGGAAGAACAGCCTCCTGAGGTCGAGGTGTTCTTGTGCTTGGTGAACTTGTGTGGGTGAGATGCCTCTCAATAAGCTGTTTTCGAGATGCCTCTAATGTGGTGGCTAGTTCTACTTATATAGGCCCTGGTCCTCTCCCCAAATATCGAGCGGGAAGGGAACCAACAACAGCCAATTTGAAAGGGGACAGCTAGTACAGCTTATCCTGACAAAAGCGGTCTTCGCCTGCGAAAGGCTCTGGTGGTGACGCCGTCTTGGGCTCCATGGTGACCTCCGTCCTGCCGTCCTGCTAGTCTTGGTCTCATTGCACTGATATGGAAACCTTTGCTTGATGCCTCGGTACTCTGCGCCTGCGCTTGCCTCCTTAGCACCAAAGAGGAAACAAGGACGCTGCGCGCGCTGGCGCCCGCCTGATCTTGATCGTCATGGCTGACGCCACGAGAGCCTCGCGAGGTTTGCCCTGCCTTGATTTCTCCGCTCCTCGCGAGGCAGCCTGGTGAGGCCGCTCCTGAGGAGGTCTTGCATCGTCCGCCTCGCGAGGCTTGGCCCCTCGCGAGGGTCTTGAATGCCTAGTTGATGAAGATGGGCCGTACAGGCCTGCAGCGCAGCCACGCCGTGGGCCGCAGGCAGGCAAGTCTGGGGACCCCCGTTCCCAGAACGCCGACAGTAGCCCCCGAGCCCAAGGCGCGCTCGGGCTTGGCTTCGAGGCGAAGCCAAAGGTCAAGGCGGAGCACCGCGGGCCCCAAAAGCTTGCGGCCTTGGTCGACGCATGGTGGTTGATTGGACGTGGGCGTCTCCGCTTCCCCACGCTGCCTCGGCAACTGCCCGACTAGACAAAAGACTGGCGCGGACAGTGCTTGCCTTCACCGTTCCCTTTCGCCTTGCCTCAGATCCCCTTTCTCTCTCCTCGCTGCCGATACCTCCAGATCTGCTCCAATCTTGCTCCGCATCTGCGACCAATGCCGCCGCGCAAGGTCAAGTCCTCCGCCTCGCCGGCTTGGTACGAGCCAGCTCTTGAAGCCCCCAACGTCACGTAGAAGAGCCTAGCCGCCACGCGCTTGCTGACGGCGGGCGAGAGCAACGAGGGGGAAGACGGAGCTCCGGCTTGCCTCCGACGTGCTGGATCCTAAGGGAAGCACCTTCTTACCCTTCTTCACGAGCAGCATCACTGCCGGGTTGGTTCCCCCCTTTTCTGATTTCTTTTTCGAGGTCCTCGACCATTTTGGGCTGCAGGCACTGCATCTCCATCCCAACTCTATCCTCCTCTTGTCCATCTTCGCCTACTATTGCGAGGCGTATCTGGGCGTGATGCCGTCCGTGGCTCTTCTGCGCCATTTTTTCTTTCTTCGGGTCAGTGATGGACACACCTCCGGGTGCGCCAATTTCATCGCATCTGGCAAGGCCAACTCGATCTCGAACACCGGGAAGAGGGCCAACAACGTTCGGGCCAAATGGGTCATGATGGACGCCAAGTGCATCCACCCGCGCTTGGCATTGCCAACGGAGGCACCCCAGTCTAACAAGGGGTGGCCTCGTGCAGAGCTCACCGACGAGCGGGCGTCGTCGGTGTTCGCGCAGATGCAGACCGACCTGAAGCCGGGCAACACGAAGGCGGCGAAGGTCACAGGGGCCATGCTCCTGAGGGAATTCCTAATGTTGCGCATCGCCCCGCTCCAGGCGCGTGCGCACCCTTTGTGGAGGATTGGAGACGAAGAAGACAAGATCCGCCTAAGGCCCGGGGCCCTGCCTAACGATGAGCTGACTGCTGTCCTGTGCCTCCTGGTTGGGGACAACCAGGAGTACCCACCGAGCGCCTTCACTCCTTTGTTCCATCGCAAGGACTGGGAGCCAATCGTGGTCTCTAGGCCGACTTTCGATGCGCGCGGGCTGGTGCCGCGCACGCCCTCTGGAGGTCCTGCGGCGCCGAAGCCGGTGGAGCTGTCTTCTGACGAGTCCCGCGGGAGGGAGGAAGAGGAGGTCGACTCAGAGGCGACCCCCGAGGAGATGGGGGAAACCTCCCCCTTGAGCAAAGCTGAAATCCTCCACGCCCTTCCTGACGATGCCGAGGTCGATGCCCGCCAGGAGGAGGGAGAGCCGCCCGTCATCCCGACAAGGAGCAGGTCGTCACTGATCTCCCGGGATGATGCCTCCGCCTTGACACCACCTGGAGCCGCCTCCAGTCCTTTTGCTGCGCCGTCTTCTGATCCTGGAGCCCGTGCGCCTACTCCTCAGGCTCCGACGCTTTCAGGTTTCGGGCTCCCCAAGCAGAAAGTGGACTATGTCACGATGGATCAGTAAGTGTTTCGAGCTTCGCCTTGCTTCGCTTATACTGGCTATTTCCTGACGTTCACCCTTGGTTGATCGGGCCGGTGCCTTCGGCAAAGAAACGGAAGGAGGACACAGCGCCCGCGCCCCCCTCGGCGGAGAAAGGAGGTGGCAGCACTCACACCTCCCCAGCCCGGTCGCCCTCGCGAGGCCAAGAGAGACATCATCGGGAGGAGTCAGCCCCCATGGCCCCACTGGCTCCGGAAGTGCCAGCACCTGGCTCGGCTGATGAGGTCCCAAAGGCTCTGGAGCCCTTGATCTCCCATGCCCAGGTAACGACGTCGCCCCCTCCTTATGTCGCGCTCCTGGCCCCAATTTCTTCCGCTCCTCTGTCGTCTTGGAGCGCGCCCTTTCGGAGATGGCCCAGCTGCGGGAAGATCTCCTGAGCGCGGACTCGCGTCTGGTGGCCGGGCGCCTGGAGCTGGCCTCCGCTGGCTTCATTCTGATGCGGCGGTCCGGGCGACGCTGAACCAGGCCGCGACAGCCTCTGAGGAGGAGAAGCAGGCCACCGCAAAAGTTGCGGCCGACCGTGAGGCGGCGCTGGAGGACGCCAAGGCCGCTCGCAACCGCTGCCGGGTGCTGGGGGACGAGTTGAAGAGTCTGCGTGACCAGCACGCCGAAGAAACCCGTGGCCGCCAAGCGAAGGAGGAGGAGATGAAGGCTCGGAAGGACGCCATCAGGAGCCGCGACGCCGAGCTGGTGGAGCTGGCAAAGGCGCAGGCCGCGGAGCGCAGCCGGCTGGAGGCGCTGGAGTAGAAGGCGAAGGCGAGGGAGGCCGATCTCGACGCCAAGGCGAAGGTCCTGGACGAAGACCGTGTGGCCTTCTCGCTCCTTGAGAAGAGGTCCAACGTGGCGCTGAAGTCGCTGTACGCGAAGGGCTTGGAGAAGCCGCTGACCACCGACGAGGATGGCCCTGCTCAGCTGCTTCCCCACTTGGTGAAGGCGCTTGAGGAAGTCGTGGAGGGCATCGGTCCCATGGCTGAGGCTGAGGCTCGCGTCCTTTCTTCAGCTGCGCTGACGCGTGTCTTCAGTCATCTGTACCTTCGTGACCCCAATGCTCGTCTCGACGAGCTGCTGGAGCCTATAGCTGATGAGCACTGCGCGGTTGCCACCGCAGCCGTGAAAGGTCAGGTGGAGGCCCTACTGAAGAAGTTCCGTGGCTTCTTCATCGCGTCCTCGACCGGCGATGCCACCGATCCTGCGGCTGGCAGTGTAGGTGAAGCCGATGCTACCAAGGGAGGAGCACCTTCTGCGGGTGGTGGCGGTGTCTAGGAATGACCTGCGGCTGCCTTCCTATTTCGTTCCTGCAATACGCATCAGGCCTCGTGGAGGCGTTAAAACTTTCATTTGATATTGTGAGGACAATATGACTTGTAATATTTGCTTCAAGATTTTGCGATTTTCTTCCTATTTGCTTTGTGTTCTGCCTCGGCAGAGCCCGGCCCCGCGCATACCTCAACCGTCGTTGGGCCAACCAGAGACTAGGACGGACCAAGGAGTGAGGGGCTACGTGACCAGTTAGGCTCCTGAGTCGCGATGTTTAGGAGTCCCCCTTAACGCGCAAACAGCTTATAGGGAGAGTACGCGAGGATAGGTTAATGTTCTACATCGGCAGAGCCCGGCCCCGCGCATACCTCAACTGCCGTTGGGCCGACCGGAGACCAGGACGGACCAAGGAGCGAGGGGCTACGTGACCAGTTAGGCTCCTGAGTTGCGATGCTCAGGAGTCCCCCTTGATGTGCAAACAATCTCTATACCTTTGCCCTCGCCGAGGCTCGGCTCGGGAGGGGCATGCGACGACTAGGTCCGGGAGACCTGGTTGGGTGGCCTGCGCTTGGGCGTGACCCGAGCGCAGCCCCCGTGCCCAGCCCTCTCGCGCGGCCCTCCCGAGGGGAGGCATTGCGGTGAGGCCGGACGCTGAGCTCTGGGGCTCCCTGAGGTTGGTAGGACCGTGAAGACGCCCTCAGTTGTTTATCACTAGCGCGGAGCATAGTGCTTCCGCTTGTGCACGGGCATAGCTGCACCTCGGCAGTGTCGATGGCCAGCGCGGAGCATGGTGCTTCCACTTGTGCGTGGGAGGGGGGCTCCATCTGAGGAGAGCCCCCGGGGCGTGTACAGCTCTGCCCTGACACGTGGCTTGCACGACAGGGCTAGACGAGGCGTATCTGGGCACTCGTGAGCCAGCGCGGGACTCACGAGGCCCTACCTCAAGGCGGGTTGCGCCTGGTCTTGGGTCTTTGATATCTGTGTGTTCCTGCGAGATGGTTAGGTATAAGTGCTCTACGTCCTCAGGTCCCGGCCCTCGAGCGAGCTCAGCCGCCGCTGGTATGCCAGGTCGCGATGCCGTGGTCAAGGCCAGGGGGTGAGGGCTGGAGAGCCAGTAACAGCTCCTGAGTCGCGATGCTCAGGAGCCCCCCTTTTAACGCGCAAGCGAATTGCATGAGAGAGGGGTGGACCTGTGGCAGGTGGCAATCGAGCTGGTGGTAATCACAGGTAGATTACGCATGAAAGGCAGATCAGCTTGGGTAAAAGCAGAGAAGATACACGCCACTAGGTCAGGCCCGAGCGGCTTGGGGATGATGCAGCCCGAGGGGCGCCCCCAGCAAGGTAAGCTAAAGACATGAAGAAAAAGGGATACATGCCACAGGGATGAACCCACGCGGCCTAGGAATGATGCAGCCCGAGGGGCGCTCCCAGCTGAATGAACTTGGAAAATGTCACCTGGTTCTGTTGATGAAGGGTTGTCGGGGCAGCTGAAGGTACGCGGTGAAGGGATTGCTCCTCACGAGCCACTGGGGCCCTGAGCCTCGGGAGGCTCTGGGGGCTCAGGTGGTTCCCTGAGGACCGTCTCCATCTCTGCCAGGACGGCGTGGTGCCTTGCCTCTTGAGCCGCTCGGACACGCCGCATGTTGCGCTGATAGGCTGACGACGCTTTAGCAGGCCGAAAGGCATGCGAACGTAGCTGTGTGGTGGGCCCTCGCAACATCTCACGCGCGAAGGCCAGAAAGGCTCCTGAGATGCGGCCCTGTTGAGCCCTGGGACGTCGATGCAGACGCGCAGCCCGGCATCCTCGCCTGGATGGGGAGCTGCGCCTCGTGAGTGGCGGTCGCCGCGCATGGCCCTTGCGTCTTGCAGTTCCTGAGTGGTCTTGGTGATGAATTCCTGAGCGGTGGGCGCTCATCGCCCTGTGTCCTCCTGAGGGAAACGTGCCGTGAAGCACGCCTCCAAGTGGTGCCCAAGTGCCTCCCTCGTGATGTTGGCAAGGTCTGAGGCCCTCCAGAAGAGAGCCCCCAAGCCCTGCCCGAGGAGGGCGCTGGGCGCGCCTTCCTATGCGACGGAGGGAGGCGCCCCTGGAACGGGCGCTGATCCTGACGAGGTTCTAGCCGCGACACCACCCTCCTGAGGTCCGGCATGGCACAGCTGATTCTTCTTCTTGGGGATGGCCTCCGGAGGGCCCTCGCCCTTGTTGTCGGGGTCATCGATTGCTGCAGCTTGAAAGGCACGCTCGAGGGAGCACACCGCATCTCTTTCTTTGCATGGGACCGTGATGATTCCGCCGCTTCCCGGCATCTTGAGGATGTTGTAGCCGTGGTGTGTCACCGCCATGAACTTGGCCAGGGCTGGATACCCAAGGATGGCGTTGTATGGCAGACGGATGTGCGCGATGTCGAAGTCGATGAGCTCGGTGCGGTAGTTCTTGCGTTCCCCGAAGGTGACAGGGAGGCGGACCTGCCCTATCGGTGTGGTGGAACCGTCGGTCACTCCTGAGAAAGGCTTGGTAGGCTGAAGCTGGTCATATGGCACTTGGAGGTTGTCGAACGTGTCGACGGACAGGACGCTGAGCCCTGCGCCGCCGTCGATGAGGGTCTTGGTAACTTGCACGTTGCTTATGACTGGTGAACAAAGCATCGGGAGGGCGCCAGCGGTCGCTGCGCACTTGAGCTGATCTGCCGAGTTGAAGGTGATGGCGCACTGGGACCACCTGAGCGGGCGCGTGGCCTCAAGCTTGGGGAGGACTGCATTCACTTCACGAGCAAACTGTTTGAAGATGCGCTGCGAGGCTGGGGCCTGAGCTCCGCCCAAGATGCAGGCGATAGCGCGCGGCTCCTGGAATCCCCCAGCCCCCTCGTCCTGATGGTGGTCGTCATTCCTTCTTGGTGGCGGCAGCGGGGGAAGGCCGGCGTTGCCCTGAGGACGATCCTCGTGAGGCTGGTCCCTCGAGGCGCCCTCAGGAGGATGATCCTGCCAGTGGTCCTCACGAGGCCGGTCACGCCACTCCTCGCGCGGGCCACGGTCGTCCCAGCGCCTGCCTCCACGTCCTCCTCCTCGGCCATAGCCTGAGTCCCTGCGCTCGGGGCGTTGACTGAAGCGTCCTTCGCGAATGGCTCTGAGCTGTTGACAGTCGCTGGTGTTGTGGGTATTCAGGTTGTGGAAGGCGCAGAACGGTCGGCTGCTCTTGGATGACTCGGGCTGGTCTCTGCCTCGCTTGGTGTCCGGCTCCGCTGCGAGCACGGCTGCTCCCTTGCACTTCACGTCCTTGGCCTTGGCTTTCTTCTCCTCCGGGTCCGCAGCCGGCAGCTCGAGGAGGGAGAGGCGCCCTTCCTCAGCTCTTGCGCACTTGGTCGCCAGGTTGAACAGCTCCTGAGATGTGCACAACTCCTTGTGGATAGTGAGCTCTTCCTTCATCTTGATGTCGCGGACGCCATCAGAGAACGCGGAGATGATGGCCTCGTCCGTCACCTTGGGGATCTTGAGACGAATGTTGTTGAAGCGCTGGATGAACTTCTGGAGGGTCTCTCCTGGTTGTTGCTTGACACGGCGCAGGTCACCCACGGCCCGCGGGGGGGGGGGGGGGGGCGGTTGCGAGTGCCCTGGAAGTTGGCGACGAAGCGGTCGCGCATCTCGTCCCAGGAGGAGATCGAGCCCGGTGGCTAGTTCAGGAGCCAGGAGCAGGCGCCATCCTTGAGAGCCACGGGAAACCAGTTCGCCATGACTTTCTCGTTGCCATTGGCCGCCTCGATGCTCAGCTTGTAGAGCTGCAAGAACTCCGCGGGGTCGGGGGTGCCGTCGTAGCGAGGAGGCAGATCCGGCTTGAACTTGCCCGGCCAGGCGACGCTACGCAGCTCGGGGGTGAAGGCGCGGCAGCCGTCCGTGGTCACCGGGGCCCGTCTTGGAGGTGGATCTTGGTCTTGACTCCCACGTGCCACCACAGCAAGCGGTGCGGGGTCCTGTCGCGGCAGACGATCCTGGCGCGGCGGTGCGAGGAGCGGTGGAGCGTTCTCTTGCGGTAGAGGGACTTCTTGACAGCTTCTTTCTTCATGCGCGGGCGCGGGACGTGGCGGGTCGCGTCATGGAGCCGCGCGCCTTGGTGCCAGGGCCCCGTCTTGGGGCAGAGGCGGTGGAGGCGCTCCGTGAGCTACGTCGCCCGTAGCTGGCAGAGGGCGAGGCGGAGAGAGGGACGGCGCAGGGGAGCCCCCTGCGGTGCGGACGAGCTCGGCGATGCGGTCGAGCCAGTCCTCGTAGAGGTCGTCGACCGGTTGGTAGCGCAGGAGCTCGTGTGCCATGAGGAGCGCGGCCCGTGCGTCCATGGGAGCGCGACGTGCATGGGAAGAAGAACCGGCCGGGGTTAGCGATGGAGTGGCGGTGCGGCTGTCCCGCTGCACCGAGGGGTGCAACGAGGACGCTTGCTGCTCGTTCCCCGCCGGGCCGGTGGCGGTGTTGGCGGCAGGAGACGGGGAACGACGAGGTGGCCCACCGACGGGAGCCGTCTGAGCGACGCGGGTGGCTAGGGCAGCCCGACGCTCAGCACGAGCACGACGAGCGTCCGCCATGGAGGCGACGGAGCAACTGGACGCGAGACGACGGAAAGGAAGCTCCGGCGCACCCCTACCTGGCGCGCCAAATGTCGGATCACGGGTTCCGGCAAAACCCTCAAGGTTCGAACACTGGGGTGCACGCGGAGATTTCCTCCCTACCGATCTACGTCCTAGCTCGCTAAGATCTCGCGGACGAACTCGACGAACTCACAACACAAAGACACAAGATTTATACTGGTTCGGGCCACCGTTGTGGTGTAATACCCTACTCCAGTGTGGTGGTGGTAGATTGCCTCTTGGGCTGATGATGAACAGTACAAAGGGAAGAACAGCCTCCTGAGGTCGAGGTGTTCTTGTGCTTGGTGAACTTGTGTGGGTGAGATGCCTCTCAATGAGCTGTTTTCGAGATGCCTCTACTGTGGTGGCTAGTTCTACTTATATAGGCCCTGGTCCTCTCCCCAAATATTGAGCGGGAAGGGAGCCAACAACGGCCAATTTGAAAGGGGACAGCTAGTACAGCTTATCCTGACAAAAGTGGTCTTCACCTGCGAAAGGCTCTAGTGGTGACGCCGTCTTGGGCTCCATGGTGACCTCCGTCCTGCCGTCCTGCTGGTCTTGGTCTTGTTGCACTGATATGGAAACCTTTGCTTGATGCCTCGGTACTCTTCGCCTGCGCTTGCCTCCTTAGCACCAAAGAGGAAACAAGGACGCTGCGCGCGCTGGCACCCGCCTGATCTTGATCGTCATGGCTCACGTCACGAGAGCCTCGCGAGGTTTGCGCTGCCTTGATTTCTCCGCTCCTCGCGAGGCAGCCTAGTGAGGCCGCTCCTGAGGAGGTCTTGCATCGTCCGCCTCGCGATGCTTGGCCCCTCGCGAGGGTCTTGAATGCCTAGTTGATGAAGATGGGCCGTACAGGCCTGCAGCGCAGCGGGCCGCAGGCAGGCAAGTCTGGGGACCCCCGTTCCCAGAACGCCGACAATTGTTAATAAGACTTGATCAACCTTATTAATTGATCATTTCTGAGAGGTATGAAGTTGATGAATTTAGTGAGCACTACCTTCTGTCCCTACCTTTTATTTTCTGTTTTTATTACTTAAATAAAATGCCATGTTTTGTCTGTTTTCTAAATTTCCCGTGCAATAAAAAAATGACCCAAAAATAAAAGTTCTCAGAATGCTCTGAAAATTTAATACGTTTTTTTCTGAATATTTAAGAATTTTTGGTGCAAATAACATAAGAGGGAGGTGTACCGGGTGGGCACAACCCACATGGGCGCGCCAGAACCCCCAGGCGCGCCCTGGTGGGTTGTGGTCCCCACGTGGGCCCCCTCACTTATCTCTTCATCGCACATCACCACCTACCTCTAGGAAAAAATCACCATTGCTCTCTCTCTCTCTCTCTATCTCGTGTTCTTGCTCCCGAATCCGCGGATTTCGATCTTTTTGCTCGAAGCTCCATTTCCAAAACTGTTTTGGGGGATTGTTGCTTGGTATGTGACTCCTCCGTTGGTCCAATTAGTTTTTGCTTAAGTGGTTTGTATTTTGAATAATTAGCTACTCTTGGTGCTGTTGTAGATGAGTTGCATGTTGAATTCTTAGAGTTCTAAGTAGTTTGAATGCTTGCTATGGCCTCTATGCATCCTTATGAGTAGTTGCTTTCAATCTTGTGAAGTTTTGTTGAGAAAAATTTTGTGGACTAAAAATTTCAGAATTTTATTCATAGGAAAAAGATGAGTATCTTTAGGAAGATTTCTTCCAAGAAGATCTCCAAGGGAGTTATTGGGGAGTCATCCGATAGTGATCTCCATAGCCGGAGAATGGCGGAGGTATGGCCGAGCGAATGGCCGCATAACCCGTTCATGGAAGGTGCCGGAATCCTTCAGGAGTTTGCACAATATGCTGCTAATACCGGCCTCACCGAATTCAACGCAGCTGAATGTGAATAGTATCATCTCCTCACAAATTCCTTTGTGCAAAGTTTTAATTTCTTGAGTACGAATAATCCTCCTGAGGTGCAGTTTAACTTATATGTTGAACCCCATCAGATACCGCTTATTGAATTTTGTGACATATGCTTGCTTCCTTCTGATGGTGGTTTAGTAGAGCCTAGGCCCGCAGAGTTTGATGGTTTTTACCGTACTCTGACAGTGGGGATGAGAGAGGGGTATCGGGTGTCACCGCCACTAGCTTACACTTTTCGACTATACATTATTTTGCTGTATTCATCACGAAGTATTTGCTTGCTAGAGAGAAGGTAGTTGCACTCAGTGCTCCAAACTTTGCTATTTTACGTCGTGCACTTTACGGCGACAACAGTTATAGCTTGGGAGCTATTGTGGCACGTCACCTCCACATTAACAAATCCAAGGGCAAAATACATGGTGGTATTTACGCTACTCGCTTGGCGATTCACTTTAACATTCAGATACGCCAGCATGATTATCCTTTGCCAAGGTTTACCTAGATCGCGCAGCTATGGCACACCACCACTTTATTGATAGCGAGAACACCACTATGGATGTTCCATATAACTTGGTCTTTAGTGAGATTACTCGTGATGTTATTCCTTTGCCTGCACCTGCTTTGTTTGATCCTATTGCCAGGGGCGGATACAAGATTATGCCTGAGGACATTGTCGCCTACCGGAACAACCTGGCTGTGGTAGAGGAAGAGCCTCAGGAGTGGGACCCTCAGGTGCCCGCTCCTCAGCATTTCAACATAGGACCCCATGGTTTCTTCAAGTGGTTATTACCAAATTAGGCCAAAAGCCTAAGCTTGGGGGAGTACGTATTTCCGCCGACATTACATTCATGTTTACACATTTCATTTCAATTGCCGGTGTCCACACTCTTTCATTATATTATCCATGCTAAATTTATTTTCTCGCTTTCTTCTTGTGTGTTTGAAAAACTTCGAGAAAATCCAAAAAATATATTTCCTGCTTCTTTTTGTTTTTTCTTCCTAATTTAAATTGTTGTAGTACTAAAAGGAAAACTCAAAAAGATTTCCTTGTTCTTCTTTTGCTTGTTGGGAGCTTTCCCGTGTAAATAGTTTTTCTCTGTTTTTGCTTTTCCCTTTTATTTGCTTGTTTAAGGAAAACCAAAAACTCTAAAAATATTTTAGTGTGTTTCTCTGAATTTCTTTTCTTTTTTATTGAGTCGTACCGAGGAGAAGACCACGATGAAAATGTTGAGTGGCTTTCATATGCATTATTGTTGATCTAACAAAGAGCCCATATTACCTTGTCTTCTCCTTTTGGATAAATGTTTGCAGATTCCAGCTTAGTTCACGGCACTCTTGCACTATTATTATTTTCTTATCGTTCGGTCGTGCAGGTGAAAGGCAATAATGATGATATTTGATGAAGTGGCTGTGGCAGAGAGAAACGACTATGAACTTGACTTATTCCGTTTTTGTAAATATGTTTAACCTAGTATCCATGATTCAGCCTATTATGATCAAACATGTTTACAATGACAATTAAAGATTATAGTTTCTCATGCCATGCTTAAGTAGCTAGGAGTGGATAATGATTTATCTTGGATGTCAATAGTGCGTTAAAATGATTGTGATGTAGTATGATGATATAGTATCCTCCTCTGAATGTTCGAGTGGCTTGACTTGGCACATGTTAATGCACGTAGTTGAATAAAAACTAACATAGCCTCTATGATATTTATGTTCATGGTGTTTCTATCCTACTCATGCTAGTATCCAATGTTACTTATGCATAATGCATGTTCATGACCGTTTTCGTTCTCTAGTTGGCCGCTTCTCAACCTATTTGCTAGCCTTCGCCTGTACTAAGTGGGAATTCTGCTTGTGCATCAAAAACCTGAAACCCAAGTTAATCCAGATGAGTCAACCATACCTACCTATATGCGGTATTACCCTGCCGTCCTAAGTAAATTTGGATGTGCCACCTCTAAAAACTTCAAATAAATATCCTTTTTGTGTGCTCGGATTGTTCGTAGAGCAACAAGAGGTAGTCAGTATCTTCCATACTAAGCGGGTTATTCTCATGATGAGTGTTTATTCACTCGTCCTTGCACGAGAAGGGCGGTAACAGGGATTCCCAGTCCCGAACTCAAATTGCAAATAATTAAACAAAACTCCCCCGGGACTGTTATTGGTATGGACGGTACCCGTTGTTTTGGACAAGCCGTGGAGTGTGATTGTTGGTGGAGGGGGAGTAAACCTTTACTTTTATCGCTTGGGAACCGCCACAAATGTGTTTAGCATGGAAGATACCGATAACTAATGGTCGCGAAGTAAACAAGAAGGGTCCATTCCTCAAATTTTCATTTACCTCTGTTTTAAAAAACTTGAGATCTGGCACCTCTGCAAATCACTGCTTCCCTCTGTGAAGGGACTATCTATTTACTTTTATGTTGTGTCATCACGTTCTCAAATAAGCGCCAGAACCCGAGAGCACTATTGTCATCCTCATGCATTGTGTGTAGCTAATGTTGGGTGCATCATGGCTGGATCTTTTCTACCATGAATTACAATGTTTAGTCGCTGCTTAAACTTTGGAGGTGCTCTACATTTATGTTTTGTGGTCTCAGAAAGGGCTAGCGAGATACCACTATTGTCATATTATATCAAGGTTGTTTTGACAAATTGTTGATATTTGAGATATCTTATTATTGCTCTCTAGTTGTTTATGTTATTGATATGAGTTAATATAATTTCTAAGAGTTATTGTTGACACGGTTAGTTATAATATTGGCTGAAAACTTGGGTGTTGTTTAAGCTTATTTATGTAAACAAGAGCAAAAGAGTTTGTAAATTTTTTCCTATTTCACTTTCAGTTTATCAACTGAATTGCTTGAGGACAAGCAAAGGTTTAAGCTTGGGGGCGTTGATATGTCTCCGTCGTATCTACTTTTCCTAACACTTTTCCTCTTGTTTTGGACTCTAATTTGCATGATTTGAATGAAACTAACCCGGACTGACGCTATTTTCACAGAACTACCATGGTGTTGTTTTTGTGCAGAAATAAAAGTTCTCGGATTAGAACGAAACTTTGCGAGGATTTTTTATTCAATAAAAGAGAATTTCTGGACCCAAGAACCACCGGAGGGGGGCACCTGGGTGGGAACAACCCACCAGGACGTGCCCCCGCCCCTCCAGGCGGGCCCAGGTGGGTTGTCCCCACCTGGTGGCCCCGCAGACCCTGAAACCGATGCTATAAAATCACATATTTCCAGAAAAAAATGAAAGAGGAAGAATTATCGCGTTTCACGAGACGGAGCCGCCGCCACCTCCTGTTCTTCATCGGGAGGCCAGATCTGGAGTCCGTTTGGGGCTCCAGAGAGGGGGATCTTCGATCTTCGTCATCACCAACCCTTCTCCATCGCCAATTCCATGATGCTCCCCACTGGGAGTGAGTAATTCCTTTGTAGGCTCGCTGGTCGGTGAGGAGTTGGATGAGGTTCATCATGTAATTGAGTTAGTTTTGTTAGGGCTTGATCCCTACTATCCATTATGTTCTGAGATTGATATTGCTATGACTTTGCCATGCTTAGTGCTTGTCACTTTGGGCCCGGGTGCCATGATTTCAGATCTGAACCGTTTATGTTATCACCATTATATCTATGTTCTAGATCCGATCTTGCAAGTTATAGTCACCTACTACGAGTTATGATCCGGCAACCCCGGAGTGACAATAGTCAGGACACTTCCCGGTGATGATCATAGTTTCAGGAGTTCATGTATTCACTGTGTGTTAGTGCTTTGTTCCGGTTCTCTATTAAAAGGAGGCCTCAATATGCCTTAGTTTCCAATAGGACCCCGCTGCCACGGGAGGGTAGGACAACATGCAAGTTCTTTCCATAAACACGTATGACTATTTACGGAATACATGCCTACATTATATTTATGAACTGGAGCTAGTGCCGTATCGCCCTAGGTTATAACTGTTACATGATGAATATCATCCAACAAATCGCCGATCTAATGCCTACGATTTTCCTACATATTGATCTTGCTAAGTTACTACCGCTGCTGTTACTATTGTCACTACTACAAAACTATTACTATCACTGTTACCATTACTGTTGCTGCTACCACTACTATCAAAGCTATCATATTACTGTGCTACTGATCACTTTGCTGCAGATAATTAATCTCCAGGTGTGATTGAATTGACAACTCAGTTGCTAATACCTGCAAATATTCTTTGGCTCCGCTTGTGTCGAATCTATAAATTTGGGTTGAATACTCTACCCTCGAAAACTGTTGCGATCCCCTATACTTGTGGGTTATCAAGAATTCCTCATCTAGGGTTTCGCGGGATGGGTCGTAATATGCGTCCTTTTGGCTCGTAGGTGGATGTCTGCGGGATTGTGCAGTTCCAATCCGAGTTTTTCATTCCCAATCCAACTTTCTACGGCCTTGAGGAGCGCTTGAAGCACCGTTGCTCGGGGCACGAGCTAATTCCTGCTTGCCGTGTTTGTTGGGGTGGAGCAAGCACCGGAAGAAGGTTTTTGGGTTGTCCACTCGATGTAATTGACATCAAAGCATCATTTGGTCCTCTGTTTTTGTCGATTTGTTGCAAAGTTATGAATTTGACCTAATTATGTGAACTCTGATTTCATAGCTTCCTGATGAGTGTGAATGGGTTGTTTGGATTGACCCCCATCCCACTGAGCTAGTGGGGCAAGCTTTTGAGGAGCTCCATGGTGGCCTTGAACGAAGTTGGATCAAAGCTAGTAGGCTGGAGAGGAAGGTTATGGATCTGAACAATGAAAACAAAAAATGCAGTTGAAGTTGAAGAAAAGGAATGAGATGATGGAAACAATGGGGTTTTTCCTTGTTCTTGGCATCAACATTGTGGCTACTTTAGTTTCTATTTGGTCTAAGCAAGCCAATTAAGTGGCTGCTGATACGTCTCCAACGTATCTATAATTTATCAAGTATTCATCTTGTTATATTATCATTCTTGGATGTTTTACAATCATTTTATAGAAACTTTATATCATTTTTTGGGACTAAGTTATTAACCCAGTGCCTAGTGTCAGTTGCTATTTTTTCGCTTGTTTTTTACATCGCAGGAAATCAATATCAAACGGAGTCCAAACACCGCAAAACTTTTTGTGGATTTTTTCTGGACCAGAAGACATCCAGTGGGCCAGAGAAGCACCTGGGGGTGCCCCGAGGGGGGCACAACCCACCAGGGCGCGCCTGGGGGCCCAGGCGAGCCCAGGTGGGTTGTGCCCACCTCGGTGGCCTCCCGCACCCCCTCTTTGCCCTATAAATCACCAAATATCCCAAAAACCCTGGGGGTTACCCTAGATCAGAAGTTCCATCGCTGCAAGGTCTCTGTATCCACGAAATATCTAGACCCCATTCCGCCACCCTGCCGGAGGGGGAGATCATCATCGATGGCCATCTTCATCATCCTGACGGCCACCACGATGAGGAGGGAGTAATCCACCCTCGAGGCTGAGGGTTTGTACCAGTAGCTATGCGTTTAATCTCTCTCTCTCTCTCTCTCTCTCTCGTGTTCTTGAGATGTCACGATCTTGATGTATCGCGGGCTATGTTAATATAATCGGCTCATATGGTGTTTCCCCCTCTCTATCTTGTTGTGATGAATTGAGTTTTCCCTTAGAGATTTCGTTGTTATTAGATTGAATACTTTTACGGATTTGGAGCACTTGATATATGTGTTGCATATGAATACCTGTTGAGGGAGTCCTGGACTAAGGGGTCCTCGGGCGTCCTACCTGTTATCTATGGGCCGGACTGATGGGCTGTGAAGACACGAAGACCGAAGACTGCACCCGTGTCCGGATTGGACTATCCTTGGCGTAGAAGGCAAGCTTGGCGACCAACTATGAAGATTCCTTCTTATGTAACCGACTCTATGTAACCCTAGATCCCTCCGGTGTCTATATAAACCGGAGGGCGTAGTCCGGAGAGGATAGACTCATTACCATAGTCATACAGGCTAGACTTCTAGGGTTTAGCCATTACGATCTCGTGGTAGATCAACTCTGGTAACACTCATATTCATCAAGATCAATCAAACAGGAAGTAGGGTATTACCTCCATAGAGAGGGCCCGAACCTGGGTAAACATCGTGTCCCCCGTCTCCTGCAATCATCGACCTTAGACGCACAGTTCGGGACCCCCTACCCGAGATCCGCTGGTTTTGACACCGACATTGGTGCTTTCATTGAGAGTTCCACTGTGAAGTTGACGAAAGGTTCGATGGCTCGCCTTGTCCTTAAAGACAACATCACCTCCGGAGGAGTCTTGGCCCCAGGCCAAACCCTCCGGAGGAGTCTTGGCCCCAGGCCAAACCCTCCGGCTGGGCGGCTTTACTATGATCGCCCGTTCGGCCGTTGAGCCGACGATGACCTCTCGGGCCATCGAAAACCCCCTTCGCATCAACTCCCAACACTCCAAACAGATGGATCCGGCAGAGTTCTCGTCCTTAAACGAGCTCCTAGATCGTATCGCCGCTTTGGGAATCGCCACAGATTACGATCGGATCGGGCCTAAAACCGATCAAGGAGAAATCAAAACTCCACCGGTCACCCACCAGATAGCGGTAGTCGAGGAGCAGGACGGCGAGTCTTCTTCTATATCGAAGACGGACCATATTCGGACCGTCGATCAGGAAGAACCGGATACTCACCAGCGGAAGGATGCGACCAGCCCTCCGAACATAGAATCGGACGGCAATCTCAAACAATCAGAAGATACTCCGGAGCCCGGACTATTGAGTCTGGGAGGTCTTCAGACTCTGAATAATCAGCCAGGTTGGGGTTCGGATTTAATTCCACCCACCCACCCGGACGTAGACGCTCTCATGAGCATAAAACAACAATCTCAGGAAACGGTTCATCACTTTTGGGCCAGATTCCTCCTTATCAAGGACAAGGTAAAAGATTGCCGCGACGAGGACGAGATATCAGCATTCCGCAACAATTGCATGGACGAAGGAATCCTCAACGCAATCAATCGTCACCGCATACTAAAGATCGCTGACTTAGCAACTATCGTACAGAAGTATAGCATGATGGAAAGCGCCTAGAAAACTCAGGCAGCTCGCTGGGAACCGTCAGTCCCAACTCAACTCCTCCTATAGGCAAAGAGGGCGTTCCCCCATGGCACACCCAGTCCAATAGTCAAGAAACATAAACCCTTTACGCGGCAAGGCAATCTGGAGGGATGGCTCGATGGCCCATGCAAAATACACACGACGCCAGATACCGTGGCAACCCACAGCCTTAGAGCTTGTTGGATACTCTGGCAGGTGGCCAAGAGCGGCGAGGACATCCTCATCAAGGATGCCCCAGAACAGCACCCTCCAGAAAACGACGACACAAGAGTATTGACGGTCTTCGAGACATTCGCTTCAAACAACAAGCGCAAAAGAGCACTTCGTGACCTCGCCGAAGTCTGCCAAATCGCTGCAATAAACCCTTGGAATGACACGGCTATAACATTTAATGTCGGTGATGAACCAAAGTACAGGACAGTCCGAGTGCCAGCCGCATTAGTCCTCAGTCCCATCATGGACGGGTTTCGACTTACCAAGGTCCTCATGGATGGCGGCAGCGGACTAAACCTCATTTACGAGGACACACTCCACAAAATGGAAATAGACAGAAGCCGTATCAAGCAAAGTAACACAACCTTCCGAGGAATCATTCCCAGTCGAGAGGTGCGATGCGCGGGAAAAATCACACTCGACGTGGTATTCGGCATGCTGGAGAATTATCGGTCCGAAGAAATCACTTTCCAAGTGGCCCCTTTCAGCAGCGGATACCACGCCCTGTTGGGGCGGGACGCTTTCACACGCTTCCAAGCCATACCTCATTATGGGTATATGAAGCTCAAAATGCCCGGACCGAACGGTATAATCACTCTCGTCAGTGATCCGGACATAGCACTCCGCGCTGAAAACAAAACAGCATCCCTCGCCCTTGAGGCGTTATCCGAAGCCCTCACAGCCGAAGAACTAACCGCACTACGCTCCACGGTGGACAGGGATGATGTGATCCTCGACAAACGCCCCAAATCCACCTCCTTCAAACCAGCAGAAGAAATAGTCAAATTCCAGGTCCACCCAACGGACCCCAAGAAGACATCATCTATAGGAGCGCAACTGAACCCAATAGTTGACACCGCAGTACGAGAATTCCTGCGCGAAAACTGGGATATATTCACCTGGCACCCTTCAGATATGCCAGGGATCCCACGCAAGCTGGCCGAACACAGCCTCAATATATTAAAGGGATTTAAACCAGTCAAGCAAACACTGCGGCGCTTTTCCGAACCCAAGCGACAAGCCATGGGGAAGGAGCTGGCCAAGCTTATCGAGGCCGGATTCATCAGAGAAATCAAACATCCGGACTGGCTGACAAACCTGGTGATGGTACGAAAAAGGACAAATCCTGACGCCTATGTGTTGATTTCAAAGATCTCAACAAGGCTTGCCCTAAGGATCCCTTCCCCTCCCCTGCATTGATCAAGTCATTGACGCCACCGCAGGACACGACTCACTGTGTTTCCTCGATGCATACTCCGGATACCATCAAATCAAAATGAAGGAGTCCGATCAAGCTGCAACAGCATTTATCACCCCATATGGGCCATTCTGCTTCAACACCATGCCCTTCGGGCTCAAGAACGCTGGCGCCACATACCAACGCATGATTCAAACATGCCTGGAGAAACAGATCGGCAAGACGCTAGAAGCTTACGTCGATGACGTCGTCATCAAAACTAGGCACGTCGAAACACTAATAGACGACTTACGTCTTACATTCGACAACCTCCGTGCGTATGACATTAAGCTCAACCTGAAAAAATGTGTCTTCGGCGTCCCCACTGGAAAACTGCTGGGCTTCATCGTTTCCAATAGAGGAATAGAAGCAAATCCAGCCAAAATCCGAGCCCTGTCACAGTTGGCTACGCCAACAGACCTCAAACAAGTCCAAAAACTAGCTGGTTGCGTGGCAGCGTTGAGTCCCTTTATCTCCAGATTAGGAGAAAAGGCACTACCACTCTATCGCCTCTTGCGGCGCACCGATAACTTCGAATGGACAGACGCGGCGACTGCCGGACTGGAGGAAATAAAGGCCCTCCTAGCAAGCAACCCAATCCTAGCCGCACCAAACGCTGGCGAACCCATATTTCTATACATATCGGCAACACATCAGGTGGTAAGCGCCGTGCTCATCGTCGAACGAGAACAGGATGGACACAAATTTCCGCTCCAAAAACCAGTATACTACGTATCTACTGTCCTCACACCATGCAAATCCCGGTACCCCCATTACCAAAAGATAGCATACACGGTCTTCATGGCATCCCGAAAGCTACAGCACTACTTCCAGGAGTGTTCAATCACGGTGGCCTCTGAAGTCCCACTCAATGACATAATAAACAACCGCGACGCCACGGGAGGGACCGCCAAATGGGCCATAGAGCTACTTCCATTTGACATAACATACAAGCAACATCGAGCCATCGAATCCCAAGTGCTGGCTGACTTCATCGCCGAATGGACCGAGGCCGAACTCCCTAAAGAGTACGACACATATTCCAACTGGGTTATGTATTTTGACGACTCCAAAATGCTGGCGGGGCTGGGAGCAGGAGTCGTGTTAACATCTCCCACTGGAGACATCGTCCAGTATGTACTCCAAATACTATTCACAAACTCCAACAACGCAGCCGAATACGAGGCCCTATTGCATGGTCTTCGGATGGCCGCATCCATGGGCATACAACGCCTAGAGGTGCGCGGGGATTCAAACCTCGCAATATCTCAAATAAACGGAGACTTCGATGCCAAAGATCCAAAGATGGCAGCTTATTGTAATGTCGTCCTAAAAATGTCGGCCCGGTTCGAGGGGCTTGAATTTCATCACGTCGCCCGAGAAAGTAACCAGGCGGCGGACGTCCTTGCTCGCATTGGTGCTAAGCGCGACCCCGTCCCACCCAACATCTTCCTGGAATGGCTTTTCAAGCCATCCGTGGTGTGGCAAGGGGAGGGCGGCAACAACAGTCCAGATCCGAACACAACCCCGGATTCTGAACATACCGATATCGCCGGGGGCTCAGCCACCGAAATTACACCGTCGGCCCATCTCATTATGGCAGTCATTGCCCCATGGACCGAACCCTTCTTGGCCTACATTAATAGGAAGGAGCTACCCGAAGACCAGAATGAGGCCCACCGCATTGTCCGGCGCTCGAAGGCCTACAAGGTTCACGACGGAGAGCTCTACAAGAAAAGTACTACCGGGGTACTTCAAAGATGTATCTCCGAAGAGGAGGGGCGGCAGCTTTTGGTAGAAATTCACGCTGGTCTAGGCGGACACCACGCCGCAGCCCGGGCCCTTGTTAGCAAGGCCTTCCGTACAGGGTTTTATTGGCCGACAGCCCGAGCAGACGCGCAGGACCTTGTCCAACGCTGCGTCGAATGTCAACTCTTCGCCAACCAAAGCCATATGCCCCCAACTGCCTTACAAACCATCCCCATTACGTGGCCTTTCGCGGTCTGGGGACTGGATATGGTTGGACCCCTTAAAGGGGGAAGCCATAAGAAAAAATATCTGCTGGTCATGGTGGACAAATTCACTAAGTGGATAGAGGCTAAACCAGTCAAAACGGCTGAGTCCGGTCCGGTGATAGACTTCATATCCGGTGTTGTGCACCGTTATGGTGTCCCACACAGCATCATCACCGACAACGGCTCTAATTTCACAGTCGACGAGGTAAAAACCTGGTGTACTAATCTGGGCATTAAACTCGATTACGCCTCCGTCTACCACCTGCAAACCAATGGTCAAGTCGAACGAGCCAATGGTCTTATTATGAGCGGCATCAAGCCCAGACTAGTGCGGTCTTTGAAAGAACCAGACAAGCACTAGGTAGAGGAGCTCGACTCCGTACTCTGGGGGCTGCGGACCACGCCCAACCGCACTACCGGATACACACCTTTCTTCATGGTGTATGGCGCAGAGGCCGTGTTGCCCTGCGATATTATTCACGACTCACCTCGAGTGCGTATGTACGAAGAGAGAGAAGCCGAGCTTGATCGGCAGGACAGCCTAGATGCCCTGGAAGAGGAGCATGATGTTGCAAAAGCCCGTTCAGCATTTTATCAACAGCAGGCTCGAAGATATCAAAGCAGAGAGGTACGGGCCAAGACTTACAACATTGGCAAACTCGTTCTACGCCTGCCGGAGAAGAAGAAGGACAAACTCAAGCCCAAATGGGAGGGTCCCTTCATAATTGACAAAGTTCTCACCGGTGGAGCGTACCGTCTTCGTGATGCATCAGACAATCTCCTCGAGCCGAACCCCTGGAACGCAGCCAGACTGCGAAGATTCTATGCCTAGCGCCGAACTACTTGTTCGTCTCCTTCTCCCTGGTAGTTTCCATTATTTTTTCTCTCTTTTCCAATTACTTTTTCCTTTCTCGCTTTAAAGCTTTGGTACGGCTAGACCGCACACCCCTGACACATACATCTTCAAATATGTATGTCCACTATACCTGGGGGCTTCTTGGACAGAAGCTTTTTATTATTATTCCTCAAGCATCAAGCTCTTCACATATGAGTTTTTTCCATATGTACCTTTTCTTCGCCATTATATGCATCGATATGACTTAAGTTTTGGCCAAGCTGGGTTGCCTGGCTCCTGTGCTTATGCCCTACGTTCCTGTTAGTTCGGCTAGGGCATAAAGGGAGCACCTCTGCGATTGTTACTGCCGGGTCATCCGGATGTGTACCTCAGACTGGGTGAAGCCGAAAGCTAGCGTTCTTAAGGGAATATTCGGTCGGTGAATTAAAGACGTTTTTGCATTTACTCCATTGCGAACCCCCAGAAGTTACATACACTGTGATCTTTCCATCACAATTCGGACATGTACATTAATACATGCACACCCAGGGAAAGGAACCCTTAACGGAACTATTCTCTCTGGAAGATGTTTCTTACGATCTCAATGTAATATAACATAACTAGCCGGATACAATTTGTCTGTTCAAGAAATTATGACCCCTACGCCTAGTTTTCCAGGCATACCCCGGTATATTCGGCCGTGAGGGTATTCGGAAACACTCCGCACCCTCGGGTCCGGAGGTTGAAGCGAAAAGGTCTGCCATGACAAATGCTATACAATTCAGCTAGAATTAAACATGGTAAGGAAAGTACATAGTCACTTGGACTCAAACACTTCCTCCTCTATACCGTCCAATAGGCGGTCTAACTTACAATCCTGTTGGGAATATTTGGTGGCCACCTCTACTTGGTCATATACTAAACTAATGGGAATTTCTTCCCCATTCGACCCTAGCGGTCCAACCCGGGCCATGTGATTAGGATCCAGCTTGGTATATTCCGTCTTCACCATGGCCCAGGCCTCTCGTGCACCTTCTCGGCAGGCCGATATCTTCCATAGTTGGACATGCCGCCGCGCTCCCTTGAACAGCTCTACAAGCTCCTCCATACTTCCTGGAGGGGAGGCGGATGGCCATAGGGCCTTGGCAACACTCCGCATTGCCAGCCGAGCCTGCTCGTGCACTTGCGACAGCCTTTGCAGCAGATCACTTGATGATCCAGACACCTCCTCGTCGGGACGGCCCATCAGTATACCTGCAATCATAATTATATTAGTTCCATTTATCTCCGAACTACTTTCAAAATAGTTCAGACACATACTGAATATACCGCCCCGCAACGTCCTGTTCTCCTTCACGGAGTTAGCTAGCTGGGCTCGCACATCTTTCAATTCTATGCCCAATGCGGTGCTGGAATCCTGTAGCTTGTTTTTCTCGTCCCTGACTCGGGTCAACACACGCTCGCCTACGACGTGTAGCCTTTTTGCCTCTTTTTCCCCTTCTTGGGCGAGCTTCAACTTCTCTTCAAGTTGATCGGGCGATCTTATTATGCAACCAGCAACAATATTACTACAGTTGGTATACAATTATCATTCCTCGATGGAGGGGAATGTTACTAGAAGACGCCTTCTTGAAGTTTTCCAGTTCGGTGGTAGCAACATTCAGCTGCGCCCGACACTGCTCCAGCTCTTGGGCTAGCAGGGCATTCTTCTCGGTAAGGACCTGGTTATACAACGATCCTTAAATTAGTTGTATCAACTGCTTTCAGTCTCGGGGGCTACGGGCATATGGTTATCCTTTTCGGATGAAGAAAAACTTACCTGCACATCTGTCAAATGTTGCTTTGTAGCTTTTCTAAGCCCATCTCGAGCAGCTCGGATGTATGCGTCAGCCGAGCTGAAGGCATTAAATGCCTCTTCCGAGAACTTGGGGTCTCGTAGGACAGCCCTGCAACGCCGATGATTCATGGTGCTCTCTACTACCGAGTTGGTAACAGACATGTCTTCCGAACCCTCGGCCGAAGGACAGTCCGGCGTTGTCCCCATAGCGGCCCCACCCCTCCGGTAGGGTCTAAATCCCGGTTGTTGGGAGTGCGACCGGCCAAATCCCCGGACATAGTCCAACGAACCTTTTTCGTGATACAGGACCAACATAACAATCAAGGTTGGGTACGGCTGTCAAAGCATACCTTCGAATCTATACCTCTTCGACGAAGGGCCGGCCTTGTCTTCGCCGACCTTCCTTTTCGAGTCCTTGCTCGGCGCGGGAGCCGCTCTTCTTGGGGCCATCCCTGGTGTAGCATGACGTGCCGAATGTCTCCCCTTTGAAGCATGAGATAGTGCGGTGGGTGAGGCAATGCGAGGAAACTCTTTCGATGAAGAGTTTTCCTGATTACTTACGTGGGAAACTGGAAGAAGACCAGGATAATCGGCAACGATGGCCACTTCTGTGCCGTCATAGCTCGCCTGGTAAAATACCCCTTCCGCGAGTACCACGAATATATTCGGGTCCTCTTCGGACCCAGGATCAAGCTCCCGGTTGTGGCTCTCCCGCTGCGGGGCGGGATTGTGAAGTCCTTTGGTGACCTTTCGCCAATGCTATCATAACAAACGGATTAGAAATTTCTCAAAGGCAATCCGGAATTGGAATGAGTAGGACAGAGGGATTGGAGCCTACACAGCTGGGGGGATCGTACATAGAATACCCATCTCTGCGCTTAATGCGAAGAAATTCCTCTTCCTCCCCTTTAAACTGCTCGACCAATATCTTGGCCAGAGCGGCGGGGGTATCCGGACCCTTCCGGCCACAGCGGGAGGCGTCATCCTCTCCATTATAGTGCCACATTGGAAGCCCTCTGTATTGAAGCGACTGAACCCCTCGCACTATGGAGATCGCCATAACCTCGACTATTGTGAGTCCGGACTGAGTGAGCGTCTTTATCTTGCTCACGAGGTGACGGACTTCCGCATTATCATCCTCTTCAAGACTCCGAGGACGCCAACTTTGGCGTTTCTTCAGCGGAACGCTCGCAAATTCAGGAAGACCCATTCGAACTGGGTCGGGAAGCGCGACGTCCTCAATATAAAACCATTCGGAAGGCCATTCTTCAGATGCCATCTTGGCGTGCTGGACAGATATCCGGTATCGGCGATGCGCCATACTTCGGCTCCGCCCACTTCGAATATTGACCCCTCATGGTTACGCTGGACAAGACAGAACAACTTCCTCCACAGCTCGAAATGTCCCTCAATGCCCAGGAATAATTCGCATAAAGCGACATAGCCCGCAATGTGCAGAATGGAGGCGGGGGTGAAGTTGTGCAGCTGGAGGCCATAGTATTCCAGCAACCCTCGGAGGAACAGATGGATTGGAAATCCGACGCCTCTTAGCAGATAAGGGATGAAACACACTCGCTCCCCTCCGGATGGATTGGGGAACTCCTCTGCCTGAGTCTCGCCATTAAAGGAGGTCTGCCCCGCTCGAACAGGGACCAGATCTGCAGGGGAAAGAAATCCCTGCGTTTGCAGCTTCGTTAATTGACTATGGGACACAGAGCACCTCTCCCACTCGCCTTTCTCTAGGCCGAAACGGGAGGGGAGCTGGGAACGCTAACCATGTTGGAGTGGTTTCTCCTAGCAGTCTCCGGGGATTTTTTCTCTGCGGGGTGCCGAATGGATCTAGGATCCAATCTCTTTAAATAGGCGCTCTTCCTTGCCTGGGTGGGGTGCTATTTGCAAAAAATACCCCGACCTTCCGCATTCGCTCGACACGTGGAAGACGAAGTTATTTGACGCGCAGAAGCCGAGGGGAGCGACATTGATCATCGACCAAATACACTACTTGGAAGTCACTAAAGGAGGAACCCGCCTAGCAATGCCGAAGACAATTCGTGTGCCGAACACCTCGCTATCGAAGACTGGTTCAAGGGCTACTGAGGGAGTCCTGGACTAAGGGGTCCTCGGGCGTCCGGCCTGTTATCTATGGTTCGGACTAATGGGCTGTGAAGACACGAAGACCGAAGACTGCACCCGTGTCCGGATTGGACTCTCCTTGGCGTGGAAGGCAAGCTTGGCGACCAACTTTGAAGATTCCTTCTTATTTAACCGACTCTATGTAACCCTAGATCCCTCCGGTGTCTATATAAACCGAAGGGCGTAGTCCGGAGAGGATAGACTCATTACCATAGTCATACAGGCTAGACTTCTAGGGTTTAGCCATTACGATCTCGTGGTAGATCAACTCTTGTAACACTCATATTCATCAAGATCAATCAAGCAGGAAGTAGGGTATTACCTCCATAGAGAGGGCCCAAACCTGGGTAAACATCGTGTCCCCCGTCTCCTGCAATCATCGACCTTAGACGCACAGTTCGGGACCCCCTACCCGAGATCTGCCGGTTTTGACACCGACACCCGTGGTGACAATGGAGTATTATTTTGATTCACTTGATATATGTTTTGGTACTCAACTCACGGATTCCTGAGGTGACATTGGGGTAATCTATGCATAGGGGTTGATGCACATTCTTGTCTTTGTTTCTCCGGTAGAAATCTTAGGGCACTCTTTGAGGTTCTTTGTGTTGGATTGAATGTTATGAATCTGAATTTGCTTTGGTGTTATTCTAGTACGAAATCTTGGTTAGATCGATCGGAAAGAATAGCTTTGAGGTGGTTTCGTACCTTACAAACAATTCCATCTTATGTTCTCCACTAGATATGAACTTTGGAGTGATTTTTCATCGCACGTTGAGGGATGGTTATATGATCCAGTTATATTAGCATTGTTGAGAGATTGCACTAGCGAAAGTACGGACCCTAGCCCTTGTTTTCAAGCATTGCAATACGTTTGTGCTCACTTTTGTCACGTGCTACCTTGCTAGTTTTTACTTATTCAGATTATAAAAATATATTTCTACCATCCATATTACACTTTTATCACCATCTCTTCGCCGAACTAGTGCACCTATACAATTTTCCATTGTATTGGGTGTGTTGGGGACACAAGAGATTTCTTGTATTTGGTTGCAGGGTTGTTTGAGAGAGACCATCTTCATCCTACGCCTCCCACGGATTGATAAACCTTAGGTCATCCACTTGAGGGAAAATTGCTACTGTCCTATAAAACTCTGCGCTTGGAGGCCCAACACGAGTCTACAAGAATAAAGTTGCGTAGTAGACATCAGCTGCGTGTGTGCTATGTTTCTGCTAGTGTGAACTAGATATAATGTTGTGAACTTGAGCAAATGTAATTCTGTCGTTCGTGCACTATTGGAGCTACTTTCTCTTGGTAATGCAAAACTTGTGTTAAAATTGTTACCAATGCTTTAATTTGGTATTGCAAAATTTGCGTTCACATTGCCAGCAATGTAGCTTGGTAGTAACAAAACATGGGTGGTCCAGTGTTCAGCACATAATGACAGCAAAGGTGCAATTTTGAGCACCTGGCAAGATATTTAGTGGCAAAACTGAGCAATCGCAAGATAGCTAGGGGCAAAATATGAGCACAAATCAGTAGTCCAAGGACAAAATTCATGCAGTTTTAACAACATAGGGACATTTTGCAGCACATGAAACTTGAGTAGGGGTAGCTCAGGGAAATTCATTACAAAACAAGCTGGTCTTATCTAGAACACCAACCATTAAGCAACAGTTTGACAACATTAAAACAACAGTTCACATCCCAACATTACAAACCAACATTTGTTTCACAACATCTAACATTAAACAGAATAGTTTCCGTAGCATGATCAATTTAGTTCGCCCATCTTGCTCCTAGTGTTGGCTGCAGGATTAGCAGCCTTGCTCCTTGTGCTCACAGTTGGTGGTGTGCCGTCTTTCGCCTTCTTATGTGGTGAACCCCACTTTGTACCTCTTATAGCTAGCCTTTTGAAATTCTTCCTTGGGCTGAGAAACATGAACACAATCAAGATCAGTTAGCAAAATTATAGCTACAAAATTAATGCATTTACATGCAGTACAATATACCTAGCAAGATCACTATCAACAGCCTTAGAGGTAGTAGCAGTTGGAGGAGAGTTGGGAGTAGCAGGAGAGCTAGTAGTAGTTGGAGGAGAGCTAGGAACTTTTGTTCCTTCTTCTAGATCTTCACCTTGGGCAGTTTCTTCTGGAGGTTCTGTTTGGGCAGTTGCTTGAGCAGATTCTAGATCTATTCCAGCAGTATCAGCACCCTAATGCTCATCTTCTCCAAAAGCAGGATCAATGGACTCTTTGGTGTGGGTCCCACAGTGTCCTAGTCTTCCACAATGAGAGCACTTCTTTCTCCGGCCTCCTAGGCCTTTTCCTTCAAACTGTGCCCTTATCCTAGTCTTCCTTGGTCTGCCAGGAGGTCTGTGCTGCATGCTACCTCTTGAGCACTGCGTTGGTTTTCCCTTGAAGAGGAAAGGGTGATGCAGCAAAGTAGCGTAAGTATTTCCCTCAGTTTTTGAGAACCAAGGTATCAATCCAGTAGGAGGCCACGCACGAGTCCCCCGCACCTACACAAACAAATAAATCCTCGCAACCAATGCGATAAGGGGTTGTCAATCCCTACATGGTCACTTACGAGAGTGAGATCTGATAGATATGATAAGATAATATTTTTGGTATTTTTATGATAAAGATGCAAAGTAAAATAAAAGGCAATAAAAATAACTAAGTGTTGGAAGATTAATATGATGGAAAATAGACCCAGGGGCCATAGGTTTCACTAGTGGCTTCTCTCAAGAGCATAAGTATTTACGGTGGGTGAACAAATTACTGTTGAGCAATTGACAGAATTGAGCATAGTTATGAGAATATCTAGGTATGATCATGTATCTAGGCATCACGTCCGAGACAAGTAGACCGACTCTTCCTGCATCTACTACTATTACTCCACACATCGACCGCTATCCAGCATGCATCTAGAGTATTAAGTTCATAAGAACAGAGTAACGCTTTAAGCAAGATGACATGATGTAGAGGGATAAACTCATGCAATATGATATAAACCCCATCTTGTTATCCTCGATGGCAACAATACAATACGTGCCTTGCTGCCCCTACTGTCACTACAAAAAAAGACACATCCGTGACATTTTGGGCCGAACGAATTTTTTTTCTGTCATACATATGACACTTCTATGACGATAATTGTGACAAAACCCGGTATCATCATAGATGTGGTGGGCTCCTACTTGTATGACAAAAATGTTGGAAATATGCCCTAGAGGCAATAATAAAATGGTTATTATTATATTTCCTAGTTCATGATAATTGTCTATTGTTCATGCTATAATTGTGTTATCTGGAAATCGTAATACATGTGTGAATACATAGACCACAACATGTCCCTAGTGAGCCTCTACTTGACTAGCTCGTTGATCAACAGATAGTCATGGTTTCCTGACTATGGACATTGGATGTCATTGGTAACGGGATCACATCATTAGGAGAATGATGTGATGGACAAGACCCAATCCTAAGCATAGCACAAGATCGTGTAGTTCGTTTGCTAGAGCTTTTCCAAATGTCAAGTATCATTTCCTTAGACCATGAGATTGTGCAACTCCCGGATACCATAGGAGTGCTTTGGGTGTGCCAAACGTCACAACGTAACTGGGTGGCTATAAAGGTGCACTACGGGTATCTCCGAAAGTGTCTGTTGGGTTGGCACGAATCGAGACTGGGATTTGTCACTCCGTATGACTGAGAGGTATCTCTGGGCCGACTCGGTAATGCATCATCATAATGAGCTCAATGTGACCAAGTGTTTGGTCACGGGATCATGCATTACGGTACGAGTAAAGTGACTTGCCGGTAACGAGATTGAACAAGGTATTGGGATACCGACGATCGAATCTCGGGCAAGTAACGTATCGATTGACAAAGGGAATTGTATACGGGATTGATTGAATCCTCGACATCGTGGTTCATCCGATGAGATCATCGTGGAACATGTGGGAGCCAACATGGGTATCTAGACCCCGCTGTTGGTTATTGACCGGAGAGTCGTCTCGGTCATGTCTGCATGTCTCCCGAACCCGTAGGGTCTACACACTTAAGGTTCGGTGACGCTAGAGTTGTAGAGATATTAGTATGCGGTTAACCAAAAGTTGTTCGGAGTCCCGGATGAGATCTCGGACGTCACGAGGAGTTCCGGAATGGTCCGGAGGTAAAGATTTATATATGGGAAGTCCTATTTTGGCCACCGGAAAATGTTCGAGATTTTTCGGTATTGTACCGGGAAGGTTCTAGAAGGTTCTGAAGTGGGGCCCACCTGCATGGGGGGACCCACATGAACGTGGGTAGTGGGGGCAAGGCCCGTTTGCCCCACACCCCTGGTCAAGGCGCACCAAGATCCCACCTTAGAAGGAATAAGATCATATCCCGAAGGGATAAGATCAAGATCCCTAAAAAAGGGGGATAACAATCGGTGGGGAAGGGAAATGATGGGATTTCTTTCCCCCACCTTTGCCAACGCCCCAATGGACTTGGAGGGCAAGAAACCAGCCCCCTCCACCCCTATATATAGTGGGGAGGCGCATGGGAGCAGCACCCCAAGCCCCTGGCGCCTCCCTCTCCCTCCCGTGACACATCTCCCTCTCGCTGAGCTTGGCGAAGCCCTGCCGAGATCCCCACTGCTTCCACCACCACACCGTCGTGCTGCTGGATCTCCATCAACCTCTCCCTCCCCTTGCTGGATCAAGAAGGAGGAGACGTCTTCCCCAACCGTACGTGTGTTGAACGCGGAGGTGCCGTCCGTTCGGCACTCGGTCATCGGTGATTTGGATCACGACGAGTACGACTCCATCAACCCCGTTCACTTGAACGCTTCCGCTCGCGATCTACAAGGGTATGTAGATGCACTCTTTTCCCTCTCGTTGCTAGAAGACTCCATAGATTTTTCTTGGTGATGCATAGAATTTTTTTAATTTCTGCAACGATCCCCAACAAAAATCATGACAGAAAATGGGCTTTTCGTCTTGCGCGGGCCGGAGACGCAGCTGCATGACATTCTTTGGGCCGTCCATGACGGAAAAAACCGTGGTAGAAGCGAGGGGGAGGAAAATTTCGGGGAGTTCCCGGTTACGGTGGGAGGTCGGGGGCCGAGCGATGCGCGTTTCTCTCGTACACGTACGCGCGTGTGTGCGAGGCGTTGGCTCTAACAGAACCCGAGCGAGGCGTTGGGCTCTAACTGAACCCGAGCGATTGCACTGCAGGCTACGCATTACTGAACCCGAGCGATCGATCGATGGCTGTTAACTGAACCCGATCGAGCGATTCCTTCGCTACTGCTGCTAACTGAAGCCGATCGATTGGATGAACAGTGAGCATTGCGGGGGGGGGGGGGGGGGTTGGATGAACAGTGAGCGGTGGCGTTGCCTCTGGATGAACAGGACCCCAAGGTGTGGAGGGCTGGATGAACAGTAGACGGTGGAGGGGTGCCCTTGGAGGGGTGGTTGAACAGGACCCCGTGGTGTGGAGGGCTGGATGAACAGTAGACGGTGGAGGGGTGCCCGTGGAGGGGTGGTTGAACAGTAGCCGGTGGAGTAGCGCGCGGTGGAGGCTGGAGGAGGTCGACGGTAGCCCGTGGAGGCTGGAGGAGGTCGACGGTGGAGATGAACAGTATCCCGTGGAGTTCCGTTTTGCGGTACGCCACACCCCTCCCGATGAACAGGACCCCGTTTCGACCGTAGGAGGTCCGTTTCGTCCGTTTTGCGGTACGCCACACCCCTCCCGATCAACAGGACCCCCGTTTCGACCGTAGGAGGTCTGTTTCGTCCGTTTTGCGGTACGCCACACCCCTCCCGATCAACAGGACCCCCATTTCGACCGTAGGAGGTCCGTTTCGTCCGTTTTGCGGTACGCCACACCCCTCCCGATCAACAGGACCCCCGTTTCGACTGTAGGGGTCCGTTTCCTCCGTTTTGCGGTACGCCACACCCCTCCCGATCAACAGGACCCCGTTCCGAATGTAGGAGGTCCGTTTCCTCCGTTTTGCGGTACGCCAGGCCTCGTTTCCATCGCCTGTTCCATCCAAGCCCTCCCGATGAACACGACCACGCATTCCGTTCCGACCCAGCCGGTTGGCTCCCACGCGTTCCGTTGCCTCCCGATGAACACGACACATTCCGTTGCCTCCCCATGAACACGACGCATTCCGTTGCCTCCCCATGAACACGACGACAACGCTGTTTCTCCGTTCCGACCCAGCCACGTACACGAGCCCTGGCCGTACGTATGCGCGAGTAGGCATTCGAGACCCCGCCCATATGTACACATACGTGGCCGTATTTTCTTTCTTGCACCCTGGCCACTGTACGTACGTGTACATGCTACGTGCGCGCCTCTACTACGACACGTGCGCGCTTCTACATCGACCAGTATGTACGTACACGTTCGCGACCAGAATGACAACGCTACGTATGCCTCGACCAGGTGGGTCTCGACTGTCAGGCACTTCCTTGCCTGCGAAGATGTAGCTGGTGGGTCCCAGCAGTCAGGGGGCGAATCGTTTTTTTTGCCCGGACGCACTTCCTTGCGTGCGAAGATGTAGCCGGTGGGTCCCAGCAGTCCGGGGGGCGAATCATTTTTTTTGCCCGGACGCACTTCCTTGCGTGCGAAGGTGTAGCTGGTGGGTCCCAGCAGTCAGGGGGGCGAATCGTTTTTTTTGCCCGGACGCACTTCCTTGCGTGGGAAGATGAAGCTGGTGGGTCCCAGCAGTCAAGGGGAAACGTTTTTTCCATGAAATACAGTGGCCCGTCCGATGGGTCCCAGCTGTCAGGTGGAGGAATCATTATTTTCCGCGTAATAAGGAGGCACTTCCTTGCTGCAGCCGTGGACCCAGCTGTCAGCCTCTCCACGTACAGTCCACGTCCGATGGAAGTCGTTCCTTGACCACGTTGACCAGGCCGCGCCGAGAGCACCACGGCGGTGGACGACGGCGAGGCCTAGGAAGGGGACGACGCGGAGCCGGGGAAGACGCGGCAGTGGAAGCCCGCGCGGAGAGGAGTACGAGGGTTCATTGGTTTGGCTGCGGTGTGAGGCTGCCGTCGCCGCAGGGCCTGGCCAGCGGTGGGAATAGTAGGGGCGGTGAGGCCTCCGAGGCAGCACAGCCGGCCACGGGAGGCAGGAGCATGCGGCACGACCGGCGCTACTTTGGGCGGCTGGAGCAAGAAGACCAGAGGTTGAAGAAGCACTACGGCCGTTGGATGGACATCGTACGGTCACTGGAGCTAGAATCGTTCATATTGACTAAGTTGACAAAGCCCTCCGTCCCCGTCAACTTAGTTGGCCCACAAGTCATCCTCCCACTATGGTGGGTCCCAGCTAGCAGGGGGTATTCATTTTTTTGTGCGTAATAAGGAGGCACTTCCTTGCGTGCGAAGATATAGCTGATGGGTCCGACATGTCAGCGGGGGGAACGTTTTTTTCGCGAAAAACAGAGGCCCTTCCGGTGGGTCCTAGCTGTCAGGTGGAGGAATCATTATTTTGCGCGTACAGTCCACGGCCGATGGATGTCGTTCGTTGACCACGTTGACCAGGCCGTGCCGAGAGCACCATGGCGGTGGACGACGGCGAGGCCTAGGAAGGGAACGACACGGAGCCGGGGAAGACTCGGCAATGGTTGCCCACGCGGTGGGGAGTACGAGGGATTACTGGTCCGGCTGCCGTCGCCGGAAAATAACAGGAGGTGTGGGTGAGTAGAGGAATGGCCTGGCCAGCAATGAAGTAGGGTGGGGCGGTGCGGCCTGTGCGGCAGCACAGCCGGCCACGGGAGGCGGGAGCAGGCAGTCCCACCGGAGCTGGTTTGGGCGGCTGGACCAAGAAGATCAGATATTGAAGAAGCAGCACGGCCGTTGGATTAACATCCAACACTCACTGCTGCTAGAATCGTTTGTGGACTAAGTTGACAATGCCAAAGTACACGTCAACCTAGTAGACCCACAAGTCAGCCTCCAAATCTGTCCCAAATAGCATACAGCCCGAAATTTCTAGCCAGATTCAAATTAATTTTAAATCTAAATATACCTTAATTTAAATTCAATGAAATTTTACCCGCACAAAAACAATGAAATTTAAAATATCAAAATCCGAAAGAAAACAATATTTTGGAACTAATTGCCTGTTTGCTGTATTTTTTCATTTTACAGCCCATTTATTATTACTTATAGCCCATTTCTTATTACTTATAGCCCATCTTCTGGGCAAAGTGCATCCCTCCTCGTCTTGAAAGATTTTCGGCCCAGCAGGTCGTAGAAAAGCAAGTAGGCCTACGTTGGTTATTCTGCAAAAAACAAAATAGCTGGCTAGCCATTTTCAGAAAGGAAAAAACAAACTGGGCTGGTCATGTGCTAAAGATATGAAATAAAAGCCTGAGCTAGACGGGCCACGGGTCCCGCACAACCCAGTTGATACCCTTCTCCGTCCCGAAAAAACAAAATTACTGCGCGCGCTGCTGGGTCCCTACTGTCATCCTCACCATGTACAGTCATCTCCTTATTCCTCTCGGTTGTTGACCATGTTGACAACACCGGAGGGCGGCGCCGCGGCGAGCGAACCAAGGCGGAGGACGATGGTGAGGCCTCGGACGGGAACGAACAGGAGCCGGGGAAGATCACAGCCAGCCGTGGGAGGCGAGAGCAGGCGGTCCCGCCGGCGCTGGTTTGGCTTTGGCGGCTCGAGGAAGAAGAGACTGAAGAAACGCGACAGACGTTGAATGTCAATCCAACGGTCAAGGTCGGCACAATCGTTTGTTGACTAAGCGGACACCAAGTAGCATACTTTTTTTATATATAGGAAGAAAACTGCGAGGAAAATGCGTTCGTCTGCCGTCCTCCTCACAGGGAACGTTCGCCACATAAGTGACTAGCACCCTTGGTTTTCAACCGAGAGGTCTTGGGTTCGAGTCCCAGGAACTCTCAACCTTGTCCTCCTTCTTTCCTCGCAAAAAAGGGAAAGAAAATCAAAGACTTGGGAAGGCGTACAGAACAAGCTAGTGTACCAGTAAAGAGACGTTGCCGAGTTTTAGAAAAAAGAAAGACGTGCTCCTGTAGTTGGTTCGAATCCAAACCTAGACTATGACTATATATGGTGCTATGCTACTCTGCAAGTAATGAAACTGACATATCCAACGTTCGCTTCTCCTCTTCTCTACTTACTCTGCCTAGCATCAGAAGCTCTGGCCGCAGCAACCATGTCCGCTGGCTGCTCGTCCACATGCTCTTCAGCAGGCAACAACCAGATATGCGCCAAGTCGCCACCCGTACCATCGCCTCTGGGTCTCATCACACCCCCGCCGGCACGTGCACCGCAGCCGATTGCTCATTGCAACCCGCTGCCGTTGGTGTGGTGCCACTGCTGCAAATCACGCAGAGTCATCCGTCGCGTCTCAACCACAATCCGCAACCCTGGCCGAGTCTTCTACAAATGCCCGAATCATGGGGTAATAATATGTTTAAGTGTTGTTCTGCTGCTTTCAGTTGCTAATTTTTTTAATAGTTTGGTTGATGATCTTCCAATTTGATTCGTGCAGAAAAGGGAAGATTCGTGTGATTTTTATTTCTGGGAACTTGCTGATGTGGGGGAATGCAACTACGCTGATTATTTGGTTAGCCGAGGAATCCCAATACTAGCAGGTTGGGGTGTTGGACAAGTAACTGAAGGAACGACAGAAGAGGAAGATGCAGAGCAGAAGGTTAAAGATGCAGTTCCTCTGATCATGGCCAAGCAACAGCTGCTGAACGGCCTTGATAGCAATGAGGAGATGAAAGAGCTTGTGAAGATAATGGGCAAAATCGATGTGCTCTGTAGGATAATTGTCTCTTTATTTGTAGTGTATGTAGCACTCGTGATGTATTCAGTGGCTACGACATGAGCACTTTGCTGAAACTAGTAATGAATGAAACATGTGTAGCAGGCTGGGCGTAGTGTTGTGAACATCTAATGATTTCTATTAACGGAAATCAGGGGGTATCCCCTTTTGCTCATATAAATAAATAAATAGCAGAGGCCCTGTCGGGTCAGCTTTGTTCTCATTCGAAGACGTCGAGCAAACTGCGGTCCAATAGCAAACTATGTCATCAAATTCAAGTTTCACAGCCAAATATGAGTACAACTAAACAACAATGTCATCATGTTTTAGTTGTCATACAATCACCAAACACAAATCAGCATACATAACAAGTGATGTTCTCACAGCAAAATACTAAACAACATGTTCATCAGGTTTCAGTTGTCATAGCAAACACAATTTCACATAGTAGATAAAAAACGTCTTCTGACAGGAAAATACGACAAAAGCAATGTAATCATCATCCGCAGCAGCAGCGTCAACATCTTCGCCATGTGTATCAGTCTGAATCGTAATTCCCCACGGTGTCATCTTCTTCTTCGTCCTCAACGTCCTCGAACGTTGGCTTCTTCTTGATCAACTCTTGTATGTCCACAGCACGACAGGCAATCTTTTCGCCGGCGTCATTGACGTGATGGTTCTCAAAGATATTAGGAACATCTGTGTTATCTTGTACATCAGGAGCAGTGTAAGCATCATCTTGTTGTGCAACTTCATTTAACGAATTCCTCTGCTCAAACCTTTGCAATACTCTCCAGTCATCGCTACGTGCAAATGTGTCTTCCAAGAAAAACATCTGTGTTGCTTGATTTGCCAAAATAAAAGGCTCGTTGGTCTGGTACGCCGCCTTGACATTGATGGATTTGAAATAATCATCAGCTCTGGGTTTTGCGATCCTGGAAAACAAGTTATACCAACGACAGCACAACAGAACCACACACCAATGATCCTCGAAACTGGAGATATACTGCAACTGAACAATGTCTGTTATGTTAGCATACATTTCAGTTGTCTCTTTGTCATACGTATCCGTGCTCATGATGGCACTGTTTTGTGTCTTCCTGCCTTCGTCTCGTGCAAGGGTGTTGTAGCACACATCTCCAACAACGCAAGATTCATAATGTCTTACCCGAGTATCATGACCCATTGCTAGTGAGTAAAGGGCATCATCAACTGCCTGCCCATCCTCCCGCATCTTCTTAACCTATGGTTAGAAAATAGACAAGCTGATCATCTTATGTACTCAATATATTAAAAAAAACTGATAGTGCACTTCAAAAGCTTACATGGTTCTTGAACCATTTCACAAATCTTGCCATAACCAGTTTTTCAATGTTTCTTGGATTTTGCGGCAGTAACTCCTCTTTGTAGATGCTGCACAACATAGTGATCGCGTCAAACATCTAAATATATAAGAATGTGCTGCAAGTTTAGTAGATTACGATGTATAAGCTGCAGTACTGCACTTACTTGATATAAGGTAGTATCTCAGGACAGTTATTCAACACATACCAAACCATTTTGTCCAAATCTTTAGGTTTGTCCTCTTGTCGACTCTTCCCTGTAACTCGAACAGAATAATCGAAAACATTGAGCCCGGGATTGTCTTCACCCACCTCTTTGCTAAGCTGATCAGCTGTTTCAATGTATTTTGAGTAGAATGTCAACGCTTCTGTAGCAATGTAGGCCTCTGCAATGGAACCCTCGGGTCTAGCTCTGTTCCTAACATAGCCCTTGAAAGTGCCAAGCCGCCTTTCAATAGGGTACATCCAGCCATACTGTACTGGACCTCTAAGTAGTGCCTCATCAGGTAGATGAACAGCCAAATGCACCATCACATCAAAGGAGGCTGGAGGATATATCTTCTCAAGGTCGCATAGGATAGTTGGTATCTTGTCTCTAAGACGCTCCAAAGCATCTATCCTGATATTCCTACTGCAGAGTTCCCTGAAGAATTGTCCCAACTCTGCAACTGCTCTGTATAAGTCAGGGCGACCCAATCCTCTAAGGATAACAGGTAAAACCCTTTGAAGTAGGACGTGGCAGTCATGAGTTTTCAACCCTTGTACCTTGTTTCCATCTGCACTGACTCTCCTTCAGGGTTGGAAGCAAATCCATGTGGGAATCTCACACGTGACAGGACCTCGCAGAATTCTTTTCTTTTTACCTTGTCCAAGACGTACACAGCTGGTGCCATATCCCGTGGTTTACCTTCATCTTGCACCTGCAAATCCTTTCTGATACCCAGGTGTGTCAAATCAATCCTAGATTTTAAGGTATCTTTTGTCTTGCCTTCAATATTAAGAAGTGTGCCGATAATGCTGTCACATATATTTTTCTCGATGTGCATCACATCAAGATTATGACGCAGATCCAAATCTTTCCAATACTCCAAGTCCCACAAAGTGGACCTGCGGGTAAACAATAATCTCTCTTCTACCCTGCCACGCTTCCTTTTCCCGCTACCATTACCAGGATGGTTTCCTGGTGTAATATGCCTGACCTTCTCTAATTCCACTTGCAACTCATCGGCGGTGAGCCACTTTGGCGCATCACGGTTTTCATGCTTTGCATTGAACACATGTCTTCGGTATTTTCTAGGATGCGGCTTGTCCTTGGCAAGGAAACGGCGGTGTCCAATGTAACAGATCTTGCTAAGTATTGCGTATGACAGCGAATTCCTGTCACAGCGAACACATGCATTGTAACCATGTGTCGTTCGCCCTGACATAGTGCCCAAAGCCGGATAATCATGGATGCACCAAATTATAACAGCACGCAGAAAGAAATCAGCTGGTGAGCTGGTATATAGGTCTCGAGTGAGAACACCCTTCCATAGCTGTTGAAGTTCCTCCACAAGAGGCTCCATGAACAAATCAAAATCCTTTCCAGGACTTTTTGGACCTGGGATGAGCAAGGCCATCATGTAGTTTGATTCTTTGGTGCAGACATTTGGAGGCATGTTGTAAGGGATAACAAGCACTGGCCACATGCTATATGTGGCGCCTCTGGTGGCCAAATGGGTTAAATCCATCTGAAGCTAAGCCAAGTCTAATGTTTCTTGGGTCAGCAACAAACTCTTTGTGTTTATCATTGAAGCTTTTCCACTCACTACCATGAGATGGATGGCTCATTACATTCTGATCTCTGTACTCCTGGTTCCTAGAATGCCACAGTACATCCTCTCTTGTTTCAGCATCATGAAACAACCTCTGCAATCTTGGTGTAATTGGAAAATGTCTCAGAACATTATGAGGAATCCTCTTCACAGCATCGCCATCTTTCCATCTTGATGATTTGCATTTCGGGCATTCACTTAAGTTGGCATATTCCTTCCGGAACAGAACACAATTATTCTTACAAACATGGATCATATCATATCCAATTCCAACTGCACGAAGGAAATTCTTCATTTTACTGTAGGTGTGTGGCAGCTCAGACGCATATGGGAAAGATTTGCGGAAAGCAGCCAACATCGCATTGAATGATTTGTTGGTCATCCGCTCAGATGTCTTCACCTGAAGAAAGGTGACCATAGCTGAGAATACTGACAACTTATTTCCTGGGGTGACAGCAACGTTGCATTGTTCCAACATGCGGGCCCACCGTTTTTCTTCTGCAGGTGAAAGTTCACGGAATGGACGAGCATTTCGTAGCATTGTTTCAATGTTGGTCAAACTCACTGGCTCCGCCACCACCACCTCCTCCTCTTCCACCTGAGCATCAGGCAGATCAAGATGGTGATTTGCTGCTTCCACGTAGTCAATAACATTGATGTTCACAGCTTCACCATGATGAACCCACCTAGTATATGTGACTGACATCCCATACAAGTGTAGATGATTTTGCATAGTTGACTAGGGTCTTGTAACTGAATTCATACAACTGCTACACGGGCAGAGCACATCTGATTTCGGACCACCGTACTCAGCTCTGATAAAGTTCATGAAGTTTTCAACCCCCTCGACATATGCAGCGGAGAATCTTCGAGCAGAAGTTATCCAAGTCCTGTCCATCTGTTAGACATACGAATTAGTTCTTCTACTAGATATTACAGGAAAAACATATATGATTTTTTATGAAGTCCGGAAAAAAATACCTAGGTCGATGTCTAAAGCTATGGCAAGATATTTGGACGAGCAGATCTAAGTAACGAAATATATGTAAAGCTAATTCAGCAAACAGATTTGAGTGCCAAATTATGGCAGGCTGTTTCAGCTGTCAATGAGGCCGAGCACACAGCCATCGAACTATCGAAGGCCATCGCAGCAACAAAGATCGAGTATAAAATGGTGTAGAGCTATTTCACCTAACAGATTGGCTACTAGACCATGGCAATCTACGTCACAATAAATATATGGCAGGATATTTTAGCAACTAATTGGCCTTGGCATGCCATCTCAGCTAAGCAGATTGAGTGCAGAACAGGGCAAGGAAGCTTCTTAAGCAGAGCATATTGACAGTAAACTACTTCGGCAAACAGTGAGATTAACAGCGTCTATGAGCTAACATTCAGCGCTACACCGACATGAACGGGGCCTCAGTCTAGAATGCGCGTACCGTGGGAGAAGCTGACCGCCGTGCGTCTCCACACGAACGTCGCCAGCGGTGGCGGCGCTGACCGCCGTGCGCCTCCACAAGAACGTAGCCAGAGGTGGCGGCGCGGCTAGAGGACGGCAGTCTACGAGAGCGTACTGTGGGAGCGAGAGGATCGCCGAACCGCGGCGCCGACGTATCGGCGCGGCGGGGATGGCGGCTTTGGCGGAGCGAATGGAGTGGAGGGGGACAGGGGGGAGGGGGGTTTGGGGAATATTATTGGCTAGTTGGTCGAAGGGCGGTTGAATCGGATTTGGGGGGAATTTTTTGGTGTGGGGGGAGGATTTTCGCGCGGGGGGCGGGGGGAGTTTGGCGCGTGGTCAGTTTCTCCAAGTGCAGTCCCACGTGTCAGTGAAGAGGCAAGCCGAAGCGCGTTCCGTTTGCGTGAGCCGTGTGCAGGACCGAACGTGTGTGGGGTGCAATGTGACCGCGACAGGAGTGTTGTGAGTGTACCGCCTTTTTTCCTTTTAAACTAGGTGCTTCGCCCCCTCAAAAAAAAATTTGTTGCTTCGCGCGATCCATCGATACTACTACTAGAATCCGGTAATCCCGACTAAAATGGGGCGGCCGGGTCTTTTCCTGCGCGACATGCTGGGAGGTTGGCTTAGTTGGGTTTTTTAGGACGAGTAATGCTACACCTACGTAATCCCAGTTACGTAATTAACGTAATGTGAAACCTGTGAGCTTTTAATTGTAGATTGGGGGGAGGGAGGGGCCCACCACCATGAAAATCAGGGGAGGAGAGAGAGAGGCAATTTACGTTAACCCTTTCGTAGGTTCCCGTAGATGTAGAAAGATGTGAAATGCGTGAATGTGTAGTGGACGTACTATTGGAGTGCCTAAGATAATTTGTGTATGTATAGACCCTATGTGTTTATTTTACTTCGCATGTTAGATTTGTCTCGGTTCAATAAAAAGCAGAGTTGGTGATGATGGTGTGCCTGTCATCCTGCAATATAGGCCATCCGATCTATATCTAACGGATAGGAAGGAAACTATGACAATTTACCCGCACTCCTCTCCACATTTGCAGATAAGGCTTTCCCTCGTTCATCCTTTTCTCCCACAAGATCTTAATCTTCCGTGCAACGCACGGGCATCTTGCTAGTACTCCTACAATATGTATATTATTGTGAAAGTTCATATACACCGGCCGAGATTAATGCAAACACGGCAGATTTTCATTACATTTTGAACTTTTATAGGACAGAAAAATAAAAGAAACCCGACCCTAAACCTATTCTACGGCGGCGACCGACGTCCTCCATCTGCGATCTCTATGTACGGGGGCCGGGTTCAAGACCCGTGAAGTGAAGGTGCGGTCTCCGGCAAGGAAGAATAGAACACGGGATTCGGACCGGCCAGTTGGCACACCATGCCCTGCCGCCTCCCATGCCCTACTCATCCTCGGAGGAGTCCCCAACCTCGGCGGTGCCGGACGTTGGACGGCGGCAAGTAGGACGCGTGGCTGATGGTGCTCCTGTCGTCGTCCGCCAGCGTGGCCACCGCTTGTGCGGCCGCGTCCGCGTCCGGCTACGCCGCTATTGCGTCCCGAGAGGCGACTTGAGCTAGGGCGGCGACCTCGAGCTTCATCCCCGAAGACAAGCTCTTCCACAGAGCGTTCGCACTTGCGGTCATGGCGGATGTGGTGCCAGGTAGGAGGACGATGCGCAATGGTGTGGAGGTTAGCTGGGCGTTGCCGCTTTAAGTAGCGCATTCCGGTGAGGCCAAGCATCCGGGTGCGTCATTAAGTCGTCGGAGTTGGTTCCTCGGGCACCGAGCCTCTTAACGACGACATACGAACGGACGGCATGAATGCGGGCAGCTGGCACCGGCTGGGAACGCACTGCGCGACGGCGCGAGGGACGAGGGTTTTGGTGTGCCAGGGTAGTCAGCTGCGGTCGTGGCAACGTTGGAGATGCCCTTTGCTCACATGCGATCCCCGCATGTCATTGAAAAAGCAAGACGACCCGGCATGGTCTCAGGTCCAGAAGATGTAGTTGGCCGCGCTACACCACTCCGCGGACGCGTCGCGGCGCCCCGTGCATCCTCGAAGAGCCGGGTGTTGGGGTGTGTTTGGATTGTGGCCAAAGTGCACCTTACCAAAATTTTGGTCATGACCCAAAGATTGGTCTTTGTTTGGATGGTTGCCATTTTTTTTGGCATGCCAATGAACTCTAGCCAACTCTAGTTCATTTTTCTTGCCAATGTCAGCCAAATCATGGGCAACCAATACCTCTACCAAAATTTTGGTCATGACCCAAAGATTGGTCTTTGTTTGGATGGTTGCCATTTCTTTGGCATGCCAATGAACTCTAGCCAACTCTAGTTCATTTTTCTTGCCAATGTCGGCCAAATCATGGGCAACCAATACCTCAACGAAAATTTTGGCTACCCAATGCTTTGATGGGCCAACCTTGGGCACAAACCAAACATACCGTTGGTCGTGCCACAACACTAACGCCACCCTCGGCACACTGAAACCGACCGTGTCTAGCGACGATATGAGCGTGTCGCTCACCACAGTCGCCGTGTCCAGAGGCGGTGCTGGAGCTGCGCCCTGTTGTTGGCCCCAACGACCCACATAAATGGTTGTCGATGGCGAGGAGGTCGTGGGCCAGCTCCTCCATTGGACTAGTCTGCGCTACGTCGTCCCGACGGGTGTGCCCCACATGTCGGTTTCCCTGTTTTCCCGGCCATATTCGAGCGTCAGTGCTCCGCGTTGCACATTAGGCCTTTCACTATGTAGGCCAAGCGAGACAACTTATTGTTTATTTGAGCCGTTCAAGTATAATCATGTGGCGTTTGCTTATTTATCATTCCTCTCCAACCCTCTTCTCCATCGATCATGTCGCCCTCCAGTCGAGTCCATCCTCCCGCATGCCTCATTTGAACATTCCGTTGAGTATCATTCGCATGTACCCACCCTAGTTCTCTTTCAATAGATCTCCGGACCCCGAGATGAAATCGAGAGGGAACGAGTGGGGGCACGTGATACCTAAGGCGGATTCAAAATTTTGAACCGGTGATTATAGCATCCGCAAATCATATATAAAGGGTATTCAATGTTCGTTTCGTTTTTGAACGTACAATATACTCCCCCTATCCTTTCTAGTTTACATATAAGTTTTATGTTTAGCAAAGTATCTCTACTTTGATCAAAAAGGTATCAAAATTCAACAACGCCCAATCAATATTGTTAGATTCGTACGTACTCCTAGATTTGTACTCGAGATGGTTTCCAATTTGACTATTGACAAGATTAATAGTACATGAGATGTATAATGTGAAAATTATATCATTGGAAACTCCTTTCACGTACGAATTTGACTGTATGCTTTGTGTAAGTTGCATGCCATATATTATTACTCTAACATTTGGTCAAAGTTAGCCTCGAAAAATGCATTAGACCCTGTATGCTTTGTGTAAGTTGCATGTCATATATTATTACTCTAACATTGGTGTAAGTTGCATGTCATATATTATTACTCTAACATTTGGTCAAAGTAGTATAGTGGAAGTGGATCCTCTGACGTATGTATCCCTGCCTTACCCTCCCTTTCGGTCACTTACTGGCGGACCACATGCTTGCTAGGCCCCGCATGTCAGTTACTCCATGGGTTCGGCCACGTCAGGGGATCCTCATCCGTAGTATACTCCCTCTGTTTTTATTTACTCCGCATAAAACGGAGGGGGTGGTGGTATAATAAATGACGCGGGCGGGGGAGGGGGGACGTCGGTTTGCTCTCAACTGCGGTCCCACAAGCGAGCGAAAACGCAAGACGAAGCGCGTTCCATTCGGTGAGCGACGTGGAGGGTCCAGCGTGCCGGGCTGCAACGTGAACACGACAAGAGCGATGTACAGTCAAAACCGATTGACCGGTCGTCACCGGAACCACTATTCACACCAGAACCTTCGCTGCTCGGCCTACGCCAACCACTGCCCTAAAACCACACCAAATCTCTAGCCCATTCCCCCACCTTTCGATCCCCTAGCCCGCATCAAGCGTCCCCTAGTTCGCCGGAAAGCCATGGTGCGCCGCAAGATCACTTACTACAAGATGCTGACGCTGGAGCGCCGCGCAGAAATCGCGGCGGCGGTCGGTGCTACAGACCTTCGTTCCCAAGCTCGCTTTGCGGCGGGCCAATTCCCGAGTTCTCTGGACCCAAGCTACGAGGAGGAGGAAGCCGATCCAATGTTCATGGCGGAGGCCGCGGCGCAAAAGACTCGACGCGGAGCGCGCGGATGCCGCTACCATCGAGGCCCTCCTGCAGGCGGAACCGGACGTCCTCGACTTGAACCGGGCTGTGCTCTCGTCCGTGCAGAGCGCCCGCACGCTCCGCTTGAATGAGTAGCTGGAGGCCGAGGACAACCATGGTGCAGACACACACGTCGGCAGCGACGGCTGGTTCGCGTCGGCAGCCAAAGACGACGAGGCCGTCTCTTTCCGCGAGCAGTGATAGTTTTTCTTTATATTGTTTTTTTATGGATCTTTTGCTGTGTAAAAACATATATTTGTTATGCAAGTCGCCTGACTTGGGTCAGTCTACCATTTCAAGCGGTTGGATGAATATCTTACGTCTCCTAACCCTTCTTTCCTTCTTCCTCACCTCTTCTTCTTCCCTAACAGACGACCGCACGGGCCGTACGGATACTCCCCAACATGTGGTTGGATAAACATACTCTATGAACGAAAATTATGTGTCAGCAATAGGATGGCTGAGTTTGGTTTGTTCACATGCGACAGCACGTGTCAGTGAGGGTGCGTTCCCTTGGTTGGGTTTGCGGCATGAAGGAGCAACTGTGTGAGGGTGCGGTGCGACCGCGGCGTGCAGGAGCGACCGTGTGAGGGTGCGGTGCGACCGCGACAGCCGTCGCAAGTGTACCTCCTTCTCATTTTGAAAACTTTAGGCAAGCTTGGCAAAAATGTGTGGCGAAGTTTGGCAATGCAAGGCCTAGACCCAAACAGGATAAGTACATACGTACTAGGAGTACTAGTGTTAAAAAAGAAAGGCGGGGTTTTCCTTCGCGGGATTTAATCGATACAAATCCTCGTTTCACGTGTCAATTAATGCGTATTTTTTTCTCCAAAGACCAAAGAGCTAACCATCTCACTCCTCATCGCTTGATTAATGCAGCGCCATGCAAACCAACCTTCTCACTTCCGCATGCATGCAGGGGATATTAATGTCCTTGGTTTCTAACCCCATCAATTTTCCCTCGATTAGTGTTAGTGGCCCTTTACAAATTGTAATTTTGATATACTGGCCTTGTGTACAAAAAATGGAGGTAGTAAATATATTTGACTTCCTTCCCCATTGCGGTGACGTCGACGATATCTTTTTTTGGTGGTTTGGCGAAGTGCGTTCGACGGAGAACACCGTTGAGGGAGACCACGGTAAGTCGTTCTCAAGTGCCGCCTGCAAGCCAAGACAACCGCCTTATTTGCATCCAGGAAGTCCTTTACTAGTACTACTAGGAGTACTAGTGCGGTGAGATGGTTTCTCGAAGAAGACGATGGAGAAGCGGAGTCAGCGAAGAGTGAAATGATGGTTGCTTCGTCCATGCTTTTGTGATTTGACGCCTCACTGCGTTGTGATTTGTGATAGAAGGGACAGGGGAGTAGACTCTGTGCTCTATACTGTACTACATGCGTCCAAGCATGGGAGAAAGAGGAGAGACGTTGCATTTTTCTATTCCTTCAATCAATCAATCAGGGAGCTTCGGTTCCATCTTTTTCGCTTTGGCAACACCGCCCACAATGGTTCCCACGATGCCAAAAGCTATTTTCACATTTGGCTACACATTGTGGATGCCCTTAACCGTGCCACTTGGTTTTGCTCCCGGGTGCTATCTATAGAAATCTCAATTATATTGATCTAAAAAATTATAGAATCAAGATTAGTAAAAAGGAGGTGATTTTGCCGCGCAGATGGCGGGGGAGGTTTCTTATTTGAGCAATGCTACATCCACGTAATGGTTTACATAAAGTTATGAACTGATGTGATGTGGGACTATTTGATTGGATTAAAGGAGAGGATTAGGCCCACCCCACCAGAAAATCAGGGGGGCATATATAGATTAGATGGAAAGTATACGTAGCAGCTACGTAGACCTTTGTAAGTCTAGGATTAGGCTTCTTATTTTCGGAGGACGTTGTCCTGGCGGTTTGCTAACATGCGGTCCCACGTGTCAGTGCTTTACCAAGCCAATCCGCGTCCCACATGAGGCAGAACAACGGCAGAAGCAACACGTGGTTAAGTTGAAGAAGATGAGGGAGAAGCGGATTCAGCAACGAGTGAAATGATGTGATGGTTGCTTCGTCCCTCCAACTTAACTGCGGGAAAGGTGCAGCTTTGTGATTTGACGCCTCATTGCTCATTACTACGCCGGCGCCATGACTGGGGTGCTTCACCCCGGCTGCTCTGCACTGTATTCCGATATGGCACATGGACCCGGTAGCTTGATGTCCCACATGTCGGCGAAAGGGACTAGAAGATTTGTGAAAGCGAGCGCTCCACTCTTACGACGGAGGAGTAGACGACACGACGGCCCAGTGAACTGTCACTTGTAGTACTGTATAGTACTATAGTTTTGCTGTTTCGCACGATCCATTGATACAAACCCGATTAAACAGGAAAGGGTGGGATTTTTCCCGCGCGGTAGATGATACTGGCCATACATTTCAAAGGCAATTTTAATGTATGCAAACTGAATAATTATAAGTAACAATATGATATCTAGTAAAACTAAAAACACATATGATTTATTGTGTTAGAGTGTAGTAGTAGTGCTGTATTGCATAGTTGTTAGATGTAACATGCGAGAACGTGTAGAGATGTAGTTTTGGAGGGCCTACAGAGAGAAAAGCGTAATACGGTCACCGAACTTCAGAATAAGCTGATTACGGTCACTATATACGTTTTGCGGTGATTATACGGTCACTTGCTCACAGTTCAGCATCAGAATGCACTCTGTTGACCGGCCAAATAGTCTGCGTGGTGCCATGTTGACTAGTTAAATTGACCATGTTCCTTGTGGGTCCCACCTGTAAGTTCGCATAGGCAAAAGGTCAGATAAACACAAATTTACGCAGGCGCGACAAGGCTCCAACCCGTGCGCGGGAATCACCTGGTTGTGTACGTGTCTGTCAGGGCTTGATGTGTGCACATGCACGTGTAGGTTGAGCACTTGAGCGTGAGAGTGTGTGTTGGTCGTATGGTGTACTGGTGTGTGCATGCATGTGTGCGTGTGAGTGTTGCGTGTGTGCGTGTGAGTGTTGCGTGCGTGCGTGGCTGCGTGTGTACGTGTGAGTGTTGCGTGCGTGTGTGGGTGCATGTGTTTGTGTGAGTGTTGCGTGGATGCAGTTCGTGTGCATGCGTGCGTGTGTGTATAATCACCACACCAGCTCCTGTGTGTTAAAACAGACGGCTCAGCATACCAATACAAGGCCACCTTGTCCGCTGTGCCCGCGGTCATGACTTCGAACCACCGTCCAAATATTTTTTTGTCGTTTGTTTTCATTCTTACTAGCAAGATGCCCGTGCGTTGCACGTAACATCAAGATGCATTTGTATGACTTGTTTATCTTGTGAGAGAAAAGGATGAATGAGGGAAGGCCTTATTTGCAAATGTGGAGAGGTGTGTGGGTACCTTTTTGCAAAATTGCCATAGTTTCTTTCCTATCCGTCAGATATAAATCGGACGGCCTATATTCCAGGATGGCAGGCACACCATCATCACCAACTCTGTTTTTTATAAGAGTGTATTTTATGTATTTTATAAGAGTGTAGATGTAGAGTAGATACAAGTCGACAGGTGGGCACGATGGTAGTGAGATAATGTGATGCAACACTAGAGGTGCCACGTGGAGCGTTTAACTGGTCAACTAGTCATGTCATGAGCAAATACAGAGTTGTACGGTGAGCCCGTGGCTGTATAATAACCACTAAACGTAAATGGTGACCGTAATGAGTGGATTCTGAAGTCCAATGTACGTATCGTGCTTTCGCTTCAAATACAATGATCGTCATTGCATATATCGTGAGAGAAAGATGAAACATGCGTGAATTTTCTGGGGGCTTACTTTTAGAGGACCTGGAGATAGTTTTGTGTGCATACGTGAAAGGAGCGTACATGGGGGTATGCGATGGAGAGAGAGATGCTCTTCGTTTCTCTTTATTATGACTAACTTTGTATATAGTATAAAAATATACAAATTCACAGTGCGGAATAAATATCATTGTGGGCACCATGCAAGGCAAATTAGCGTTCGTACTCCTCCATATAACTTTGTAATGTTGTATATATGTAGAACTCTAAAATAATTTTTTGGCCACACCTTATTCAAAAGGAATGTAGTATGCGAAATAAACATGAAGAGAGGGCTTTTTAGATCAATGGGGTATGTGATGTAACATGTGTGAATGTGTAGTTGATGCATTTGGCGGGGCCTAGAGAGGTATGTGTGTGTATTACGTATTCAAGAGAGGCATGGATAGAGGGGCCGACGGGGGGGGGGGGGCGTGGGAGAGATAGCACGAGAAATGAGAGTGGTCTAGAGAGAGAGACGAATATGACGTCACGACAAGAGATTCCATTCCCTTGAGTGTGTATATGCAAGGGGGGAGGGAATAGAGGCACCAGGAGAAATTTTCTGTGTGTGTGGTGTTTGTGTTGGTATGTGTGGGTGTGAGAAGATAATGAGACGTGGGGGCAGAGGGTGTGTCACCGCGTGAGGTCTGGTGGGTCGAGGTGAGGCCCTTCGTTCGGTTCCGTCCTGTGCCACATTGGTCGGCCCGTGACGCATTTAGGAAGACCCATGGATGACTAGTCGTACAAGACAAAGATAGCAAAATTGGGAAGGACTCTGTGTCCACTGACAAAGCCGGCTAGGATTTGTAACCCTAGGTTCTCGGACTAAGGTAACCCCTTTATCTCTGATATTACTATTCATCCAACCTAACTGTAAGGGGCATCCTACAGAATGCTCTGCTAGAATCGTACTCGTCGATTAGGAAGAGAGGTGTGAGACAATGCGTGAGAGACAGGCGTAAAGATAATGTGCGTACATGAGACACATAGGCAGGTCCATGTATATAGAAAGGGTCGATGAGGATTGTGCGTGTGTATGTTTGCGAGAGGAAGAGTGCTTGTGATAAAGGTTAGTGAAAACAGTTGTAAATGGTTACGAGAGGAGGGAGGGTTATATCTAGAGCATGTGTGCGAGAAAGACACCTCGGGAGAGAGTGTGTGAGCATGTGTGAGAGACCACCGATGGAGAGTGAAACTACACGTAAAAGACTGCTCTACACATTGATTAAAGATATAAATTGTATCCAAATATTAGGATGGGATCATGATATTTGCAATTCGCGTAAGGAGCGGTCATTGATCCATCAGACATCTAGATTCTATTGAATTTGAGCATGTCTATGTTATTATTCGACACAATTGATCCACATAGTTAGTATTTTGAACTCCAGATAATGCATCGCTTTAGCAATCGAATATAAACGTGAGTATAGTTCATGTTGTGTGTGTAAAGCACATTATACATACGAAAGTTAGACAATGGACATTATAAATAGCTACCTATGAACTAGCATACATTTGAATTCAACTTAAGGTGGTTTAAAAAAATTGAATTCAACATGAAGTCCATTCAATTATTTGAATTTGATATCATGGCATTTGTAAACCATACCTAAATTATGGGGGCACCAATCTTTGCTCTGATTTTGTACATAATAGCATATGTAGTCGTGTACAAAATAGATTCAAATTTAGCTCCTCCATTCCAAAATAATCGTAGTTATAGGATTTTCAAGTGTCAAAATTTCAAAAAGAAGTAGATAATTTAATGACGTTTTCAAACATACAAGGTCAAATATAACGTTGTCTATTTAGGTCAATCCTCATAGTTCAAGAGTACTCTAAACGTGAATGCTTGTGTTTCAAAATTTCGAACGAAGCGCCAAAAGAGCCTCTACTCGCCCGAAACCGTGTGAGACCAATGTTTGGTAGTATAAGGAAATTACTTTTCTAATAACTCCGACCCGTGAAACCTAACGGTCCAACGTCCAAAGGTCTAAACCGGGGTAGGTTTGTAGCTTCATCTAGACGCCACGCAACCGCATCCGAAAAACATTCATACACAATGGCCGCCTAAGCACATATGCGCGCGGCCGAAATCGCTCCCGCCCACTATTTGGGACACCTGGGATTACCATCCTACCCTCGACCCGCAGTAGGTCCGAAATTTAAGAGGGGGGCAAAGTTTGTACTTTCCCCAAATTTCAAACAAGCGCGTCCCATCTTCTGTTCAAAAAAGCCAAAAACAAGCGCGTCGCAAACCGAGATATGGTCCCCCCCCCACCCGTCCGATTCCCCATTCGTACTCCGTGGGCGCCAAAACTACCTCCACACCAGCCGCGAAACCCCGGCGTCCTCCGTCCGCCACCCCATCCCGCCCATCAACCGCCGCCCTCCTCCATCACGCCGGAGCCGATACCCCGACGTCGTCGTCCACCGCAACCTCAACCGCAACGCCCTCCACGGCTAGTAGTTGAAGCCGAGGCCGAGCCGTCCGTACCCGAGCCAGTTCAATCACGCCGTCCTGCGCCTCACCGCTGCCGCTCCAGCTTCGCCACCCTCCACCGCACCGGAGCTGTTCCTGCTACGCCGTCCTTCGCCGCCTCGGATTTGCTTCCCCTCCACCGATATACGGCCACGGCAACACAATCAACAATTTGGCCATGGGTTCGTCCAAGCCTGCACCCTCCAGAACATCGGTTTCCCCGGTAAAAAGAAGAAGATCGGCGCGACATGTGGAGGTGACCACACCGGCAACCGAAAAAGGTACTCCTCTTCCCTTATTCGTGCAAATCTTACATCTCTGCTTGCACGGTATTCATCACACAGAAGACACTAGTTGACCACTTCTTCTTGATACTAGATGTTCCTAGTAACTCGCGATGCACAAGGTTTCTCCTCATATACTATTTCACCTTAGCTAGAGGTCCGTCTCCCCCCTGAATTTCAATTTCTGGCCAGTTGATTCCCAATTAACGGAAGCATTCCCCGGCGTAACAGGCGCTAGTACGCCTATTACGCTGGGGAAGCAGCGCCTTGGTGTTTATCTTAGGGGCGTGTGCGGCCTAGAGCTACTGGCGCCCGATCTGGAGGTCGGCCGGGATTAAAGGGGTGGCCTGGGGGCACTCCCAAGCACGGCGGTGGTGTGAGGTCGATGGGAGGGCGGGCGGCGGAGGCAGGGGTCTGGGCCGGTGGTCGCTGGCGGTTCGAGAAAGATTGTCAACAGTGACTCGCGGGAGGTAGACGAAGGCCATCTGCCCGTTCCTTATAGATCGGACGGTTCATTAAAAAAATCGACTGACCTATTTATTTTCAGTCGACTGTTATCTTAGATATGACCACATGTGGTGGTGTGCTGGAGGAGTACCTGCGTTTCCCGTGCTCATATATTACAAAATCATACGGAGTAGAATCTAATTTTGTTTGCCATGCAATGTTGTAGAGCTATCATATGTCTCATGTCATTTATTTTTCAGCCACCTGCTATCTGCTACTTTTACAGTGCACTAGTTCTGCACACACTTCACCCTTACTCTCACTATTGTGTTTTTATGCAAGGGTATTTCAGACTCTGCTGCCATGAGAGAAGCCAAAAAGAAAAGAGAGAAGTCGCTCCAGCTTCGTATGCGGGTAGGCAAGACACGTTACAGCGCTATAAAGGGTGCAGTGTCAGCAGATGGAGATGGTAAACGTAGCTCTGGAGTTGATGACCACGCTCGCAATGAACCACCATCCCAGGTGCTTGCTTTAACTTCGCGGTGTCATATGTGGTTGCATGTTCCATATGGTGTCTAGCTTGTATTCGAAAGGCCAAAGTCGGTAAGATAAGGAAATATATTTTTTTACATGAACCACCATCCCGTGAGCACCAGAAGACAAATAGCTAGTCAGGGCACTGGCCGAGCCAGTGACAAGCCCAGCAAAGATAGGCATCACCTGGAAGCCAACTAAAAAGTTGCGATTGTGGCGAAGCAGCCCGCCTCCCATCAGGCTCTCAGGTCCTAGATGATCATGCTCACCACTCCAGCCGGATGTCTAGCTTATATTGCTTCCAATTTGGTTAAATTGCATCTGCTTAGCTTACACATTATACCTTTGAATATGACATACCTTTCTGTTTTTGGTACATACTAGTACATCTGTGTATCAACCATGTTCTTACATCAAACTAATGTTCTTGTGTATCCCTCATCAATCACTTATGACGAGGCAGGTAGGCAAGGGGACTACTCCTCATTTAAAGAATGCAGCGTCAGCCTCCCGACATGATTCAAGAAACAGAAATGCTAGATGAAGATAGTGAACGTAGCTCTGTAGTTGATTACAGCATTTCCCCTACACTAGCATCGCAGGTGCTTGCTCTAACTTGGCAGCGTGATATGTGGTTGCATGTTGCATATGGTGTCTAGATTGTAATTCTTCCAATCTGGTTAAACTGCATGTGCTAGTCTGCTTAGCTTATACATTATACCTGTTAATGTGACATGCTTTCCTATATTTAGTACATAGTACATCTGTCTATTAAGCATGTCCTTACATTAAACTATTGTTTTTTTGTATCCCGCATCAATCAACATGACGAGACACCTTTAGTATATGCAGTGCGATATTAGTTGCATCTTTCATATGATTTATAGCATGCACTGCTTCTAATTTGTTGAAATTCCATTTATGATGGGACGCTTTTAACTTGGCAGAGTCATATTGGTTGCATCTTTCATGTGGTGTCTAGCTTGCATTGCTTCTTATTTGCTGGATGGTTTCTGCTTAGTTTACACAAACAGTTGTGAACATGCCATGCCGTCCTGTTTTTCGTACATATTCCATCCTGGTATCATGTGTTTGCCTTACATCAAAGTAGTGATTGTCAGTATCATGCATGAATGAGTTCTGAAGGGAGAATTTTATTGCTTTTTCTTGTCGGTTTTACTTGACAATTCAAAATCAATAAAGCGGAAGGAAGTTAGCAAGGCAGCGGATAAAGGCGCTCCTTCCGAACGGAGGGCCTCTACAGTTTCTACTCCTCCACACCCCAAGATGATTTCCAAGACAACACATGCATAGACACTCAACAAAGCTGTGTTTATGATGAGCACGTCTCCCCTAGTGCAGCATCATCGGTGCTCCCTCTAACTTGGCACTGTTATATGTGGTTGCATGTTATGTGTGATGTCTAGCTTGTATTGCTTCTAATTTTGTTGAATTCCATCTGCTTACTTTACACATTATACTTGAATAAGACACGTGTTCCTATTTCTAGAACATACAACATCTGTCTATCACACCATGTTCTTACATCAAATTACTACTGTTGTGTAACCTGCAACAATCACTTCTCATAAGACACGTTTGACTTTGGAGTGTGATATAGGTTACATCTCACATTCTTTTCTAGCTTGTACTACTAATTTGTTGAAATGGCACTTATGACGAGACCGTTTTAACTTGGTAGAGTGATATTCGTTGCATCTTTCATATGGTGTCTAGCTTTCATTGCTTCTAATTTTTTGAAATGCCTTCTCCTTAGTTTACACATCATAAGCTGTGAATATGCAATGCTGTGAATATGCAATGGCACTAATGACGAGAGACCTCTAACATGGTAGTGTGATGTTGTTTGCATCTTGCATATGATTTATTTCTTGTACTGCTTCACATTTGTTTAAACGCCATTTATGATGAGACACTGTTAACTTGGCAGAGCGATATTTGTAGCATCTTTCATATGGTGTCTACCTTCCATTGCATTGCTTCTAATTTGGTGAAATGTCTTCTTCTTAGTTTACACATCATAGTTCTGGTTATCTCTTCCATCCTGTTTTTCATACATATTACATCCTCCTATCATGTGGTTGTCTAACATCAAAGTTCAGTTCGTCTGCATCACGCATCAATTTGTTCTGAAGAACTAAATTGTTATTCGTTTTTCTTGTCGGCTTGACTTAACATGGCATAGAGAAAGAGGAAGAAACAGATAATGGCAGGGAATGAGAAGCGGATGAATCCTGCAGATTCTGCTGGTACTGATGGTGCAATAGAAGGTCAAAGTCCAGCGGAAAATTCTACAAACACGGCATCCCATGCTACACGAGTTGAAAAAAAGCCAAACAGAAACAAATAGATGCCACCAAACAAGCAGAGACAACCCTAGTTCTTGCAACACCTACCACAGTACTACCAGCTGCACGACTTACTCGTGTGTCAACTGAGCTAGCAGCACGTTCCCAAGCTCCCTTGCCACCTGACACTACTTCCCAAGCACTCTTGACACAAGACGAGTTGGCAATATCAGATGAACCTTGTGAGCTTCAACAGCAAGAAGGTAGTTGCTGGAGTCAAGTTACAGTTGCATGCTTCTTTATATGTAGTCTCACAATTTGATGTACACTAACACTTCCTATGTTCGTCGTTGGACTAGCACCTAGGCGCAAGAGGAAACAAACATCAGGGATCATGCTCGATAGGTTAACTAAATCTAGAGGAGGAAGAATGGAGATCCGTTTTGAGGCAGGTTTAAAAAGGCCACGTGATGCTACAGAGCCAGCCAAGTTAGTATCAGAGGCAGCGGTTGCCGTTAGGTGTCATGTACGTATCCTCCCAACATGGATTCAATACAGTAATGACAAAGACGAAACCCAGTTCAACACCTTCCTCGACCATTTATCGGTAAGTATGGTTATCTATGGAAACTAGTAATATCGTCTTGCTCTGTCCCATACTTTCTAGGTTGCTGATAATGAGACCCATAATTTTCAACAGATGAGGTTCAAGTTGGATAGCCAAGATGATGCAACCAGACAAGCTTGCACCCATGTTTTCAAGTCTGCTCTGCGACAGTGTCGGTATAACTTGAGGAAAACTCACTTTGAAGGCAAGGCTAACAGTGAACTTTCCCAAACATCTCCAGTGGAAAATATATCGGATGAAGACTGGAGGGGCCTTGTTAAACACTGGTCTGATCCGAAGTATCAGGTACATTATATATATGTGATCAGATCACATGTTGAAGTCCTATTTACGCATGTGCCACACAAATCTATCTTCTTGTAGGTGAACTGTTCAAAGAACAAGGCCAACCGTACGAAAGTGAAATTCCAACAGACGACTGGATCTCGTAGCTATATTGCACACTGCGAGGCTCTTGTAATTAGGTGAAGTTTCACTCTTTTCGCTGTACCATATTATTAGATCTATATTGACTTGTTCGAAATGTAGAGGAAAGCCCGCAAGGACCAAAAAGTACTTGAACCACATGCTGTGGAAATCTTCAAGGACTGTCACACCAGCAAGAAGAAGGGCATGACTACACCAGTCAAAGCCGCTGTTCTAAGTCCTTAATCCTCATGCCTTTTAACTACTACTTACTCTGACTTGTGCCTTGAACTGCATGGTTTGCAGCCAATGTCTATTACTATTTTCAATTTTATACACAATTGTCTTAGCGTATCATTGCACCTTACAAGGTTTAAAAGAGAGGAGTGATGTTCCTTTGATCTTGACCCGTAATCTAGTTCTGTGCTGGACTTGCCCACACAACGTTACAATTGCCTTTTTGTCTGTTCTCAGTTGTTTTGTGATATGAATGATGTCATACTATGCTTACCATATTATAAACTTCGTCTCTTTATCCTTAGCCCTCAATACAATGTGAAGAAATAGACAATACATTAGCGATGGTACATGGTCATATGTTTGGAACCTGGTTTTATTATGTACTTTGCAATAAAATACAACTAATATTTTACATGGGTTCACCAGAATATGTTCTGTATATAGACCAAAGCTATTTTGTTTGGTTTTTCTGCCTCCTTAATATCTTCTGTTTTGGTACTACTAATGTAAAACCTCAACTTTTCAGCGAGCTATGGAAAAAATGGAGGAACCTCCACCTTCTGAAGGTGGGGAGGCAACTATAACCGCAATGTCAGCTCTTGCTGCAGTGGGTCAGTACCTGTCCACTAACAGTGCCAAAAGCACGTTCCTGCGTAATACTGGGTTGGTTGTTAAGGCAATATCGTCCAAACTGCCTCATGATCAAGATATGCAAGCTCAAAGCAATGTTGTATCTGTGCTCCAAACACAAGTCCATTCCCTAACAGAGACCCTTTGTGAAACAAGGAGAAACATTGCTCAATGTCGTCAAGATATGCATGGTTTTGAAACCAGACTATCAGACATTTGCTATGTTGTTCAGGAGCCTAGGGGAAATGAAGGCGAGGGCTATGGTGCTCCATCGGACAATACAACATGAAAACGCAACAGTCAGGTCAAATGAACTGAGCTTCTGAACTTCTGGTGGTGCATTTATCTGCTAGACTGTTAAGTCTTATGCCAACCTTCCTTTTGTTATATAGTTGTAATTTGTTTTGGTGCGATACAAAATTTATTCTTAACGTGCAGCCACCGGCTGAAGAAAACAGCAAGCCATTTTTGTATAGTGTAGGGTGTTCCCTATATTTGCACTGGTGGCGATCTTTGATGCCGAGTGGATGTAATCTGTGCAATCGCCTTAATAGCCTAGCGTTAGTTTCGGCCTTATTTATTTCGTAGTCTTATTTTCCCCTGGTTTGCTAGTGGCCGCAACTACCATGGGCCATATACGGGCCGTAGGATCCATGGGTCTCCTACGGGCCGTCGATAAATGGGCCTCTAATCGGTGGGCCTCGGGCCGTCGGATAAATGGGTCTACATGGGCCGTAATCGGGCGTAATTGGTATCGGCCCAGCACGGTAACAGGCCGTAGGACAGCAAAGGCTTAATTCTGTCACATGCATAATGGGTCGTTAATGGGCCAGAATATAGGACGGGCTGGAAACGGCGCAATGGGTTAGCAGGCCAGAAACGGGCCGACTCTTGCCATGGGACGAATTTGGCCCATTAGGGTAATAGGCCAGTAACGGGCCGACTCTTGCCATGGGCCGAATTTGGCCCATTAGGGGAACAGGCCAGTAACGGGCCGACTCTTGCCATGGGCCGAATTTGGCCCATTAGGGGAACATGCCAGTAACGGGCCGGAAGTAATCGAGGGCCGAAAAGGAGCCCAAGAACGTATGGGCCGTCAATAGGCCGAAAGCTAACACGGGCTGGAAACGGCCCATGTAAATCACGGGCCGTTAACGGGTATAAAGAAAATTACTGTTCATTATGGGCTAGAGTCACCGTGGGCCTGTAAAGGGCCGAAAGATACGAAGGCCTCATATGGGCCGAAAGACGTCGTGGGCCATACATGGGCCGAAAGTGAAATGGGCTGGTGTTATATTTGACGGCCCACATGATGTTGTTGGGCCGATTTCCTTTAGGGCCTAACGGGCCGTGAGTTAACGGGCCGTAAAATTGCCTATTTGCGAAGAGACCGTTTACAGGCTTTTCATGGGCCAGCCCGTTAACTTTTGACCAAGTCAAACGGGCCGGCTTTGTAAGCTAAATGGGCCAGTGGTGGGCCGTGGCACGTGTCTACATATCATAGGCGCCTATCTGACCCACTGACGAGCTGACACGTGTTTCGTCCGGCCAATAAGAATTTTACACGTGGAAATTTCCCATTGGTCGGGGCTGTTAACGGGTTATCGGATCCAAAACCCGACCCGATAGCTTAACGACGTTCCGTTACAGTGGATGCCACGTGTCAGTCACCCTTGACGAAAGCACTTCTGTGACGCACGATTTATCGTCATGGAAGTGGACACTTCCGTGATGATAATTTTGGTAATGTCATGGAACACTTCTACGACCGCACAGGTATGACTATCTTGATTCTGTCATAAAATCGTCATGGATGTACATGCATGACAAAAAACGCAACCTACTGTGACAAACACGTATCATCACGGAACTGTATTTTTTTGTAGTGTGTCACTGGGAAAGGACACCGCAAGATTGAACCCAAAGCTAAGCACTTCTCCCATTGCAAGAAAGATCAATCTAGTAGGCAAAACCAAACTATTATTCGAAGAGACTTGCAAAGATAACCAATCATACATAAATGAATTCAGAGAAGATTCAAATATTGTTCATAGATAAACTTGATCATAAACCCACAATTCATCGGTCTCAACAAACACACCGCAAAAGAAGATTACATCGAATAGATCTCCACGAGAGAGGGGGAGAACATTGTATTGAGATCCAAAAAGAGAGAAGAAGCCATCTAGCTAATAACTATGGACCCGAAGGTCTGAGGTAAACTACTCACACATCATCGGAGAGGCTATGGTGTTGATGTAGAAGCCCTCCGTGATCGATGCCCCCTCCGGCGGAGCTTCGGAACAGGCCCCAAGATGGGATCTCACGGGTACAGAAGGTTGCGGCGGTGCAATTAGGTTTTTGGCTCCGTATCTGGTAGTTTGGGGGTACATAGGTATATATAGGAGGAAGGAGTACGTCGGTGGAGCAACAGGGGCCCACAAGGGTGGAGGGCGCGCCCTGGGGGGTAGGCATGCCCCCCTACCTCGTGCCCTCCTGGTTGATTTCTTTACGTAGGGTCCAAGTCCTCTGGATCACGTTCGTTCCGAAAATCACATTCCTGAAGGTTTCATTCCGTTTGGACTCCATTTGATATTCTTTTTCTCCGAAACTCTGAAATAGGCAAAAAACAACAATTCTGGGTTGGGCCTCCGGTTAATAGGTTAGTCCCAAAAATAATATAAAAGTGTATAATAAAGCCCAATAATGTCCAAAACAGAATATAATATAGCATGGAACAATCAGAAATTATAGATACGTTGGAGATGTATCAAGCATCCCCAAGCTTAATTCCTGCTCGTCCTCGAGTAGGTAAATGATAAAAACAGAATTTTTGATGTGGAATGCTACTTGGCATAATTTCAATGTAATTCTTCTTAATTGTGGTATGAATATTCAGATCCGATAGATTCAAGATAAAAGTTCAATATTGACATAAAAATAATAATACTTCAAGCATACTAACTAAGCAATTATGTCTTCTCAAAATAACATGGCCAAAGAAAGTTATCCCTACAAAATCATATAGTCTGGCTATGCTCTATCTTCACCACACAAAATATTTAAATCATGCACAACCCCGATGACAAGCCAAGCAATTGTTTCATACTTTTGACATTCTTAAACTTTTTCAATCTTCACGCAATACATGAGCGTGAGCCATGGACATAGCACTATATGTGGAATAGAATGGTGGTTGTGGAGAAGACAAAAAGGAGAAGATAGTCTCATATCAACTAGGCGTATCAACGGGCTATGGAGATGCCCATTAATAGATATCAATGTGAGTGAGTAGGGATTGCCATGCAACGGATGCACTAGAGCTATAAGTATATGAAAGCTCAACAAAAGAAACTAAGTGGGTGTGCATCCAACTCGCTTGCTCACGAAGACCTAGGGCATTTTGAGGAAGCCCATCATTGGAATATACAAGCCAATTTCTATAATGAAAAATTCCCACTAGTATATGAAAATGATATCATAGGAGACTCTCTATCATGAAGATCATGGTGCTACTTTGAAGCACAAGTGTGGTAAAAGGATAGTAACATTGTCCCTTCTCTCTTTTTCTCTCATTTTCATTTTTTTGGGGCCTTTTCTTCTTCTTTTTTATGGCCTCTTTTTTTCGTCCGGAGTCTCATCCCGACTTGTGGGGGAATCATAGTCTCCATCATCCTTTCCTCACTTGGGACAATGCTCTAAAAATGATGATCATCACACTTTTATTTTCTTACAACTCAACAATTACAACTCAATACTTAGAACAAAATATGACTCTATGTGAATGCCTCCGGTGGTGTATCGGGATATGCAATGAATCAAGAGTGACATGTATGAAAGAATTATGAACGGTGGCTTTGCCACAAATACGATGTCAACTACATGATCATGCAAAGCAATATGACAATGATGGAGCGTGTTATAGTAAACGGAACGGTGGTAAGTTGCATGGCAATATATCTCGGAATGGCTATGGAAATGCCATAATAGGTAGGTATGGTGGCTGTTTTGAGGAAGGTATATGGTGGGTGTATGATACCGGCGAAAACTGCGCGGTATTAGAGAGGCTAGCAATGGTGGAAGGAAGAAAAGTGCGTATAATCCATGGACTCAACATTAGTCATAAAGAACTCATATACTTATTGCAAAAATCTACAAGTTATCAAAGAAAAGTATTACGCGCATGCTCCTAGGGGGATAGATTGGTAGGAAAAGACCATCGCTCGTCCATGACCGCCACTCATAAGGAAGACAATCAATAAATAAATCATGCTCCGATGTCATCACATAACGGTTCACCATACGTGCATGCTACGGGAATCACAAACTTCAACACAAGTATTTCTCAAATTCAAAACTACTCAACTAGCACGACTCTAATATCACCATCTTCATATCTCAAAACAATTATCAAGCATCAAACTTCTCATAGTATTCAACACACTCATAAGAATTTTTCTTTTTCTCTTTACTAATCTTGAATGCCTATTATTGTTAAAGCAAACTACCATGCTATTTTGTAGGACTCTCCAAATAATCTAAGTGAAGCATGAGAGAACAATAGTTTCTATAAAACAAATCCACCACCGTGCTCTAAAAGATATAAGTGACGCACTAGAGCAAAAACTATATAACTCAAAAGATATAAGTGAAGCACATAGAGTATTTTAATAATTTTCGAATCATGTGTGTCTCTCTCAAAAGGTGTGTACAGCAAGGATGATTGTGGTAAACTAAAAAGCAAAGACTCAAATCATACAAGACGCTCCAAGCAAAACACATATCATGTGGTGAATAAAAATATAGCTCCAAGTAAAGTTACCGATGGAAGTAGACGAAAGAGGGGATGCCTTCCGGGGCATCCCCAAGCTTTGGCTTTTAGGTGTCCTTAGATTATCTTGGGTTCTCATGGGCATCCCCAAGCTTAGGATCTTGCCACTCCTTGTTCCATAATACATCAAATCTTTCACCCAAAACTTGAAAACTGCACAACACAAAACTCAGCAGAAAATCTCGTGAGCTCCGTTAGCGAAAGAAAACAAAAGACCACTTCAAGGTACTGTAATGAACTCATTATTTATTTATATTGGTGTTAAACCTACTGTATTCGAACTTCTCTATGGTTTATAAACTCTTCTACTAGCCATAGATTCATCAAAATAAGCAAACAACACACGAAAAACAGAATCTGTCAAAAACAGAACAGTCTGTAGTAATCTGTAACTAACGCAAACTTATGGAACTCCAAAAATTCATCCAAAATAGGACGACCTAGACAATTTGTTTATTGATCAGCAGCAATTAGTATAAATATTTTATCACGTTCTGGTGATTTTTAACAATTGTTTTCGTGAACAGAAAGTTTCTGCAATTTTCAGCAAGATCAAATAACTATCATCCAAGAAGATCCTATAGGTTTAACTTGGCAGAAACACTAATTAAAACATAAAAAGACATCTAACCAGAGGCTAGATAAAATATTTATTCCTAAACAAAAGCAAAAAGCAAAAAACTAAACAAGCGCTATCGTTTAACGCCCCTAGCTAGGCATAAAAGCAAGGATAGATCTAGGTATTGCCATCTTTGGTAGGCAATCCATAAGTGGCTCTCATAATAGATTCATAAGGTAATTTTATTTTCTTCCTAGGGAAGTGTTCCATGCCTTTCCTTGACGGAAATTGGAATCTAATATTCCCTTCCTTCATATCAATAATGCACCAATCGTTCTAAGGAAAGGTCTACCAAGAATAATAGGACATGAAGGATTGCAATCTATGTCAAGAACAATAAAGTCTACGGGCACATAGTTCCTATTTGCAACAATAAGAACATCATTAATTCTTCCCATAGGTTTCTTAATAGTGGAATCCGCAAGGTGCAAGTTTAGAGAGCAATCATCAAAATCACGGAAACCTAGCAAATCGCACAAAGTTTTTGGAATCATGGAAACACTACCACCCAAATCACACAAAGCATAGCATTCATGATCTTTAATTTTAATTTTAATAGTAGGTTCTCATTCATCATAAATTTTTCTAGGGATATGTGACACCCAAAATTTTATTTGGCTTTTTCAAACTTTTATTTAAATTGAGGGAGGTCATTTAAAATTTTTCTTCTGAAGAACTCTCCCTCTCAAAATATTTTTCTTTATGACAAGTGTTTTGTTTTGGATTCACCCAAGACTTGATTTTAGTCTTGGAGGTTCTCCCTTTTTATTTGGACTCAAAACCAAAATGCCTTTCACTTGGAAAAATTTCTTTTGAAATTATTTTAAAATAGTCCTATGGCATTTGGAGTGATCTTCTCCCCTTTTCAAAAATCCCTCTTGCCATGACATGAGTGGAAACCACTTCTCAAAAGCCTTCCCTCATCTTGGGATCATGATGTACTTCAAATCCAGCAAGTTGAACCCCTCCATATATTTATTTCCATTTATTTCTTATCAAAAACAATTTCTGCCTTCTATCTTGATCCTTGGAGGTTTACAAAGGAGCTACTCTTTCAGCTTTGAGTTTTGCCTCCAAAACAATTTCCCTAGCTAGTCCTTTGAGCCCTCAACCAGGATCCATGAAGATCCACTGGTCTCCAGTTCAAAATTTTCAAACTATACTTGCTGCAAGTTTGTACCAGATTTTCCAAATTTGATGAAATTCATTTGAATTCTTCTCCTAAAAATCTGAGAAAAATCAGGCAGCCTCTGGGTGCATTGAGAGGTCACCTCACCAAGTCCCAGCTCCAGAAAAAAATTTCTTCATGCCAAATCATTTCGTCGAACACCTACTGGACACTGTTGCTGTCATGTTCAGTTAATTCAGAGAAACAGTTTCAGTACCCACTGTCGTTTTCTTTAGAACCCGACGTCGATCTCGCCAATGCCGCGGTGTCGCCGTGTGCCCTGCGCTTCCTCCTTGTCCTCTGCACCGCACGAGCGCCTGGAAGGTTGCGGACGTCGGCGACGAGCAGGGGGTAGTGCGCCACCCCATGACCGACGGCAGCGGCGGCTTTGCGGCCGCCAGAGAGAGGCGCAGCGCAGACGGCGCCGTCCAGCGCCGCCCAAGCCACCGGAGGCCGCCCCGTGGTCTTCCACTCCTCCGTGCGCGCTGCCACCCTCGTCGTGAACCGCTAGGCGCGGAGCGCGCTCTCTGCCGCCGCCGTGCCCGTACGGCCGCCCCGTCGAGGACCGGCGCCATTACGCCAGGCCCGACCAAGATTAGCGGGGGAACGACACCAGTACACCTCCCTGATGCTGCTTGGCCACATCAACTCCCTGCCCATCCATTGCCCCGCCGTAATTGCTCGCCGGAGCGATCCCGTTCACGGCCACCACCTCGAATCGCCCATAAATAGAGGCCCCGAGCTCCAACTAGAACCCACACCACCTCTACACACCTCCAACACCACGCCTAGCCACTGGAAGAGCCCCGAGGGAGCCTTCTTCCCCAACTCCGGCCGCCGCGACCCGCCACGGTGTCACGACTGGTTTTTCAATAAAATAATTATTGAGAGACCAATCCCTTTTACGGACCAGTAAAGAAGAATTCCTTCACACTGGTAGACAATATCTTGGTCACAGAAGAAAAATACCAGGAGTATTGAATATAATACAAGGTTGAGCGGGGACTGCCCAACAATTTATTACATGAATGCCGATAAAACATAACGGCGGATAGGGTGGCATAACTACTAACTCACGATAACAACGATGGTGGAAATATCACCGCGAAGTGGGTGATATGACTCCTGAAAACTACAGCTCTTCGAGCGTCGGGGTGAGGCTCGAGGAGACTTATTGCGGGTGGCGGAAGCGTATATGATACAAGTGACCAATATCCGGGATCGCACAGGACTGACTGGGACTCCTCTAGGCGTCGGACGCGCTATCAAACTCTTCATCCAAGAGATCGCCTTCGTCAACATCTGGCCAAATCAACAAGCCAGGTGAGTACTATGAAAGTACTCGCAAGACAGTTCGGACATAAGATATAACAAATGTAAACATGAAGCATAAGAACGGAATAACAAGTGCGTTCAGACATAGAGACAATAATTGCATGAGAAAATAACAGAGAAGTCGGGCGGTAGTCCTCCCGAAATCCCAAATTAAATACTGGGTGCCAAACGAGGGTCTGAATGACTCCTCGAGAGGAAACTGCAAGAATAGTAATACTGGTGCCAAACGAGGGTCTGAATGACTCCTCGAGAGGAAACTGCAAGAATAGTAATGCTGGTGCCAAACGAGGGTCTGAATGACTCCTCGAGAGGAAACTGCAAGAATAGTAATACTGGTGCCAAACGAGGGTCTGATTGACTCCTCGAGAGGAAACTGCAAGAATAGTAATGCTGGTGCCAAACGAGGGTCTGAATGACTCCTCGAGAGGAAACTGCAAGAATAATAATGCCGCAGTCGGGCGTTAGGGCGACACCACATAAAGGGCTTATATCGAAAGTAAGAGACAAAACATGCCACAGTCGGACGTCTGAGCGAAATCACATAAAGGGCTTATATTGAAGGTAAGAGGCAGAACATGCCACAGTCGGACGTCTGAGCGACATCACATAAAGGGCTCATATTCATAACTTAGTAGCTCATGAATTATAAATCATATCAAGAGAATAAACAGACATGAGGTAAACAACAGGGTTAGTCCATCCACAGGAATAACGTTCAGCCAAGTCCACCACTCAGCTTGCTTACCGGAACGAAGAGTATACCACGAGGTTACGACATAGATATGGGTACGCTGATCATGATACTTGACTATGGATACGATGACTCGGAAGGATTTGACTCTGCAGAGTTTGTACTTTAACCACAGCCAACGGATTTCAGTAGTCACGGGGACTAGTTCCGTCTACGGTGTTTTGGAAGAAACACATCTAACCAGTACACACCCATTGAACATTCCGAAGCCAGGGATCACCCTCGGCAACGTTCAAGAAAAACCTTGAGACGGGGAGGCTACAACCTCGCGTAGCATGGGATCAAATTTCTATACGCGCGCTCTAAGGGGTGCCCCCCTCTCGGTCCCAACCGGAAACACCCATGCCCCCTGACCGGATGACTGGCTTTAATCCAGGGCCATGGAACCATCATCCCGGCCCCTCTGTTTGGTGTGTACACGGAAAGAGGTTACCAACTTACTAAACCGCATTCTGGCAGAAAACATGTGGTAGCACGGAAGGGGGAAGAACGATAACGTGACTCCGTCCACGTTAACGTCGGAGTTTGTCGGATGACACAAGGCTGGCATGCTACAACAGTACCACCTTGCTGCCCTCCATGTCACCACATGGTTAGGCCATCTCTCATCAGAGATCGTTGCAACTTTGGAACACGCGGGTAGTTGCCTCACAAGCAACGAGGTACTCACCGATACTCATATGCCACGCACAACCTCTCACGCAAACATGCAAAAACACCTATCATATCAAAGGTTCAAACATGCTTGCCTGGTTCGGAGAAGTCGGAGTCTAGCTCGGCGAAGTTCGCGGCTCCGTCACCTCTTCCGGAACCTACGGCATACTAAAACGGGTAGTAACGTGAAAACCAACGCGTGCATAAAAACTTCTCCAAAATTTTTCCAAATAAATACCATAAAAAACTAGACAAAAATACAAGACTGGCAAAAAAAGAATCACTCAAAAATCACTTTTTATTAAAAAGTTATAAAGGTTTCTGTCCAGGGACTCATCTGTAATGAAACAGAAAAGTTCCAGGGGCTTAACTGAGAAAACAGAAAACGCTTCGGAAAGAAAAGCGCCAGCTCAAAGGGAAAGCGTATTTGCCCGAAGGCGCCAAAAGAAAACGTTTCGCGAGGGGAAACAGAAAAGAGGCTGACAGGGGGTCCCACGTGTCAGGTTTAAAAACCTCGCCGGCGCCCGAGGGCTGCGGAGGTCGCCGGTGTCGAACCACGGCGAGACAGGGAGATCGGAGTGTACCAAGAGCTTCAGCGTGTCCTTCCGCGTCGGTGGGTGGTGGACTCGACCGACGGAGAGCACCACGTCGACGGCGACACTTTCTCCGGCGGAGGGCGGCTCGGGTGATGGTGGAGAACTCCGGTGGGTGCTGCAAACCTCGAATTGAAGCGCGGGTCAGAAAGAGGGATGCACTAGAGAGCTACTGGCAAGAGATGGGAGGCAGAGGTGCACGCACGGGAGCGAAACGAGCTGGATCCCGTGGCGGGTCGCGGCGGCCGGAGCTGGGGAAGAAGGCTCCCCCGGGGCTCTTCCAATGGCTTGGCGCGGTCTAGGTGGAGTGCAGAGATGGCGTGGGTTCAAGTTCGAGCTCGGGGCCTCTATTTATAGGCGATTCGAGGGGATGGCCGTGAACGGGAAATCTCCGGCGAGCGATTATGGCGAGGCAGTGGTTGAGCAGGGGTTTGAGTGGCCTGGCAGCATCAGTGAGGTCTACTGGTGCCGTTCCACTGCTAAACTGGGTCGGTCTTGGCGTAATGGCGCCGGTCCACGGTGGGGTGGCCGCACGGGCACGACGGCGGCAGGGAGCGCGCTCCGCGCCCAGCGGTTCATGACGAGAGTGGCAGCGCGTTCTGGGGAGTGGAAGGCCACGCGGCGATCTCCGGTGGCTTGGGCGGAGCTGGGTGGCGTCGTCTGCACCGCGCCTCTCTCTGGCGGCCGCAAAGCCGCCGCTGGCGTCGGTCACGGGGCGGCGCACCTCCTCCTGCTCGTCGCCGACGTCCGCAAGGCTCCAGGGGATCGTGCGGCGCAGGAACAAGGGGGAGGGGACGGGGAGCAAGGCGACACAGCGACACTGGCGAGATTGAGATCGAACACTGAAGAAAACGACAGTGCACTGAAACTGTTCTCTGAACTTAACTGAACAATGACAGCAACAGTGTCCAGTAGGTGTTCGATAGAATGATTTGGCAAGCAGAAAATTTTTCCTGGAGCTGGGACTTGGTGAGGTGACCTCTCAATGCACCCAGAGGCTGCCTGATTTTACTCAGAATTTTTGAAAAAAGATTTGAATGAATTTCACCAAATTTGACAAATCTAGTCCAAACTTGCAGCAAGTATAGTTTGAAAATTTTGAACTGAAGACCAGTGGATCTTCATGGATCTTGGTTGAGGGTTCAAAGGACTAGGATGGGGAGTTGGTTTGGGGGCAAAAATCAAAACAGAGATGGTAGCTCCTTTGTAAATCTCTAAGGGCTACAATAGAAGATAGAAATTGTTTTGATAAGATTTAAATGGAAAAATAATTATATGGGGAGGTCCAACTTGCTGGATTTGATGCAAATCATGATCCAAAGGTGAGGGAAGGTTTAGGAGAGTGGATTTGCACTAAGATCATGGCAAGAGAGAATTGTTGAAAGTGGCAAAGGATCATTCCAAAAGTTATAGGGCCTTTTTAATGAAATTTCCAAAAGGCATTTTTCCAAGAGAAAAACATTTTGGTTTGAGTCCAAATAAAAGAGGAAAACCTCCAAGACCAAAATCAAGCCTTGGGTGAATCCAAATAGAACACTTGCCATAAGAGAAAATTTTTGAGAGGGTGGTTCTTTAGAAGAAAATTTAAATACCCTCCTCAAATAAAAATTAAAAGTTTGAAAAATCCAATTAAAAATTTTGGGTGTCACAACACCTACCCCCTTAGGAAAAATCTCGTCCTCGAGATTTCTACTAATCCTCAAATAGATATGGGTATTCTGCCTGAAGGAAATCTTCCCTTTCCCATGTAGCTTCATCCTCAGTGTGGTTGCTCCACTGAACCCTGAAATTTTTTGTCGTTTTCTGACGGGTCCTCCTTTCAGACTCTTCCAATATCTTTACCGGCCGCTCTCTGTAGGTGAGGTCTGGTTGCACATCGATGCTTTCATGAGATACATGCTTCTCCGGGTTACTTACACATTTTCTCAGTTGAGAGACGTGGAACACGTCATGGACGTCTGACAGCTCCTTGGGTAGGTCTAGTTTGTAGGCTACTGTGCCTCTTCGTGCGACTACACGGAATGGTCCAATAAATCTCGGGGCTAGCTTCCCCTTAATTTTGAACCGTTGCAGACCCCTCATAGGAGACACTCGTAGGTATACGGAATCACCGGGTTCAAAGCTGACCTCACGATGTTTTTGATCGTAGTAGCTCTTTTGTCGGCTCTGCGCTGTCTTGAGTCTGTCCCTGATCTGTTTAACTTTCTCCTCGGCCTCCTTGAGCATGTCTGGGCCGAAGATACGGCTGTCGCCTGTTTCTGACCAATTTAGTGGGGTACGACACCTCCGTCCGTACAATGCTTCAAAGGGTGCCATTTGCAAGCTAGCTTGGTAACTGTTGTTGTAAGCAAACTCGGCATATGGCAAACTCTCTTCCCAACTGGACCCATAGGTGAGCACACAGGCTCTCAGCATATCCTCTAGGATTTGGTTTACTCGTTCCGTTTGTCCATCTGTCTGAGGGTGGTACGCTGTACTGAATGCTAGTTGCGTGCCCAGAGCTTGTTGTAGGCGATCCCAAAATTTGGAGACAAATTGGGTGCCTCGGTCGGATATTATAGTCTTTGGGATTCCATGCAAGCAAACTATACGGGAGAGATAAAGTTTGGCCAGTCTTTGTGTGGAGTAGGTAGTCTTCACGGGAATGAAATGAGCAACCTTGGTTAGTCGGTCTGTGATGACCCATATGGCGTCATTTCCGCGTTGTGATCGGGGTAGTCCGACGATGAAATCCATTCCTATTTCATCCCATTTCCACTCCGGTATCCTTTTTGGCTGGAGTAGTCCTGCTGGCTTTTGATGCTCGGCCTTGATGCGCTGACATGAGTCGCAACAAGCAATAAATGCGGCTAGATCCCTTTTCATACCGTGCCACCAAAATCTTTCCTGAATGTCTTTGTACATTTTAGTTCCTCCAGGATGGATTGAGTATGGACCGGTGTGGCTTTCGGTCAAGATTTGTTGCTTGAGTTCCTCAATGTTAGGTACGCAAAGTCTGTCTCCGTACCATAATATTCCTTCACTGTCTGTGACGAACTCTGAAGCCTTACCAAGGTTCATTTTCTTCTTTATACCTTCGATGTTGGGGTGTCCCTGTTGAGCTTTCTTGATTTGTTCCACTAGGGTGGGCTGTATCTCCAGATTCGATACGGTGCCCTCAGAGACTAACATCATGTTGAGCCTAGCGAACTCTTGCTGAAACTCAGGCCTCAAGTTTTGCGGACCGTCGTTGTCCGGGCTGGGGTTTCGACTAAGGGCATCAGCCACTACATTTGCTTTCCCTGGATGGTAGTGAATGCCGACATCATAGTCCTTGACCAATTCCAACCAGCGTCGTTGGCGTAAATTTAGCTCTGGCTGTGTGAAAATATATTTGAGGCTCTTATGGTCCGTATATATTTCACAGCGATTTCCCAACAGAAAGTGCCTCCACTCCTTGAGTGCATGTATGACTGCTGCTAGCTCCAAGTCATGTGTTGGGTAATTTTCCTCATGTTTTCGCAGCTGCCTGGAGGCATACGCGACAACTTTGCCATCCTGCATTAGTACACATCCGAGACCTTTTCGGGACGCGTCACAATACACTTCAAAACTCTTGTGTATGTCTGGCACAGTTAAGACCGGTGCGGTTGTCAGCTTCTTCTTAATTTCTTGGAAGCTTCTCTCGCATGGTTCCGTCCATACAAATTTCTTGTCTTTCTTGAGCAACTGTGTTATTGGTTTTGCCACAGTGGAGAATCCTTCAATAAATCTTCTGTAATATCCGGCCATTCCCAGGAACCTCCGTACATCTGTAACGTTGGTGGGTGGCTTCCAGTCAAGTATGGCTTTGACCTTTTCTGGGTCTACGGCCACGCCTTCTTGGTTCAATATATGGCCTAGGAAACCAACCTGCCTTAGCCAAAACTCGCACTTGCTAAATTTGGCGTACAACTGATGTTTCCTTAATTCTCCCAAAACAATTCTGAGATGCTCAGCATGCTCTTCCGGTGTCCTTGAGTAAACCAGAATATCGTCAATGAACACCACAACAAATTTGTCCATGAATTTCATGAACACTTTGTTCATGAGGTGGACGAAATACGTGGGGGCGTTTGTTAGACCAAACGGCATCACTGTGAATTCATATAATCCGTATCTGGAGGTGAATGTTGTTTTAGGGATATCTTCTGTCCGTACTTTCAATTGATGATATCCCGATCTCAAATAAATCTTTGAGAACACCTTGGCTTGTGCGAGCTGGTCAAACAAATCATTTATCCGTGGCATCGGATATTTGTTCTTGATGGTGACCATATTGAGAGCTCGATAGTCTATACACAGTCTCAGTGTCCCATCCTTTTTCTTGGCGAACAACACTGGCGAACCCCATGGTGAGGAGCTGGCTCGAATAAATCCTTTGTCCAATAATTCCTTTATCTGCTTCTTCAACTCCACCAATTCTGAGGGTGCCATTCTATAAGGCTTCTTATAGATGGGAGCGGTGCCAGGTGCTAGTTCGATGCTGAACTCTATCTCTCGGTCTGGTGGCATGCCTGGTAGTTCTTCAGGAAATACGTCTGGGAACTCGCACACCACTGGAACTTTTCTCAATTCCGAAATGTCCATTTTGTTCAATTTTAGTTGCTGTGACCGTGGCCTTTCTTGAGCTGTAACCTTTATTGTCTTGCCATGATGGTGAGTGAGAATCACGGTCCGATTGAAACAGTCAATGAATCCTTTGTTGGTGGTTAACCAGTCCATTCCTAAAATGACATCCAGTCCTTTATTTTCCAACACGATGAGATTTGCTTGGAACTGTAGTCCTTCGAACTCAATGATTACTCCTTGGCAGTAGCTCTGAGCGATTTGCTTATTTCCGGGGGACTTGATGATCATAGATTTTTCCAAGGGAAGTATCGGAAAACCATGTTGTAAAACAAAACTCTTCGAAACGAACGAATGGGAAGCTCCAGAATCAAACAAAACCGTGGCAGGTACTGTGTTGACAGGGAACGTACTGAGCATGATGTCTGGGGCATTCTGCGCTTCTTCCCTGGTCACATGGTTCAGGTGACCCTTCTTGTGGTTGTTGTTGGGATTGAAATTGTTGCGCTTGGGGGCTGGATTGTTTCCACCATTGTTCGGCTTGGGGGCCGAGTTCCTCGGCTTTGGGCATTGTTTAGCATAGTGCCCTTCTTCCCCACAAGCATAGCAGGTGACCCCTGGATGGTACGCGAACTCCTTGTCCCTGGCATGAAACTGCCTGACGGGCCTTAGATCAGTAGTCGTGGATTTCCTTGCTTCTGTCCTTGGAACCCCAGTCTTGCTTCGGTTGTTGCGAGCAAGAGCCGTCTTGTCCCTCTTTCGCTTACGGATATCTTCCAGACTACGGCACTCATTCTCCAAGGTGATGGCCTTGTCAACCAAAGTTTTAAAACCCAGGAAAGTGTGTACCACCAGCTGGCATCTTAGGGCTGGTGCCAGACCGTCTAGGAATTTTTCCATCTTCTTGCTCTCAGTCATATGCTCGTCGTAAGCATAACGGGATAGCTGGGTAAACTGACCATTGTATTCTGTCACTGACATGCCTCTCTGCTTCAGGTCATCAAATTCTCTCTTCTTGATTTTTATGATGCTCCTGGGGATGTGTGCCCCATGGAAGCCTTCCTTGAACTCTTCCCAGGTGATGTTGTGTTCACCGGGATGCATGTGTAAGAAGTTCTCCCACCATGCTGCAGCTGCTCCAGTAAGGTAGTGTGGTGCATAAAGCACCTTCTCATGATCTGAACACTGAGCAATGACCAGCTTCCTTTCGATATCACGAAGCCAGTCATCGGCTTCCAGCGGCCTATCGGTGTGAGCAAAAGTTGAAGGGCGAGTCTTCTGCAACTCTGATAACTTGGAATGCGGTTGATAGGGTTCACGGTGGTTTCCCATATTGATGACGTGATTCATCATCTCTTGGTGCTGTTGCTGGCTTTGTTCGAAGAGACGGCATACTTGAGACAAGGCTGCTTCACTGTCTTGTTGACTGGACTGTCCCTGAGTGAAGTTGTTGCTAGTCTGTGTCCCATAAACTTCTTCTGGCTGATTGGGCATTGAGCGAGTCCACGGACGAGACATTTTTCCAGTCTGGGGTATTATGTTGCAAAACCCATGAGAAGAACTGTGTATTACAAGGAAAATCTTGCAAAGGCAACAATTTAAAAGACCTCAAGGTTTTTAAGAAAAATAAACGATTTTGCACGGAGAAGAACTGCTTAGCGTATATCTTACACACGAAAAGCAAACACACGATACAGCACTCAGGATGCGCGTACACATTCCTGACATGTTATTTAGACTAGCGTACTCCTCCGGATAGCAGCAAACACACTGATACGAACTAGCGTACAGATAAAACACAACATACAAGCAGACGTAACGCGCGGCTACTCGGCGCTCTCAGTCGGAGATGGTGACGATGTCCTTCCCCTTGCCGAGGGCAAGGCTCAGCGGTGCAGGAGATTCAACCTCCACCTCCTCTCTAGCTGGCTCCTGGCGCGCAACACTGCGCTGCGGTGATGGTGCGGGGGCGACAGGCGGTAGTGCGGGTGTGGCAGGCGGTGCAGCTCTGACTGGAACAGGAGCGATGACTCGGTCGACCTCCTCAGTGGTAGGCAGACGGCGAGCAGTGGCTAAAACGGCCAGTGCATAAGATGTTGAGGACGAGACGAAAGTCAGAGGCGGTGCTGTGTGAAGAAGCTCCTTCCTGCTGGCAGGACCGCCCCGGACTAAGTCCATGCGGGCAGCCACAAGGTCGTCCACGAGGTTGTCGAAAGACTCCTCCAGAGCCTTGAGATACTCCACAACCATCTCGATGGCTTCATCTCGTTCTCCCCGATGGCAGGCGAATGCATAGTGACTGGTATACGGCACATGGCATGGGAGGTAGCGGTAGCGGCGAGTCTTCATCGTAGGAAGGATGTCCCGAAGACGAGCTATCGCCTCACGGGCAGCCATCTGCATGGCATGCCTCTCCGTAGGCATGGCCCTTCCCACAAAACGGAAGTGGCGAGCTGCAGAACGTCCTCCCTTGAATTGCAGCACAGCTTGGTGCATAGACACGTCGTCACTGAGCTTGTGCTGGTAAAGCGTGAACTCCGGGCGAGTCGCTGGCCCGATCGCGAGCTTAGTGATGGAGACGAGGAGTTTGACAAACCCCTCGGGCACGTTCATGAACACTCGAGTCTCACAGCTGCTGCCAGCCATCTACAAAAGTAGGCAAAAATTCTGAGTAGTCATGTCATAAATTTATGATGACCAACAGAAAATAGCTACAATTGCAAAATGCTGAAAAAGCACAAAAGACGCTAATAACCGATTAGCGATCGCACCTAGTGGCTTCCTACAGTCAGCCTGGCTCTGATACCAACTTCTAACGCCCCGGACACACCCGCCGGTGGTCGTTACTCCTGGCGGGATCTAGACTGACCCCACAGATCAATACTAGTCTTTTCTGCGCACTTTGTCCTCACTCGTGCGCACCCGGGAGCAACTTCCCAGTCGGTCACCCATCCTGAAACTACTCCAAGCTGAGCACGCTTAACTTTGGAGTTCTTTCCGAATAGGCTCCCGAAAAAGAAGGAATTCCTTATTGATATGAGTAGTCTATCATCCCTAATAAGCCAGGCTATCACATACACCCCCACTCAGAGGAACCGATGTCCTCGTCGGGCCACACGAACGTTCCCTCTTGGCACATACGTCTGTGCAACCAGTCCAGTACATGTGCCATGGGTGCCACGACGGGTCACAAACATCATGAACAACATGACCGCGCACCTGTCTGCAAACATCCGTGTAACCGTGAGGGTCGGCTCTGATACCAAGCTTGTCACGACTGGTTTTTCAATAAAATAATTATTGAGAGACCAATCCCTTTTACGGACCAGTAAAGAAGAATTCCTTCTCACTGGTAGACAATATCTTGGTCACAGAAGAAAAATACCAGGAGTATTGAATATAATACAAGGTTGAGCGGGGACTGCCCAACAATTTATTACATGAATGCCGATAAAACATAACGGCGGATAGGGTGGCATAACTACTAACTCACGATAACAACGATGGTGGAAATATCACCGCGAAGTGGGTGATATGACTCCTGAAAACTACAGCTCTTCGAGCGTCGGGGTGAGGCTCGAGGAGACTTATTGCGGGTGGCGGAAGCGTATATGATACAAGTGACCAATATCCGGGATCGCACAGGACTGACTGGGACTCCTCTAGGCGTCGGACGCGCTATCAATCTCTTCATCCAAGAGATCGCCTTCGTCAACATCTGGCCAAATCAACAAGCCAGGTGAGTACTATGAAAGTACTCGCAAGACAGTTCGGACATAAGATATAACAAATGTAAACATGAAGCATAAGAACGGAATAACAAGTGCGTTCAGACATAGAGACAATAATTGCATGAGAAAATAACAGAGAAGTCGGGCGGTAGTCCTCCCGAAATCCCAAATTAAATACTGGGTGCCAAACGAGGGTCTGAATGACTCCTCGAGAGGAAACTGCAAGAATAGTAATACTGGTGCCAAACGAGGGTCTGAATGACTCCTCGAGAGGAAACTGCAAGAATAGTAATGCTGGTGCCAAACGAGGGTCTGAATGACTCCTCGAGAGGAAACTGCAAGAATAGTAATACTGGTGCCAAACGAGGGTCTGATTGACTCCTCGAGAGGAAACTGCAAGAATAGTAATGCTGGTGCCAAACGAGGGTCTGAATGACTCCTCGAGAGGAAACTGCAAGAATAATAATGCCGCAGTCGGGCGTTAGGGCGACACCACATAAAGGGCTTATATCGAAAGTAAGAGACAAAACATGCCACAGTCGGACGTCTGAGCGAAATCACATAAAGGGCTTATATTGAAGGTAAGAGGCAGAACATGCCACAGTCGGACGTCTGAGCGACATCACATAAAGGGCTCATATTCATAACTTAGTAGCTCATGAATTATAAATCATATCAAGAGAATAAACAGACATGAGGTAAACAACAGGGTTAGTCCATCCACAGGAATAACGTTCAGCCAAGTCCACCACTCAGCTTGCTTACCGGAACGAAGAGTATACCACGAGGTTACGACATAGATATGGGTACGCTGATCATGATACTTGACTATGGATACGATGACTCGGAAGGATTTGACTCTGCAGAGTTTGTACTTTAACCACAGCCAACGGATTTCAGTAGTCACGGGGACTAGTTCCGTCTACGGTGTTTTGGAAGAAACACATCTAACCAGTACACACCCATTGAACATTCCGAAGCCAGGGATCACCCTCGGCAACGTTCAAGAAAAACCTTGAGACGGGGAGGCTACAACCTCGCGTAGCATGGGATCAAATTTCTATACGCGCGCTCTAAGGGGTGCCCCCCTCTCGGTCCCAACCGGAAACACCCATGCCCCCTGACCGGATGACTGGCTTTAATCCAGGGCCATGGAACCATCATCCCGGCCCCTCTGTTTGGTGTGTACACGGAAAGAGGTTACCAACTTACTAAACCGCATTCTGGCAGAAAACATGTGGTAGCACGGAAGGGGGAAGAACGATAACGTGACTCCGTCCACGTTAACGTCGGAGTTTGTCGGATGACACAAGGCTGGCATGCTACAACAGTACCACCTTGCTGCCCTCCATGTCACCACATGGTTAGGCCATCTCTCATCAGAGATCGTTGCAACTTTGGAACACGCGGGTAGTTGCCTCACAAGCAACGAGGTACTCACCGATACTCATATGCCACGCACAACCTCTCACGCAAACATGCAAAAACACCTATCATATCAAAGGTTCAAACATGCTTGATTGGTTCGGAGAAGTCGGAGTCTAGCTCGGCAAAGTTCGCGGCTCCGTCACCTCTTCTGGAACCTACGGCATACGAAAACGGGCACTAACGTGAAAACCAACGCGTGCATAAAAACTTCTCCAATTTTTTTCCAAATAAATACCATAAAAAACTAGACCAAAATACAAGACTGAGAAAAAAAGAATCACTCAAAAATCACTTTTTATTAAAAAGTTATAAAGGTTTCTGTCCAGGGACTCATCTGTAATGAAACAGAAAAGTTCCAGGGGCTTAACTGAGAAAACAGAAAACGCTTCGGAAAGAAACGCGCCAGCTCAAAGGGAAAGCGTATTTGCCCGAAGGTGCCAACAGAAAACATTTCGCGAGGGGAAACAGAAGAGAGGCTGACAGGGGGTCCCACGTGTCAGGTTTAAAAACCTCGCCGGCGCCCGAGGGCTGTGGAGGTCGCCGGCGTCGAACCACGGCGAGACAGGGAGATCGGAGTGTACCAAGAGCTTCAGCGTGTCCTTCCGCGTCGGTGGGTGGTGGACTCGACCGACGGAGAGCACCACGTCGACGGCGACACTTTCTCCGGCGGAGGGCGGCTCGGGTGATGGTGGAGAACTCCGGTGGGTGCTGCAAACCTCGAATTGAAGCGCGGGTCAGAAAAAGGGATGCACTAGAGAGCTACTGGCAAGATATGGGAGGCAGAGGTGCACGCACGGGAGCGAATCGAGCTGGATCCCGTGGCGGGTCGCGGCGGCCGGAGCTGGGGAAGAAGGCTCCCCCGGGGCTCTTCCAGTGGCTTGGCGCGGTCTAGGTGGAGTGCAGAGATGGCGTGGGTTCGAGTTCGAGCTCAGGGCCTCTATTTATAGGCGATTCGAGGGGATGGCCGTGAACGGGAAATCTCCGGCGACCGATTACGGCGAGGTAGTGGTTGAGCAGGGGGTTTGAGTGGCCTGGCAGCATCAGTGAGGTTTACTGATGCCGTTCCACTGCTAAACTGGGTCGGTCTTGGCGTAATGGCGCCGGTCCACGGTGGGGTGGCCGCACGGGCACGACGGCGGCAGGGAGCGTGCTCCGCGCCCAGCGGTTCACGACGAGAGTGGCAGCGCATTCTGGGGAGTGGAAGGCCACGCGGCGATCTCCGGTGGCTTGGGCGGCGCTGGGTGGCGTCGTCTGCGCCGCGCCTCTCTCTGGCGGCCGCAAAGCCGCCGCTGGCGTCGGTCACGGGGCGGCGCACCTCCTCCTGCTCGTCACCGACGTCCGCAAGTATAGTTTGAAAAATTTGAACTGAAGACCAGTGGATCTTCATGGATCTTGGTTGAGGGTTCAAAGGACTAGGATGGGGAGTTGGTTTGGGGGCAAAAATCAAAACAGAGATGGTAGCTCCTTTGTAAATCTCTAAGGGCTACAATAGAAGACAGAAATTGTTTTGATAAGATTTAAATGGAAAAATAATTATATGGGGAGGTCCAACTTGCTGGATTTAATCATGATCCAAAGGTGAGGGAAGGTTTAGGAGAGTGGATTTGCACTAAGATCATGGCAAGAGAGAATTGTTGAAAGTGGCAAAGGATCATTCCAAAAGTTATAGGGCCTTTTTCAAAGAAATTTCCAAAAGGCATTTTTCCAAGAGAAAAACATTTTGGTTTGAGTCCAAATAAAAGAGGAAAACCTCCAAGACCAAAATCAAGCCTTGGGTGAATCCAAATAGAACACTTGCCATAAGAGAAAATTTTTGAGAGGGTGGTTCTTTAGAAGAAAATTTAAATACCCTCCTCAAATAAAAATTAAAAGTTTGAAAAATCCAATTAAAAATTTTGGGTGTCACACATGGGATCCAGCTCGTTTCGCTCCCGTGCGTGCACCTCTACCTCTCAGCTCTTGCCAGTAGCTTCCTTATGCATCCACTCTCCTGACCCGCGCTTCAATTCGGAGTTTGCAGCACCCACCAGAGTTCCCCACCATCGCCCGAGCCGCCGTCCGCCGGAGAAAGTGTCGCCGTCGACGTGGTGCTCCCCGACGACCAAGTCCACCACCCACCGACGCGGAAGGATACGCTGAACCTCTTGGTACACTCCGATCTCCCTGACTCGCCGTGGTTCGACGCCGGCGGCCACCGCAGCCTTCGGGCGCCGGCGAGGTTTAAACCTGACATGTGGGACCCCCCAGTCAGCCTCTCTTCTTTTCTCCCCCTCGAACCGTTTTCTGTTGGCGCCTTCGAGCAAATACGCTTTCTCTTTGGGCTGGCACCTTTTACTCCGAACCGTTTTCTGTTTTCTCAGTAAAGTCCCTGGATCTTTTCTGTTTCATCACAGATTAGTCCCTGGACTAAAACCCTTATAAATTTTTAATAAAAAGTGATTTTTGAGTGATTCTTTTTCTGACAGTCTTATATTTTTGTCTAGTTTTTTATAGTATTTATTTGGAAAAAATTTGGGACAACTTTTATGCACGCGATGATTTTCACGATAGTATACGTTTTCGCTATACCGTAGGTTCCGGAAGAGGTGACGGAGCCGCGAACTTCGCCGAGCTAGACTCCGACTTCTCCGAACCAGGCAAGCATGTTTGAACCTTTGATATGATAGGTGTTTTGCATGTTTGCTTGAATGGTTGTGCATGGCATGTGAGCATCGGTGAGTATCCCGTTGCATGTGAGGCAACTGTCCGTGTGTTCCGAAGTTACTGTGATCTCTGATGAGAGATGGCCTAGTAATGTGGTGACATGAAAGGCAGTAGGGTGGTACTGTTGTAGCATGCCAGCCTTACGTCGTCCGATAAACTCCGACGTTAACGTGGACTGAGTCACGTTACCGTTTCTTTCCCTTTCGTGCTACCACATGTTTTCTGCAAAGAGTACGGTTTAGTAAGTTGATAACCTCTTTCCGTGTACACACCAAATAGAGGGGCCGGGATGAGGGTTCCATGGCCCTGGATTAAAGCCAGTCATCCTGTCAGGGGGCATGGGTGTTTCCGGTTGGGACCGAGAGGGGGGCACCCCTTAGAGCGCGCGTATATAAATTTGATCCCATGCTACGCGAGGTTGTAGCCTCCCCGTCTCAAAGTTTTTCTTGAACGTTGCCGAGGGTGATTCCTGGCTTCGGAATGTTGAATGGGTGTGTACTGGTTAGACGTGTTTTCTCCTAAAACACCGTAAACGGAACTAGTCCCCGTGACTACCGAAATCCGTTGGCTGTGGTTAAAGTACAAACTCTGCAGAGTCAAATCCTTCCGAGTCATCGTATCCATGGTCAAGGACCGTGATCAGTGAACCCATATCTATGTCAAGTCCTCGTGGTATTTTTTTCCCCGGTGAACAAGCTTGATTGGTATATTGGTTGAACGTTATTCCGTGGATGGACTAACCCTGTTATTTATTTCATACCTGATTATGCCCTTGCAATGTTTTAAATTCTTGAGCTACTGAGATATCAAGTTATGAAATATAAGCCCTTTATGTGATGTCGCTCAGACGTCCGACTGTGGCATGTTTGTCTCTTACTTTCAATATAAGCCCTTTATGTGATGTCGCTCAGACGTCCGACTGTGGCATGTTTGTCTCTTACTTTCAATATAAGCCCTTTATGTGATGTCGCTCAGACGTCCGACTGTGGCATGTTTGTCTCTTACTTTCAATATAAGCCCTTTATGTGGTGTCGCCTTGACGCCCGACTGCGGCATTGTTATTCTTGTATTTTCCTCTCGAGGAGTCATTCAGACACTCGTTTGGCCCTCAGTATTTACTTTGGGATTTCGGAAGGACTACCGCCCGACTTCTCTTTTATTTCCCATGCCATGTTGTCTATATGTCTGAGTGCGCTTGTTAATCTGTTCATATGCATCATGTTTACATTTGTTATATCTTATGTCCGAACTGTCTTGCGAGTACTTTCATAGTACTCACCTGGCTTGTTGATTTGGCCAGATGTTGACGAAGGCGATCTCATGGATGAAGAGTTTGATAGTGAGTCCGACGCCTAGAGGAGTCCCAGTCAGTCCCGTGCGATCCTGGATATTGGTCACTTGTATTGTATATACGCTTCCGCCACCCACAATAAGTCTCCTCGAGCCTCACTCCGACGCTCGAAGAGTTGTTAGGTTCAGGAGTCTTGTCACCCACTTCGCTGTGATTTTTCCACCACCGCTTTTATCGTGAGTTAGTAGTTATGCCACCCTATCCGCCGTTATGTTTTATCGGCGTGTTTGTAATAAATTGTTGAGCAGTCTCCGCTCAACATTGTATTATATTCAGTACTCCTGGTATTTTCTTCTGTGACCAAGATATTGTCTACCAGTGAGAAGGAATTCTTCTTTACTGGTCCGTAAAAGGGATCGGTCTCTCAATAAATAATTTTATTGGAAAACCGGTCGTGACAGGATAGAAACTTCCAACTCAAGTTTTTCTTCATAAGATTGCATCAAAGCATCAACGATATGTATGGTAAAGGCTTTGTTTTGACTATAAGCATGAGGAGAATTTAGCATGGATTGCAACAAGGAAATACAATCTATTAAAGAGCAATTATCATAATTAAATTCCTTGAAACCCAAAATAGTGGGTTTAGCAACATCTAACGTTTTGATTTCTTCAATCCCACTCTTATCAATTTTAGCATCAAGATCTAAAAACTCCGAATTTTTGGAACGCCTTCTAGGTAAAGGTGGATCATATTCAGTCTCATCATTATCAAGATTCATATTGCAACACAAGGATTTAATAGGAGACACATCAATAACTTTTATATCTTCATCTTTATTTTCATAGAAATTTGAAGAACACGCTTTTATAAAGCAATCTTTCTTAGCATGCATCCTAGCGGTTCTTTCTTTGCACTCATCAATGGAAATTCTCATGGCTTTGAGAGACTCATTGATATCATGCTTAGGAGGAATAGATCTAAGTTTTAAATAATCAACATCAAGAGAAATTCTATCAACGTTCCTAGCCAATTCATCAACTTTAAGCAATTTCTCTTCAAGCAAAGCATTGAAATTCTTTTGTGAATTCATAAACTCTTTAACACTAGTTTCAAATTCAGAGGGCATCTTATTAAAATTTCCATAACAGTTGTTGTAGGAATTGCTATAATTATTAGAGGAATTACTAGGATAAGGCCTAGGATTAAAGTTTCCTCTATACGCGTTGTTACCAAAATTATTCCTACCAACAAAATTCACATCCATAGATTCATTATTATTCTCAATCAAAGTGGACAAAGGCATATCATTAGGATCGGAAGAAACACTCTTACTAGCAAATAATTTCATAAGTTCATCCATCTTTCCACTCAAAACATTAATTTCTTCTATCGCATGCACTTTTTTATTAATAGGTCTTTCAGTGTGCCATTGAGAATAATTAACCATAATATTATCTAGGAGTTTAGTAGCTTCTCCTAAAATGTTTCCATAAAAGTGCCTCCCGCGGCCGAATCTAAAAGATTTCTAGAAGCAAAATTCAATCTGGCATAAAAATTTTGTATAATCATCCACAAATTCAAAGCATGAGTAGGGCAATTACGTATCATTAATTTCATCCTCTCCAAAGCTTGTGCAAAACGTTTATGATCAAGTTGCTTAAAATTCATAATATCGTTTCTAAGAGAGATGATCTTAGCGGGAGGAAAAATACTTAGAGATAAAAGCATCTTTGCACTTGTTCCAAGAATCAATACTATTTTTTAGGCAACGACGAAAACCAAGCTTTAGCACGATCTCTAAGCGAAAAAGGAAATAGCTTCAGTTTAACAATATCATTATCAACATCTTTCTTCTTTTTCATATCACACAAATCAACGAAGCTATTTAGATGAGTAGTGGCATCTTCACTAGGAAGGCCGGCGAATTGATCTTTCATGACAAGATTCAACAAAGCAACATTGATTTCACAAGATTCAGTATTGGTAAGAGGAGCAATCGGAGTGCTAAGGAAATCATTATTGTTGGTATTGGTAAAGTAACATAATTTGGTATTATCTTCAGCCATCATGACAAACAAGCAATCCAACACACGAGCAAACAAAAGACGGGCAAAAAGAGGCAAGCGGAAAAGAGAGGGCGAATAAAACGGCAAGGGTGAAATGGGGGAGAGGAAAACGAGAGGCAAATGGCAAATAATGTAATGCGGGAGATAAGAGATTGTGATGGGTACTTGGTATGTTGACTTTTGCGTAGACCTCCCCGGCAACGGCGCCAGAAATGGCTCGTTGTCGGGAGTCCAAATCTTGACTTGACTTTTGCGTAAGCCTCCCCGGCAACGGCGCCAGAAATCCTTGTTGCTACCTCTTGAGCACTGCATTGGTTTTCCCTTGAAGAGGAAAGGGTGATGCAGCAAAGTAGCATAAGTATTTCCCTCAGTTTATGAGAACCAAGGTATCAATCCAGTAGGAGGCTACGCGCGAGTCCCTCGCACCTACACAAAACAAATAAATCCTCGCAACCAACGCGATAAGGGGTTGTCAATCCCTTCACGGTCACTTACGAGAGTGAGATCTGATAGATATGATAGGATAATATTTTTTGGTATTTTTGTGATGAAGATGCAAAGTAAAATAAAAGCAAAGTAAAAAAGCAAAGGAAATAACTGAGTGTTGGAAGATTAATATGATGAAGATAGACCCGGGGGCCATAGGTTTCACTAGTGGCTTCTCTCATGAGCATAAGTATTTTACGGTGGGTGAACGAATTACTGTTGAGCAATTGACAGAATTGAGCATAGTTATGAGAATATCTAGGTATGATCATGTATATAGGCATCACGTCCGAGACAAGTAGACCGACTCCTGCCTGCATCTACTACTATTACTCCACTCATCGACCGCTATCCAGCATGCATCTAGAGTATTAAGTTCATGGAAACAGTGTAACGCTTTAAGCAAGATGACATGATGTAGAAGGATAAATTCATGCAATATGATAAAACCCCATCTTGTTATCCTCGATGGCAACAATATAATATGTGCCTTGCTGCCCCTACTGTCACTGGGAAAGGACACCGCAAGATTGAACCCAAAGCTAAGCACTTCTCCCATTGCAAGAAAGATCAATCTAGTAGGCCAAACCAAACTGATAATTCGAAGAGACTTGCAAAGATAACCAATCATACATAAAAGAATTCAGAGAAGATTCAAATATTGTTCATAGATAATCTTGATCATAAACCCACAATTCATCGATCTCAACAAACACACCGCGAAAAGAAGATTACACCGAATAGATCTCCACGAGAGAGGGGGGGACATTGTATTGAGATCCAAAAAGAGAGAAGAAGCCATCTAGCTACTAACTATGGACCCGAAGGTCTGAGGTAAACTACTCACACTTCATCGGAGAGGCTATGATGATGATGTTGAAGCCCTCCATGATGGATGCCCCCTCCGGCGGAGCTCCGGACCAGGCCCCAAGATGGGATCTCGTGGGTACAGAAGGTTGCGGCGGTGGAATTAGGTTTTTGGCTCCATATCTGATCGTGTGGGGGTACGTAGGTATATATAGGAGGAAGGAGTACGTCGATGGAGCAACAGGGGGCCCATGAGGGTGGAGGGCGCACACTGGGGGGTAGGCGCGCCCCCTACCTCGTGGCCTCCTCTTTTGTTTCTTGACGTAGGGTCCAAGTCTCCTGCATCATAATCTTCCTAAAAATCACGTTCCCGAAGGTTTCATTCCGTTTGGACTCCGTTTGATATTCCTTTTCTGCGAAACTCTGAAATAGGCAAAAAACAGCAATTCTGGGCTGGGCCTCCGGTTAATAGGTTAGTCCAAAAAGTAATTAAAAAGTGAATCATAAAGCCCAATAATGTCCAAAACAGTAGATAATATAGCATGGAGCAATCAAAAATTATAGATACGTTGGAGACGTATCAAGGACCGCCTCTGAAGACTTGGAAACGAGGGTTTCCAAACGAGGGAAGAAACCTTCGTCAGGGGGCCCTTCCTCGGAGGGCGTCCTTTCCGCACCGTGCCCGCAAGGGGGTCAGCCCTCCACCGAGCTGTAAGTGAACAAGAGTACTTTTGGTAAATATATCCTGCTTCATCTCCGAGGACAATAACCGAGACGTATGTCTTGTAGTTCGGATCGTAGCCCTTCTCGACAGAGTTCGTCTTCGGGGGCTCTTCTTTCGGAGATGATGGAGAGCGAAACGCCTCCCCCTCTCTCCCCGCCTCATGAGGCGGACGACCCTGAGGTGTCATCATGGAGGATTTCTCCTGATCCGCCAAGGCCAGAAGGTAACCCTTCGGCCACCCGAAGTCCGGAGTATTCGGCTCGTAAGGAGAGCAACAGAAAGAGTCCGGGACTGTCCGGTGCACGACCGGACGCACTGATGGGTCTTCTGGAGCAAGCGGCTATCTCAGAGGCGCATCATACTTTAATGGGTACTGTGGTTGAGAGGATTTCATCCGCCAAAAGTGGGTTGCATGAAGCTTTTATGAGCCTATTACGAGGCTTTGAGGTACGCAAAGTAATATGTTTTTTTGACGGTACCGCACACGCTAGGTGTGCCCTATACAGATAGTAGCCCCTGAGACTCTGGTTGGTGTCCAGAGGCGGCAAACAGAGGATCATAGTCCCAGGTAATGATCATGCCGCTTACATGTGCAGGCGGCTGAGGGTCCGGCGGCTGGCCGGGCTGGTGAGTTTGCCGAACTGAGGCGGCAGCTTGATGCGGCAGATGCCGACATCGTGCTGGTTAACAAGCGGCTTGACGAGGCACAGGGTATGTATTTTCCGGTGGTCAGCAGATATTAAGAGGAGCATGATGCTAGTATCTATAATGTGCTGTGACTGCAGATGGAGCTGCCTCCGTGGAGACCCTTCGGGTGGAGCTTGCCCGAGCCAAGGAACAAGCCAGGAGAAGTGATGTGGCCGCCCTAAAGGCGGCTGAAGAGTTAAGAGCCGAACAGGCTGCTCGTCGCCAGAGCGAAGATAAAATAGCCAAGATGGCTGTTGAGCTGAAGGATGCCGCCGACCGGTATGAGCATCTTCACTAGGAAGGCCGGCGAATTGATCTTTCATGACAAGATTCAACAAAGCAGCATTGATTTCACAAGATTCAGTATTGGTATGAGGAGCAATCGGAGTGCTAAGGAAATCATTATTGTTGGTATTGGTAAAGTCACATAATTTGGTATTATCTTGAGCCATCGTGACAAACAAGCAATCCAACACACGAGCAAACAAAAGACGGGCAAAAATAGGCAAGCGGAAAAGAGAGGGCGAATAAAACGGCAAGGGTGAAGTGGGGGAGAGGAAAACGAGAGGCAAATGGCAAATAATGTAATGCGGGAGATAAGGGATTGTGATGGGTACTTGGTATGTTGACTTTTGCGTAGACCTCCCCGGCAACGGCGCCAGAAATGGCTCATTGTCGGGAGTCCAAATCTTGACTTGACTTTTGCGTAAGCCTCCCCGGCAACGGCGCCAGAAATCCTTCTTGCTACCTCTTAAGCACTGCGTTGGTTTTCCCTTGAAGAGGAAAGGGTGATGCAGCAAAGTAGCATAAGTATTTCCCTCAGTTTTTGAGAACCAAGGTATGAATCCAGTAGGAGGCTACCCGCGAGTCCCTCGCACCTGCACAAAACAAATAAATCCTCGCAACCAACGCGATAACGGGTTGTCAATCCCTTCACAGTCACTTACGAGAGTGAGATCTGATAGATGTGATAGGATAATATTTTTTTGGTATTTTTGTGATAAAGATGCAAAGTAAAATAAAAGCAAAGTAAAAAGCAAAGGAAATAACATAGTGTTGGAAGATTAATATGATGAAGATAGACCCGGGGTCATAGGTTTCACTAGTGGCTTCTCTCATGAGCATAAGTATTTTACGGTGGGTGAACGAATTACTGTTGAGCAATTGACAGAATTGAGCATAGTTATGAGAATATCTAGGTATGATCATGTATATAGGCATCACGTCCGAGACAAGTAGACCGACTCCTGCCTGCATCTACTACTATTACTCCACTCATCGACCGCTATCCAGCATGCATCTAGAGTATTAAGTTCATGGAAACAGAGTAACGCCTTAAGCAAGATGACATGATGTAGAAGGATAAATTCATGCAATATGATAAAAACCCCATCTTGTTATCCTCGATGGCAACAATATAATATGTGCCTTGCTGCCCCTACTGTCACTGGGAAAGGACACCGCAAGATTGAACCCAAAGCTAAGCACTTCTCCCATTGCAAGAAAGATCAATCTAGTAGGCCAAACCAAACTGATAATTCGAAGAGACTTGCAAAGATAACCAATTATACATAAAAGAATTCAGAGAAGATTCAAATATTGTTCATAGATAATCTTGATCATAAACCCACAATTCATCGATCTCAACAAACACACCGCAAAAAGAAGATTACACCGAATAGATCTCCACGAGAGAGGGGGGGACATTGTATTGAGATCCAAAAAGAGAGAAGAAGCCATCTAGCTACTAACTATGGACCCGAAGGTCTGAGGTAAACTACTCACACTTCATCGGAGAGGCTATGATGATGATGTAGAAGCCCTCCGTGATGGATGCCCCCTCCGGCGGAGCTCCGGACCAGGCCCCAAGATGGGATCTCGTGGGTACAGAAGGTTGCGGCGGTGGAATTAGGTTTTTGGCTCCATATCTGATCGTGTGGGGGTACGTAGGTATATATGGGAGGAAGGAGTACGTCGGTGGAGCAACAGGGGGCCCACGAGGGTGGAGGGCGCGCCCTGGGGGTAGGCGCGCCCTCCTACCTCGTGGCGTCCTCTTTTGTTTCTTGACGTAGGTTCCAAGTCTCCTGGATCATAATCTTCCTAAAAATCACGTTCCCGAAGGTTTCATTCCGTTTGGACTCCGTTTGATATTCCTTTTCTGCGAAACTCAGAAATAGGCAAAAAACAGCAATTCTGGGCTGGGCCTCCGGTTAATAGGTTAGTCCCAAAAGTAATTTAAAAGTGAATAATAAAGCCCAATAATGTCCAAAACAGTAGATAATATAGCATGGAGCAATCAAAAATTATAGATACGTTGGAGACGTATCAAGGACCGCCTCTGAAGACTTGGAAACGAGGGTTTCCAAACGAGGGAAGAAACCTTCGTCAGGGGGCCCTTCCTCGGAGGGCGTCCTTTCTGCACCGTGCCCGCAAGGGGGTCAGCCCTCCACCGAGCTGTAAGTGAACAAGAGTACTTTTGGTAAATATATCCTGCTTCATCTCCGAGGACAATAACCGAGACGTATGTCTTGCAGTTCGGATCGTAGCCCTTCTCGACAGAGTTCGTCTTCGGGGGCTCTTCTTCCGGAGATGATGGAGAGCGAAACGCCTCCCCCTCTCTCCCCGCCTCATGAGGCGGACGACCCTGAGGTGTCATCATGGAGGATTTCTCCTGATCCGCCAAGGCCAGAAGGTAACCCTTCGGCCACCCGAAGTCCGGAGTATTTGGCTCGTAAGGAGAGCAACAGAAAGAGTCCGAGACTGTCCGGTGCACGACCGGACGCACTGATGGGTCTTCTGGAGGAAGCGGCTATCTCATAGGCGCATCATACTTTAATGGGTACTGTGGTTGAGAGGATTTCATCCGCCAAAAGTGGGTTGCATGAAGCTTTTATGAGCCTATTACGAGGCTTTGAGGTACGCAAAGTAATATGTTTTTTTGACGGTACCGCACACGCTAGGTGTGCCCTATACAGATAGTAGCCCCTGAGACTCTGGTTGGTGTCCAGAGGCGGCAAACAGAGGATCATAGTCCCAGGTAATGATCATGCCGCTTACATGTGCAGGCGGCTGAGGGTCCGGCGGCTGGCCGGACTGGTGAGTTTGCCGAACTGAGGCAGCAGCTTGATGCGGCAGATGCCGACATCGTGCTGGTTAACATGCGGCTTGACGAGGCACAGGGTATGTATTTTCCGGTGGTCAGCAGATATTAAGAGGAGCATGATGCTAGTATCTATAATGTGTTGTGACTGCAGATGGAGCTGCCTCCGTGTAGACCCTTCGGGTGGAGCTTGCCCGAGCCAAGGAACAAGCCAGGAGAAGTGATGTGGCCGCCCTAAAGGCGGCTGAAGAGTTAAGAGCCGAACAGGCTGCTCATCGCCAGAGCGAAGATAAAATAGCCAAGATGGCTGTTGAGCTGAAGGATGCCGCCGACCGGTATGAGCATCTTCACTAGGAAGGCCGGCGAATTGATCTTTCATGACAAGATTCAACAAAGCAGCATTGATTTCACAAGATTCAGTATTGGTATGAGGAGCAATCGGAGTGCTAAGGAAATCATTATTGTTGGTATTGGTAAAGTCACATAATTTGGTATTATCTTGAGCCATCGTGACAAACAAGCAATCCAACACACAAGCAAACAAAAGACGGGCAAAAATAGGCAAGCGGAAAAGAGAGGGCGAATAAAACGGCAAGGGTGAAGTGGGGGAGAGGAAAACGAGAGGCAAATGGCAAATAATGTAATGCGGCAGATAAGGGATTGTGATGGGTACTTGGTATGTTGACTTTTGCGTAGACCTCCCCGGCAACGGCGCCAGAAATGGCTTGTTGTCGGGAGTCCAAATCTTGACTTGACTTTTGCGTAAGCCTCCCCGGCAACGGCGCCAGAAATCCTTCTTGCTACCTCTTGAGCACTGCGTTGGTTTTCCCTTGAAGAGGAAAGGGTGATGCAGCAAAGTAGCGTAAGTATTTCCCTCAGTTTTTGAGAACCAAGGTATGAATCCAGTAGGAGGCTACCCGTGAGTCCCTCGCACCTGCACAAAACAAATAAATCCTCGCAACCAACGCGATAACGGGTTGTCAATCCCTTCACAGTCACTTACGAGAGTGAGATCTGATAGATGTGATAGGATAATATTTTTTTTGGTATTTTTGTGATAAAGATGCAAAGTAAAATAAAAGCAAAGTAAAAAGCAAAGGAAATAACTGAGTGTTGGAAGATTAATATGATGAAGATAGACCCGGGGTCATAGGTTTCACTAGTGGCTTCTCTCATGAGCATAAGTATTTTACGGTGGGTGAACGAATTACTGTTGAGCAATTGACAGAATTGAGCATAGTTATGAGAATATCTAGGTATGATCATGTATATAGGCATCACGTCCGAGACAAGTAGACCGACTCCTGCCTGCATCTACTACTATTACTCCACTAATCGACCGCTATCCAGCATGCATCTAGAGTATTAAGTTCATGGAAACAGAGTAACGCCTTAAGCAAGATGACATGATGTAGAGGGATAAATTCATGCAATATGATAAAAACCCCATCTTGTTATCCTCGATGGCAACAATACAATACGTGCCTTGCTGCCCCTACTGTCACTGGGAAAGGACACCGCAAGATTGAACCCAAAGCTAAGCACTTCTCCCATTGCAAGAAAGATCAATCTAGTAGGCCAAACCAAACTGATAATTCGCAGAGACCTGCAAAGATAACCAATCATACATAAATGAATTCAGAGAAGATTCAAATATTGTTCATAGATAATCTTGATCATAAACCCACAATTCATCGGTCTCAACAAACACACCGCAAAAAGAAGAGTACATCGAATAGATCTCCACGAGAGAGGGGGAGAACATTGTATTGAGATCCAAAAAGAGAGACGAAGCCATCTAGCTACTAACCATGGACCCGAAGGTCTGAGGTAAACTACTCACACTTCATCGGAGAGGCTATGATGATGATGTAGAAGCCCTCCATGATGGATGCCCCCTCCGGCGGAGCTCCGGACCAGGCCCCAAGATGGGATCTCGTGGGTACAGAAGGTTGCGGCGGTGGAATTAGGTTTTTGGCTCCATATCTGATCGTGTGGGGGTACGTAGGTATATATAGGAGGAAGGAGTACGTCGATGGAGCAACAGGGGGCCCATGAGGGTGGAGGGCGCACACTGGGGGGTAGGCACGCCCCCCTACCTCGTGGCCTCCTCTTTTGTTTCTTGACGTAGGGTCCAAGTCTCCTGGATCATAATCTTCCTAAAAATCGCGTTCCCGAAGGTTTGATTCCGTTTCCACTCCGTTTGATATTCGTTTTCTGCGGAACTCTGAAATAGGCAAAAACAGCAATTCTGGGCTGGGCCTCCGGTTAATAGGTTAGTCCCAAAAGTAATTTAAAAGTGAATAATAAAGCCCAATAATGTCCAAAACAGTAGATAATATAGCATGGAGCAATCAAAAATTATAGATATGTTGGAGACGTATCAACGACCGCCTCTGAAGACTTGGAAACGAGGGTTTCCAAACGAGGGAAGAAACCTTCGTCAGGGGGCCCTGCCCCGGAGGGCGTCCTTTCCGCACCGTGCCTGCAAGGGGGTCAGCCCTCCACCGAGCTGTAAGTGAACAAGAGTACTTTTGGTAAATATATCATGCTTCATCTCCGAGGACAATAACCGAGACGTATGTCTTGCAGTTCAGATCGTAGCCCATCTCGACAGAGTTCGTCTTCGGGGGAACTTCTTCCGGAGATGATGGAGAGCGAAACGCCTCGCCCTGTCTCCCCGCCTCATGAGGCGGATGACCCTGAGGTGTCTTCATGGAGGATTTCTCCTGATCCGCCAAGGCCAGAAGGTAACCCTTCGGCCACCCAAAGTCCGGAGTATTCGGCTCCTAAGGAGAGCAACAGAAAGAGTCCAGGACTATCCGGTGCATGACTGGATGCACTGATGGGTCTTCTGGAGCAAGCGGCTATCTCAGAGGCGCATCGTACTTTAATGGGTACGGTGGTTGAGAGGATTTCATCCGCCAAAAGTGGGTTGCATGAAGCTTTTATGAGCCTGTTATGAGGCTTTGAGGTACGCAAAGTAATATGTTTTTTTGACGTTACCGCACACGCTAGGTGTGCCCTATACAGATAGTAGCCCCTGAGACTCTAGTTGCTGTCCAGAGGCGGCAAACAGAGGATCATAGTCCCAGGTAATGATCATGCCGCTTACATGTGCAGGCGGCTGAGGGTCCGGCGGCTGGCCGGACTGGTGAGTTTGCCGAACTGAGGCGGCAGCTTGATGCGGCAGATGCCGACATCGTGCTGGTTAACAAGCGGCTTGACGAGGCACAGGGTATGTATTTTCCGGTGGTCAGCAGATATTAAGAGGAGCATGATGCTAGTATCTATAATGTGCTGTGACTGCAGATGGAGCTGCCTCCGTGGAGACCCTTCGGGTGGAGCTTGCCCGAGCCAAGGTACAAGCCAGGAGAAGTGATGTGGCCGCCCTAAAGGCGGCTGAAGAGTTAAGAGCCGAACAGGCTGCTCGTCGCCAGAGCGAAGATAAAATAGCCAAGATGGCTGTTGAGCTGAAGGATGCCGCCGACCGGTATGAGCATCTTCACTAGGAAGGCCGGCGAATTGATCTTTCATGACAAGATTCAACAAAGCAGCATTGATTTCACAAGATTCAGTATTGGTATGAGGAGCAATCGGAGTGCTAAGGAAATCATTATTGTTGGTATTGGTAAAGTCACATAATTTGGTATTATCTTGAGCCATCGTGACAAACAAGCAATGCAACACACGAGCAAACAAAAGACGGGCAAAAATAGGCAAGCGGAAAAGAGAGGGCGAATAAAACGGCAAGGGTGAAGTGGGGGAGAGGAAAACGAGAGGCAAATGGCAAATAATGTAATGCGGGAGATAAGGGATTGTGATGGGTACTTGGTATGTTGACTTTTGCGTAGACCTCCCCGGCAACGGCGCCAGAAATGGCTTGTTGTCGGGAGTCCAAATCTTGACTTGACTTTTGCGTAAGCCTCCCCGGCAACGGCGCCAGAAATACTTCTTGCTACCTCTTGAGCACTGCGTTGGTTTTCCCTTGAAGAGGAAAGGGTGATGCAGCAAAGTAGCGTAAGTATTTCCCTCAGTTTTTGAGAACCAAGGTATGAATCCAGTAGGAGGCTACCCGCGAGTCCCTCGCACCTGCACAAAACAAATAAATCCTCGCAACCAACGCGATAACGGGTTGTCAATCCCTTCACAGTCACTTACGAGAGTGAGATCTGATAGATGTGATAGGATAATATTTTTTGGTATTTTTGTGATAAAGATGCAAAGTAAAATAAAAGCAAAGTAAAAAGCAAAGGAAATAACTGAGTGTTGGAAGATTAATATGATGAAGATAGACCCGGGGTCATAGGTTTCACTAGTGGCTTCTCTCATGAGCATAAGTATTTTACAGTGGGTGAACGAATTACCGTTGAGCAATTGACAGAATTGAGCATAGTTATGAGAATATCTAGGTATGATCATGTATATAGGCATCACATCCGAGACAAGTAGACCGACTCCTGCCTGCATCTACTACTATTACTCCACTAATCGACCGCTATCCAGCATGCATCTAGAGTATTAAGTTCATGGAAACAGAGTAACGCCTTAAGCAAGATGACATGATGTAGAGGGATAAATTCATGCAATATGATAAAAAAAACCCATCTTGTTATCCTCGATGGCAACAATACAATACGTGCCTTGCTGCCCCTACTGTCACTGGGAAAGGACACCGCAAGATTGAACCCAAAGCTAAGCACTTCTCCCATTGCAAGAAAGATCAATCTAGTAGGCCAAACCAAACTGATAATTCGCAGAGACCTGCAAAGATAACCAATCATACATAAATGAATTCAGAGAAGATTCAAATATTGTTCATAGATAATCTTGATCATAAACCCACAATTCATCGGTCTCAACAAACACACCGCAAAAAGAAGATTACATCGAATAGATCTCCACGAGAGAGGGGGAGAACATTGTATTGAGATCCAAAAAGAGAGAAGAAGCCATCTAGCTACTAACCATGGACCCGAAGGTCTGAGGTAAACAACTCACACTTCATCGGAGAGGCTATGATGATGATGTAGAAGCCCTCCATGATGGATGCCCCCTCCGGCGGAGCTCCGGACCAGGCCCCAAGATGGGATCTCGTGGGTACAGAAGGTTGCGGCGGTGGAATTAGGTTTTTGGCTCCATATCTGATTGTGTGGGGGTACGTAGGTATATATAGGAGGAAGGAGTACGTCGATGGAGCAACAGGGGGCCCATGAGGGTGGAGAGCGCACACTGGGGGGTAGGCGCGCCCCCCTACCTCGTGGCCTCCTCTTTTGTTTCTTGACGTAGGGTCCAAGTCTCCTGGATCATAATCTTCCTAAAAATCACGTTCCCGAAGGTTTGATTCCGTTTGGACTCCGTTTGATATTCGTTTTCTGCGAAACTCTGAAATAGGCAAAAACAGCAATTCTGGGCTGGGCCTCCGGTTAATAGGTTAGTCCCAAAAGTAATATAAAAGTGAATAATAAAGCCCAATAATGTCCAAAACAGTAGATAATATAGCATGGAGCAATCAAAAATTATAGATACGTTGGAGACGTATCAACGACCGCCTCTGAAGACTTGGAAACGAGGGTTTCCAAACGAGGGAAGAAACCTTCGTCAGGGGGCCCTGCCCCGGAGGGCGTCCTTTCCGCACCGTGCCTGCAAGGGGGTCAGCCCTCCACCGAGCTGTAAGTGAACAAGAGTACTTTTGGTAAATATATCATGCTTCATCTCCGAGGACAATAACCGAGACGTATGTCTTGCAGTTTAGATCGTAGCCCATCTCGACAGAGTTCGTCTTCGGGGGAACTTCTTCCGGAGATGATGGAGAGCGAACCGCCTCGCCCTGTCTCCCCGCCTCATGAGGCGGATGACCCTGAGGTGTCTTCATGGAGGATTTCTCCTGATCCGCCAAGGCCAGAAGGTAACCCTTCGGCCACCCAAAGTCCGGAGTATTCGGCTCCTAAGGAGAGCAACAGAAAGAGTCCAGGACTATCCGGTGCACGACTGGATGCACTGATGGGTCTTCTGGAGCAAGCGGCTATCTCAGAGGCGCATCGTACTTTAATGGGTACGATGGTTGAGAGGATTTCATCCGCCAAAAGTGGGTTGCATGAAGCTTTTATGAGCCTGTTATGAGGCTTTGAGGTACGCAAAGTAATATGTTTTTTTGACGTTACCGCACACGCTAGGTGCACCCTATACAGATAGTAGCCCCTGAGACTCTGGTTGCTGTCCAGAGGCGGAAAACAGAGGATCATAGTCCCAGGTAATGATCATGCCGCTTACATGTGCAGGCGGCTGAGGGTCCGGCGGCTGGCCGGACTGGTGAGTTTGCCGAACTGAGGCGGCAGCTTGATGAGGCAGATGCCGACATCGTGCTGGTTAACAAGCGGCTTGACGAGGCACAGGGTATGTATTTTCCGGTGGTCAGCAGATATTAAGAGGAGCATGATGCTAGTATCTATAATGTGATGTGACTGCAGATGGAGCTAAGGCCGTGGAGACCCTTCGGGCGGAGCTTGCCCGAGCCAAGGAACAAGCCAGGAGAAGTGATGCGGCCGCCCTAAAGGCGGCCGAAGAGTTAAGAGCCTAATAGGCTGCTCATCGCCAGAGCGAAGATAAAATAGCCAAGATGGCTGTTGAGCTGAAGGATGTTGGGGAACGTAGTAATTTCAAAAAAATTCCTACGCACACGCAGGATCATGGTGATGCATAGCAACGAGAGGGGAGAGTGTTGTCCACGTACCCTCGTAGACCGACAGCGGAAGCGTTATCACAACGCGGTTGATGTAGTCGTACGTCTTCACGATCCGATCGATCAAGTACCGAACGTACGACACCTCCGAGTTCTACACACGTTCAGCTCGATGACGTCCCTCGAACTCCGATCCAGCCGAGTGTTGAGGGAGAGTTTCGTCAGCACGACGGCGTGGTGACGATGATGATGTTCCACCGACGCAGGGCTTCGCCTAAGCTCCGCAACGGTATTATCGAGGTGTAATATGGTGGAGGGGGGCACCGCACACGGCTAAGAGATCTCAAGGATCAATTGTTGTGTCTCTGGGGTGCCCCCTGCCCCCGTATATAAAGGAGCAAGGGGGAGGCAGCCGGCCAAGGGTATAGGCGCGCCAAAGGGGGGAGTCCTACTCCCACCGGGAGTAGGACTCCTCCTTTCCTTGTGGGAGTAAGAGAAGGGAAGGGGGAAGGAGAAAGAAGGAAGGGGCGCCCCCCTTCCCTAGTCCAATTCGGACCAGATCATGGGGAGGGGTGCGGCCACCTTTAGAGACCTTTCTCTCCTTTCCCGTATGGCCCATTAAGGCCCAATACGAATTCCCGTAACTCTCCGGTACTCCGAAAAATACCCGAATCACTCGGAACCTTTCCGAAGTCCGAATATAGTCGTCCAATATATCGATCTTTACGTCTCGACCATTTCGAGACTCCTCGTCATATCCCCGATCTCATCCGCGACTCCGAACTCCTTCGGTACATCAAAACTCAATAAAACTGTCATCGTAACGTTAAGCGTGCGGACCCTACGGGTTCGAGAACTATGTAGACATGACCGAGACACGTCTCCGGTCAATAACCAATAGCGGGACCTGGATGCCCATATTGGCTCCCACATATTCTACGAAGATCTTTATCGGTCAGACCGCATAACAACATACGTTGTTCCCTTTATCATCTGTATGTTACTTGCCCGAGATTCGATCGTCGGTATCTCGATACCTAGTTCAATCTCGTTACTGGCAAGTCTCTTTACTCGTTCCTTAATACATCATTCCGCAACTAACTCATTAGTCACAATGCTTGCAAGGCTTATAGTGATGTGCATTACTGAGTGGGCCCAGAGATACCTCTCCGACAATCGGAGTGACAAATCCTAATCTCGAAATACGCCAACCCAACAAGTACCTTTGGAGACACCTGTAGAGCACCTTTATAATCACCCATTTACGTTGTGACGTTTGGTAGCACACAAAGTGTTCCTCCGGTAAACGGGAGTTGCATAATCTCATAGTCATAGGAACATGTATAAGTTATGAAGAAAGCAATAGCAACATACTAAACGATCGGGTGCTAAGCTAACGTAATGGGTCATGTCAATCACGTCATTCTCCTAATGAGGTGATCCCGTTTAATCAAATGACAACTCATGTCTATGGCTAGGAAACATAACCATCTTTGATTAACGAGCTAGTCAAGTAGAGGCATACTAGTGACACTCTGTTTGTCTATGTATTCACACATGTATTATGTTTCCGGTTAATACAATTCTAGCATGAATAATAAACATTTATCATGATATAAGGAAATAAATAATAACTTTATTATTGCCTCTAGGGCATATTTCCTTCAGTCTCCCACTTGCACTAGAGTCAATAATCTAGTTCACATCGCCATGTGATTTAACATGAATAGTTCACATCACCATGTGGTTAACACCCATAGTTCACATCGTCATGTGACCATCACCCAAAGGGTTTTACTAGAGTTAGTAATCTAGTTCACATCGCTATGTGATTAACACCCAAAGAGTACTAAGGTGTGATCATGTTTTGCTTGTGAGATAATTTTAGTCAACGGGTCTGTCACATTCAGATTCGTAAGTATTTTGCAAATTTCTATGTCTACAATGCTCTGCACGGAGCTACTCTAGCTAATTGCTCCCACTTTCAATATGTATCTAGACCGAGACTTAGAGTCATCTAGATTTAGTGTCAAAACTTGCATCGACGTAACCCTTTACGACGAACCTTTTGTCACTTCCATAATCGAGAAACATATCCTTATTCCACTAAGGATAATTTTGACCGCTGTCCAGTGATCTACTCCTAGATCACTATTGTACTCCCTTGCCAAAATTAGTGTAGGGTATACAATAGATCTGGTACACAGCATGGCATACTTTATAGAACCTATGGCCAAGGCATAGGGAATGACTTTCATTCTCTTTCTATCTTCTGTCGTGGTCGGGCTTTGAGTCTTACTCAATTTCACACCTTGTAACACAGGCAAGAACTCTTTCTTTGACTGTTCTATTTTGAACTACTTCAAAATCTTGTTAAGGTATGTACTCATTGAAAAAACTTATCAAGCGTTTTGATCTATCCCTATAGATCTTGATGCTCAATATGTAAGCAGCTTCACCGAGGTCTTTCTTTTGGAAAACTCCTTTCAAACACTCCTTTATGCTTTGCAGAATAATTCTACATTATTTCCGGTCAACAATATGTCATTCACATATACTTATCAGAAATGTTGTAGTGCTCCCACTCACTTTCTTGTAAATACAGGCTTCACCGCAAGTCTGTATAACACTATATCCTTTGATCAACTTATCAAAGTGTATATTCCAACTCCGAGATGCTTGCACCAGTCCATAGATGGATTGCTGGAGCTTGCATATTTTGTTAGCACCTTTAGGATTGACAAAACCTTCTGGTTGCATCATATACAACTCTTCTTTAATAAATCCATTAAGGAATGCAATTTTGTTTATCCATTTGCCAGATTTCATAAAATGCGGCAATTGCTAACATGATTCGGACAGACTTAAGCATAGATACGAGTGAGAAACTCTCATAGTAGTCAACACCTTGAACTTGTCGAAAACCTTTTTGCGACAATTCTAGCTTTGTAGATAGTGACACTACTATCAGCGTCCGTCTTCCTCTTGAAGATCCATTTAATCTCAATGGCTCGCCGAGCATTGGGCAAGTCAATCAAAGTCCATACTTTGTTCTCATACATGGATCTCATCTCAGATTTCATGGCCTCAAGCCATTTTGCGGAATCTGGGCTCACCATCGCTTCTTCATAGTTCGTAGGTTTGTCATGGTCTAGTAACATAACATCCAGAACAGGATTACCGTACCACTCTGGTGCGGATCTTACTCTGGTTGACCTACAAGGTTTAGTAACAACTTGATCTGAAGTTTCATGATCATCATCATTAACTTCCTCACTAATTGGTGTAGGAGTCACAGGAACAGATTTCTGTGATGAACTACTTTCCAATAAGGGAGCAGGTATAGTTACCTCATCAAGTTCTACTTTCCTCCCACTCACTTCTTTCGAGAGAAAACTCCTTCTCTAGAAAGGATCCATTCTTAGCAGCGAATGTCTTGCCTTCGGATCTGTGATAGAAGGTGTACCCAACTGTCTCCTTTGGGTATCCTATGAAGACACATTTCTCCGATTTGGGTTTGAGCTTATCAGGATGAAACCTTTTCACATAAGCATCGCAACCCCAAACTTTAAGAAACGACAACTTTGGTTTCTTGCTAAACCTCAGTTCATAAGGCGTCGTCTCAACGGATTTTGATGGTGCCCTATTTAACGTGAATGCAGCTGTCTCTAATGCATAACCCCAAAACGATAGTGGTAAATTGGTAAGAGACATCATAGATTGCACTATATCCAATAAAGTACGGTTATGACGTTCGGACACACCATTATGCTGTGGTGTTCCAGGTGGCGTGAGTAGCGAAACTATTTCACATTGTTTTAACTGAAGTCCAAACTCGTAACTCAAATACTCTTCTCCACGATCAAATCGTAGAAACTTTATTTTCTTGTTACGATGATTTTCCGCTTCACTCTGAAATTATATGAACTTTTCAAATGTTTCAGACTTCTGTTTCATTAAGGAGATATACCCATATCTGCTCAAATCATCTGTGAAGGTCAGAAAATAATGATACCTGCTACGAGCCTCAATATTCATCGGACCACATACATCTGTATGTATGTTTTCCAACAGATCTGTTGCTCTCTCCATAGTTCCGGAGAACGGCGTTTTAGTCATCTTGCCCATGAGGCACGGTTCGCAAGTACCAAGTGATTCATAATCAAGTGGTTCCAAAAGTCCATCAGTATGGAGTTTCTTCATGCGCTTTACACCGATATGACCTAAACGGCAGTGCCACAAATAAGTTGCACTATCATTATCAACTCTGCATCTTTTGGTTTCAATATTATGAATATGTGTATCACTACGATCGAGATCCAACAAACCATTTTATTGGGTGTATGACCATAGAAGGTTTTATTCATGTAAACAGAACAACAATTATTCTCTAATTTAAATGAATAACCGTATTGCACCAAACATGATCAAATCATATTCATGCTCAACGCAAACACCAAATAACACTTATTTAGGTTCAACACTAATCCCGAAAGTATAGGGAGTGTGCGATGATGATCATATCAATCTTGGAACCACTTCCAATACACATCGTCACTTCATCCTTAACTAGTTTATGTTCATGCAACTCCCGTTTCGAGTTACTACTCTTTAGCAACTGAACCAGTATCAAATACTGAGGGGTTGCTATAAACACTAGTAAGTACACATCAATAACATGTATATCCAATATACCTTTGTTCACTTTGCCATCCTTCTTATCCACCAAATACTTGGGGCAGTTCCGCTTCCAGTGACCAGTCCCTTTGCAGTAGAAGCACTTAGTCTCAGGCTTAGGTACAGACTTGGGCTTCTTCACTTGAGTAGCAACTTGCTTGCCGTTCTTTATGAAGTTCCCCTTCTTCCCTTTGCCCTTTTCTTGAAACTAGTGGTCTCGTCAACCATCAACACTTGATGCTCTTTCTTGATTTCTACCTTCGTCGATTTCAGCATCGCGAAGAGCTTGGGAATTATTTTCGTCATCCCTTGCATACTATAGTTCATCACGAAGTTCTACTAACTTGGTGATGGTGACTAGAGAATTCTGTCAATCACTATTTTATCTGGAAGATTAACTCCCACTTGATTCAAGCGATTGTAGTACCCAGACAATCTGAGCACATGCTCACTAGTTGAGCGATTCTCCTCCATCTTTTAGCTATAGAACTTGTTGGAGACTTCATATCTCTCAACTCGGGTATTTGCTTGAAATATTAACTTCAACTCCTGGAACATCTTATATGGTCCTTGACGTTCAAAACGTCTTTGAAGTCCCGATTCTAAGCCGTTAAGCATGGTGCACTAAACTATCAAGTAGTCATCATATTGAGCTAGCCAAACGTTCATAACGTCTGCATCTGCTCCTGCAATAGGTCTGTCACCTAGCGGTGCATTAAGGACATAATTCTTCTGTGCAGCCATGAGGATAATCCTCAGATCACGGATCCAATCCGCATCATTGCTACTAACATCTTTCAACATAATTTTTCTCTAGGAACATATCAAAATAAACATAGGGAAGCAACAACGCGAGCTATTGATCTACAACATAATTTGCAAAATACTATCAGGACTAAGTTCATGATAAATTTAAGTTCAATTAATCATATTACTTAAGAACTCCCACTTAGATAGACATCCCTCTAATCCTCTAAGTGATCACGTGATCCATATCAACTAAACCATGTCCGATCATCACGTGAGATGGAGTAGTTTCAACGGTGAACATCACTATGTTGATCATATCTACTATATGATTCACGCTAGACCTTTTGGTCTCCGTGTTCCGAGGCCATATCTGTTATATGCTAGGCTCGTCAAGTTTAACCTGAGTATTCCGCGTGTGCAACTGTTTTGCACCCGTTGTATTTGAACGTAGAGCCTATCACACCCGATCATCACGTGGTGTCTCAGCACGAAGAACTTTTGCAACGGTGCATACTCAGGGAGAACACTTATACTTTGATAATTTAGTGAAGGATCATCTTATAATGCTACCGTCAAACAAAGAAAGATAAGATGCATAAATGATTAACATCACATGCAATCAATATAAGTGATATGATATGGCCATCATCATCTTGTGCTTGTGATCTCCATCTCCGAAGCACCGTGCTTGTGATCTCCATCTCCGAAGCACCGTCATGATCACCATCGTCACCGGCGCGACACCTTGATCTCCATCGTAGCATCATTGTCGTCTCGCCAACTTATTGCTTTTACGACTATCGCTACCGCTTAGTGATAAAGTAAAACTATTACATGGCGATTGCATCTCATACAATAAAGCGACAACCATATGGCTCCTGCCAGTTGCCGATAACTCGGTTACAAAACATGATCATCTCATACAACACATTATATCACATCATGTCTTGACCATATCACATCACAACATGCCCTGCAAAAACAAGTTAGACGTCCTCTACTTTGTTGTTGCATATTTTACGTGGCTGCTACAGGCTTAGCAAGAACCGTTCTTACCTACGCATCAAAACCACAACGATAGTTTGTCAAGTTGGTGTTGTTTTAACCTTCGCAAGGACCGGGCATAGCCACACTCGGTTCAACTAAAGTGAGAGAGACAGACACCCGCCAGTCACCTTTAAGCAACGAGTGCTCCCAACGGTGAAACCAGTCTCGCGTAAGCGTACGCGTAATGTCGGTCCGGGCCGCTTCATCTCACAATACCGCTGAACCAAAGTATGACATGCTGGTAAGCAGTATGACTTATATCGCCCACAACTTACTTGTGTTCTACTCGTGCATAACATCAACGCATAAAACCAGGCTTGGATGCCACTCTTGGGGAACGTAGTAATTTCAAAAAAATTCCTACGCACACGCAGGATCATGGTGATGCATAGCAACGAGAGGGGAGAGTGTTGTCCACGTACCCTCGTAGACCGACAGCGGAAGCGTTATCACAACCCGGTTGATGTAGTCGTATGTCTTCACGATCCGACCGATCAAGTACCGAACGTACGGCACCTCCGAGTTCTACACACGTTCAGCTCGATGACGTCCCTCGAACTCCGATCCAGCCGAGTGTTGAGGGAGAGTTTCGTCAGCACGATGGTGTGGTGACGATGATGATGTTCCACCGACGCAGGGCTTCGCCTAAGCTCCGCAACGGTATTATCGAGGTGTAATATGGTGGAGGGGGGCAAGGCACACGGCTAAGAGATCTCAAGGATCAATTGTTGTGTCTCTGGGGTGCCCCCCTGCCCCCGTATATAAAGGAGCAAGGGGGAGGCAGCCGGCCAAGGGTATAGGCGCGCCAAAGGGGGGAGTCCTACTCCCACCGGGAGTAGGACTCCTCCTTTCCTTGTGGGAGTAAGAGAAGGGAAGGGGGAAGGAGAAAGAAGGAAGGGGGCGCCCCCTTCCCTAGTCCAATTCGGACCAGATCAGGGGGAGGGGTGCGGCCACCTTTAGAGACCTTTCTCTCCTTTCCCGTATGGCCCATTAAGGCCCAATACGAATTCTCGTAACTCTCCGGCCAATATATCGATCTTTACATCTCGACCATTTCGAGACTCCTCGTCATATCCCCGATCTCATCCGGGACTCCGAACTCCTTCGGTATATCAAAACTCAATAAAACTATCATCGTAACGTTAAGCGTGCGGACCCTACGGGTTCGAGAACTATGTAGACATGACCGAGACACGTCTCCGGTCAATAACCAATAGCGGGACCTGGATGCCCATATTGGCTCCCACATACTCTACGAAGATCTTTATCGGTCAGACCGCATAACAACATACGTTGTTCCCTTTGTCATCGGTATGTTACTTGCCCGAGATTCGATCGTCGGTATCTCGATACCTAGTTCAATCTCGTTACTGGCAAGTCTCTTTACTCGTTCCGTAATACATCATTCCGCAACTAACTCATTAGTCACAATGCTTGCAAGGCTTATAGTGATGTGCATTACTGAGTGGGCCCAGAGATACCTCTCTGACAATCGGAGTGACAAATCCTAATCTCGAAATACGCCAACCCAACAAGTACCTTTGGAGACACCTGTAGAGCACCTTTATAATCACCCATTTACGTTGTGACGTTTGGTAGCACACAAAGTGTTCCTCCGGTAAACGGGAGTTGCATAATCTCATAGTCATAGGAACATGTATAAGTTATGAAGAAAGCAATAGCAACATACTAAACGATCGGGTGCTAAGCTAACATAATGGGTCATGTCAATCACGTCATTCTCCTAATGAGGTGATCCCATTTAATCAAATGACAACTCATGTCTATGGCTAGGAAACATAACCATCTTTGATTAACGAGCTAGTCAAGTAGAGGCATACTAGTGACACTCTGTTTGTCTATGTATTCACACATGTATTATGTTTCCGGTTAATACAATTCTAGCATGAATAATAAACATTTATCATGATATAAGGAAATAAATAATAACTTTATTATTGCCTCTAGGGCATATTTCCTTCAAAGGATGCCGCCGACCGGAATGAGCTTCTTGAAAAGGAAAGCCAAGCGAAAGCGGTAGACCTGAAGAAAGCCATGGTAGCAGCCAAGGAAACCCGCTCTAAAATCAGAGCAGCAAAGGTGGAGCTTCGTCAAGCCGAAGATATCACGGCTGGGAAGCCCTTTTTGTTGCGGACAAAGTTCGGAGATCCGAAGTATACCCCTCTGGACCAATTATGGAGTGCTGCAGACGCGTACTTGGACTTGGCAACGAGTGCTGCTGATGCGACTGAGTTTTTTAAAGATCAAAAAGATCATGAAGTGCAAAGGTTGTTCTGGTCGCAGTTCAGTGCTCCCACGCGGCCGCTGCTATTAAATGAACAAATGGCCGAGTGGGTTGAGCTCCATAGGTTGTCCGGACTTGCCGTGAGGTCTGTCGTGGATCATCTTTGGCCGGAGGGGCCAAGGCCGAGTAGTTATTTTGGTCTAGTGCAACGATTCCTTGGTGCTGTGCCGCATATCGATGCTGTAAAGAGGTCGGCGTGCATAGAGGGTGCGCGGATGGCTCTTGCCCGTGTTAAGACATACTGGGCAGAGATGGAGGCCACCGCTATTGCAACCCAGGATCCGGCCGTAGGCCAGGTCTCGGCCGAGCACTTTTTTGAAGAAGTCCTAGAAGGTGCTCGTTTAATAGAGGCTCAGTGCTCGAAGAGTATCATGTTTGAGTGACATGTATCCCAATTGTAAAAACAATGTTATTTGGATTATAAAGGTTGTGTTTATACTTTTGCCTGAAAGTATTATAATGCCTCCTGTGCGGCCGTTTATGTATGTATATAACCTGAAAGTTTGCAGTCGTCGGCTTCAGCCCCCACGCATATAATGCGGGGGTGTTCGGAAAAGCGTGTATTCACACTTGATCCAACGTCTTGGTCCATTAAGGAGGTGATAGCGCGGCGAACAAGGCAATCGGACTATATAGCTTTAACACTTTCACTTAGCCATAGGAGTTTGACGGTGGGGCTACTATATAGCCCCTGGTACTTCCGCGCTCATCCGAATACGGGGCACGTACATACATGACCGGGAAAACGGCCCTTCGTTAATGCGGAGGAATCGCGAAGATTCCGCCGAGTCATCGAGTGGTTGACCAGTCTCGCGCTTTATCATGACAGTCAGTTTTCGGCTTTCTCTACTAAGGTGCTCATCCAGATGAACCAGGGCACAATCACAGTAGTTCTCCCAGTGCCACCTTAGCCGATAGAGCGGAACGTAAGGTAGCAAAACACGGGAGCCAGGCAAACCCAACTATTGACCAAATACATGATTCGGAGCTGATGCATATAAGGCCAAACTCGCGACGCCGAACACTCCCTAAGGTATTTGGTCTTTACAACGTATACTGGGCTGAGTAACACCCTCGATAATGAACCCTGAATTTCCAGGTACGTGCATTAGTCTGACGTGATGAAATGTCAATAACGCCAGCATCCCTCTCGGTTGTGTTGAGTATCCGGAGGGTGTGAAGCAACAAGAGACAGTAAGAAAGGTTTACACAGGGTCTTAATCTAAAAAGAAACCTTTGAGCGGGGCCCTGCTGCATGTCTGCGCCTGTGTCTCCGTTGTGCCGTATCCTGGAAGGGTGTAGCACGATTATCATCTGTAAAAGAGAAAAACCCAGGTGAAAGTCTTCGTGCGAAAAATTGGTTATTCTTAATAAACCATTAAAACGCAATCTAAATAGGGTCAAGCTAAACTGTAGTCCTTTGTACATGCGGGAAGCCCCTAGTACCACCTATGGGGATATATCCATCGACCTAATCTGTAGTTTACCTAAGCTGTTACAGCTAGTTGTGCGCCGGACTTGTCTAGCCATGTTCGCGGTCTTGATGACCGATCATTTATTCTGGTTGCAGAGGCCATTCAGTGTTCGGCTACCAGAGCTGCCGCACATTCTTCCGCACGTAAGGAACGCTCTGTGTTTCCGCTAACTATGATGATGCCACGTGGACCGGGCATTTTAAGCTTGAGATAAGCGTAATGCGGTACTGCATTAAAACGAGCAAAGGCCGTTCTTTCGAGTAGTGCGTGATAGCCGCTTCGGAATGGAGCGATGTCGAAGGTTAATTCTTCGCTTCGGAAGTTGTCGGGAGAACCGAATACAACCTCTAGAACTAGAGAGCCCGTGCAGCGGGCCTCTGGGCCTGGTATTACTCCTTTAAAGGTAGTATTGCTTTGGCTGATTCTTGTCGAGTCTATCCCCATTTTGCGGACTGTGTCCTGATATATCAGATTAAGACTACTGTCGCTGTCCATAAGGACTCGGGTGAGATGGTATCCGTCAATTATTGGGTCTAGCACCAAGGCAGCCGATCCTCCGTGCCGGATACAAGTCGGGTGATCCTTGCGATCAAAAGTGATCGGGCAGGCCGACCAAGGGTTGAACTTGGGGGTGACGGGCTCCGCGGCGCATACGTCTCGGAGTGCGCGCTTGCTCCTCTTCTTTGTTATGTGAACATGTTCACTGTTTTGACCTCTGGTGGAAATTTTTTCTGTCCCCCAGTGTTTGGCTGGCGAGGCTCATCCTCGTCTTCACTTGGTGTCTCCCTCCCCTTGCGTTCGGCGTTTAGCTTGCCGGCCTGCTTGAAGACCCAGCATTCTCTATTGGTGTGATTTGCAGGTTTGTCGGAGGTGCCATGAATCTGACATAATCTGTCTAGAATCTTGTTTAGGCTGGATGGTCCATCTCTGCTGCCTTTGAATGGCTTTTTCCGTTGACCGGGTTGAGAGCCCCTGAATCCGGCGTTTACCGCCGTGTTGTCTGGGCTGTCTTCATTGTTTCGACGCTTGCTTTTATTGCGTTGCGGTTTTCCATTGCCATCCCTGACTTCGGATGTGCCTGGGTCGCTGGTGCCGCTACGGGCCAGCCAACTATCCTCGCCCGTGCAAAAGCGGGTCATAAGGCTTGTTAGGGCTGCCATTGTCCTTGGTTTTTCCTGGCCGAGGTGTCTGGCGAGCCATTCGTCTCGGACACTGTGTTTGAAAGCCGCTAAGGCTTCGGCATCCGAGCAGTCGACGATTTGATTCTTCTTAGTGAGGAATCTATTCCAAAGCTTTCGGGCTGACTCTCCGGGCTGTTGAATTATATGACTTAAATCGTCTGCATCCGGAGGTCGGACATAAGTCCCTTGAAAATTAGCCCTAAAAGCATCCTCAAGCTCTTCCCAACTTCCAATTGAGGTTTCAGGGAGGCTTTTCAGCTAGTGCCGAGCTGGTCTTTCAACTTGAGGGGCAAGTATTTGATGGCGTGGAGATCATCTCCGCGAGCCATGTGGATGTAAAGGATAAAGTCCTCAATCCAGACCCCAGGGTCTGTCGTTCCGTCGTATGCCTCTATGTTCATGGGTTTGAATCCCTCTGGAAATTCGTGATCCAGCACCTCATCGGTGAAGCATAGGGGGTGCGCGACACCCCTGTATTTGGATGTGTCATGGCATTCTGACGGTTGTAGTGTTCGGTTTTGATTCCGTGCCGGAGCGCACTTCCTAGATCCGTAGATGGACTTGGTCATACCGGCTTTTTGGTGCAAGTCCTTACGTAAATCGTGTGCTGACTTATGTGCGACATCGTTAGCCGCCCTATCGCGGCCACGGGGTGGTCGATCCGGCTGATCGGTCATTTTATTTTTCGACCGTATGGGCTCTAAAGCCTCGACATCGAATTCAGGCAGCAGCTTGCACTTTGGATAGCTCTTTGTGTGGCGGCTGCCACCGTACTTTTCTTCAGTGTCTAGCACTTTGTTCCATCTACTGTTGAGTGTATTTTGCGCGGCCTTAAGCCTTTGCTTCTGCTTCTTCAGACTCCTCGCGGTGGCAATAAGCCTTCTATGGAGGTTCTCTTGCTCCAAATGCCTTTCCGGGATGATGTGTGCGTCGTCGTCCGGACTGTTCTCCTCTACGGAGACAGGTTGATGAGATTTACCCTCGGCGTCGACGTGATCGGACAGCGGCTCCGTACTATGTTCGCCGTCCACTGGCTCATCCTGCTATGTCGCTGGGTCCATGTGGCGTCGTTTCCTTTGGAGTCGACCAGGGTATTATTCTTTCTTGCGCTGTTATCGCTGTTTTTGCCGAGGCGGGATTTGGAGCGGCGCCTACGTCGTCGCTTTGGTTGCTTCTCGAGGGGATTATCCTTCGCTGCATTCTACCATTCCTCGTCATTGTTTTCTTTGGGTGTATCCACCATGTATATATCATGTGATGAGGTGGCTGTCTAGCGCCCTATGGGCGGTGGTTCCTGCTCCTCTCCTACATCGTCGTCCATACCGTCGATGTCTTCGGAGTCGAAAACAAGCATGTCGTTTAAATCGTCGACAGTGGCTATTAAGTGGGTGGTGGGTGGGGAACGAATTTCTTCATCGTCCGCTTCCCACTCGAGCCGGACATAGTTCGGCCGAGGGTCTCCTGACAAGGAGAGAGACCTTAATGAATCTAGCACATCGCCCAAGGGCGAGTGCTGGAAAATATCCGCGGAGGTAAACTCCATGCATGATCGGTGCCCAATCAGATTCGATAGGCATGGAGGCAAGCGGTTCGGAGCCCGTGGCCGGGGATGAATCCAAGGGTTCGGCAACACAGGTCTCTAACGCCGCTGAGTGTGCGGCCTCTGTGGCGGGGTCCATCCACCCATCCTCGGACGGCGCAATTTGCTCCGGATTAAGGGCCGGAGTAGCCACAGGTGTGATCTCCCGAACATCGTCCGACGGCTGAGCTAAGTCATGCTCGTCGTGACTGTGCGGCGCACCTGACGTGGGCTCGAATCCGTCGAAGATCAAGTCTCCGCGGATGTCGGCGGTATAGTTTAAGTTTCCGAACCTGACCTGATAGCCAGGGGCGTAGCTCTCGATCTGCTATAGATGGCCAAGCGAGTTGGCCCGCAGTACGAAGCCGCCGAATACGAAGATCTGTCCGGGGAGAAAAACCTCACCCTGGATCGCATCGTTGCCGATGATCGAAGGGGCCATCAAGCCTTTATCGTGAGGGCACAGTGGAACTCTCAATGAAAGCACCAATGTCGATGTCAAAACCGGCGGATCTCGGGTGGGGGTCCCGAACTGTGCGTCTAAGGCGGATGGTAACAGGAGGCGGGGGACACAATGTTTATCCAGGTTTGGGGCCCTCTCGATGGAGGTAATACCCTACTTCCTGCTTGATTGATCTTGATGATATGAGTATTACAAGAGTTGATCTACCACGAGATCGTACAGGCTAAACCCTAGAAGCTAGCCTATGATTATGATTGTTGTTGTCCTACGGACTAAACCCTCCGGTTTATATAGACACTGGAGGGGGCTAGGGTTACATAGAGTCGGTTACAAGGGAGGAGATCTACACATCCGAATTGCCAAGCTTGCCTTCCACGCAAAGGAGAGTCCCATCCGGACACGGGACAAAGTCTTCAATCTTGTATCTTCATAGTCCAACAGTTCGGCCAAAGTATATAGTCCGGCTGTCCGAGGACCCCCTAATCCAGGACTCCCTCAGTCGTATCAACGGATTAGACGGTGCCCTATTTAACGTGAATGTAGCTGTCTCTAATGCATAACCCCAAAACAATAGTGGTAAATCGGTAAGAGACATCATAGATTGCACTATATCCAATAAAGTACGGTTATGACGTTCGGACACACCATTATGATGTGGTGTTCCAGGTGGCATGAATTTGTGAAACTATTCCACATTGTTTTAATTGAAGACGAAACTCGTAACTCAAATATTCGTCTCCGCGATCAGATTGTAGAAACTTTATTTTCCTGTTACGATGATTTTCCCCTTCACTCTGAAATTCTTTGAACTTTTCAAATGTTTCAGACTTCTGTTTCATTAGATATACCCATATCCACTCAAATCATCTTGTGAAGGTTAGAAAATAACAATACCCGCCGCGAGCCTTAACACTCATCGGACAGCATACATCAGTATGTATTATTTCCAATAAGTTAGTTGCTCGCTTTATTGTTCTGGAGAACGGAGGCTTGTCATATTGCCCATGAGGCATGGTTCGCAAGCATCAAGTGATTCATAATCAAGTGATTCTAAAAGCCCATCAGCATGGAGTTTCTTCATGCGCTTTACACCAATATGACGTAAACGGTAGTGCCACAAATAAGTTGCACTATCATTATTAACTTTGCATCTTTTGGCTTCAATATTTATTAATATGTGTATCACTACGATCGAGATTCAATAAACCATTTATATTGAGTGTATGACCATAGAAGGTTTTATTCATGTAAACACAACAACAATTATTCTTTGACTTAAATGAATAACCGTATTGCAATAAACATGATCCAATCATATTCATGCTCAATGCAAACAACAAATAACATTTATTTTAGGTTCAACACTAATCCCGAAGGTAAAAGGAGTGTGCGATGGTGATCTTATCAACCTTGGAATCACTTCCAACACACATCATCACCTCGCCCTTAACTAGTCTCTGTTTATTTTGCAACTCCCGTTTCGAGTTACTACTCTTAGCAATTGAACCAGTATCAAATACCGAGGGGTTGCTATAAACACTAGTAAAGTACACATCAATAACATGCATATCAAATATACTTTTGTTCACTTTGCCATCCTTCTTATCCGCCAATTACTTGGGGTAGTTCTGCTTCCAGTGACTATTCCCTTTTGCAGTAGAAGCACTCAGTTTCAGGCTTAGGTCTTTAGCTTTGGGCTACTTCACGGGAGTGACAACTTGCTTGCCATTCTTTTTGAAGTTCCCTTTCTTTCCCTTGCCCTTTTACTTGAAACTAGTGGTTTTGTCAACCATCAACAGTTGATGCTTTTTCTTGATTTCTACCTTCGCCGATTTCAGCATCGCGAAGAGCTTGGGAATTGTTTCCATTATCCCATGCATATTATCGTTCATCACGAAGTTCTAGTAACTTGGTGATAGTGACTAGAGAATTCTGTCAATCACTATCTTATCTGGAAGATTAACTCCCACTTGATTCAAGTGATTGTAGTACCCAGACAATCTGAGCACATGCTCACTGGTTGAGCTATTCTCCTCCATCTTGTAGGCAAAGTACTGTCAGAGGTCTCATACCTCTCGACACGGGCATGAGTATGAAATACCAATTTCAACTCTTGGAACATCTTATATGCTCCGTGGCGTTCAAAACATTTTTGAAGTCCCGGTTCTAAGCCGTAAAGCATGGTGCACTAATCTATCAAGTAGTTATCATACCGAGCTTTGTCAAACGTTCATAATGTCTGCATCTGCTCCTGCAATAGGTCTGTCACCTAGCGGTGCATCACGGACATAATTCTTCTGTGCAGCAATGAGGATAATCCTCAGATCACGGACCAAGTCCGCATCATTGCTACTATCATCTTTCAACATATTTTTCTCTAGGAACATATCAAAAATAAACGGGGAGCTACATCGCGAGCTATTGATCTACAACATAGTTATGCAAATACTATCATGACTAAGTTCATGATAAATTAAAGTTCAATTAATCATATTACTTAAGAACTCCCACTTAGATAGACATCCCTCGAGTCATCTAAATGATCACGTGATCCAAATCAACTAAACCATGTCCGATCATCACGTGAGATGGAGTAGTTTTCAATGGTGAACATCACTATGTTGATCATATCTACTATATGATTCACGTTCCACCTTTTGGTCTCCAGTGTTCCGCGGCCTTATCTGCATATGCTAGGCTCGTCAAGTTTAACCCGAGTATTCTGCGTGGGCAAAAACTGGCTTGCACCCGTTGTATGTGAACGTAGAGCCTATCACACCCGATCATCACATGGTGTCTCAGCACGAAGAACTGTCGCAATGGTGCATACTCAGGGAGAACACTTATACCTTGAAATTTTAGTAAGCGATCATCTTATAAAGCTACCGCCGAACTAAGCAAAATAATATGTATAAAAGATAAACATCACATGCAATCAAAATATGTGACATTATATATGGCCATCATCATCTTGTGCCTTTGATCTCCATCTCCAAAGTACTTTCATGATCTTCACCGGCATGACACCATGATCTCCATCATCTTGATCTTTATCAACATGTCGTCACATGGTCGTCTCACCAACTATTGCTTTTGCAACTATTGCTATCGCATAGCGATAAAGTAAAGCAATTACATGGCGCTTGCATCTTATGCAATAAAGAGACAACCATAAGGCTTCTGCCAGTTGCTGATAACTTCAACAAAACATGATCATCTTATACAACAACTTATATCTCATCACGTCTTGACCATATCACATCACAACATGCCCTGCAAAAACAAGTTAGACGCCTCTACTTTGTTGTTGCAAGTTTTACGTGGCTGCTACGGGCTCAGCAAGAACCGTTCTTACCTACACATCAAAACCACAACGATTTTTCGTCAAGTATGTGCTATTTTAACCTTCAACAAGGACCGGGCGTAGCCACACTCGATTCAACTAAAGTTGGAGAAACTGACACCCGCCAGCCACCTGTGTACGAAGCACGTCGGTAGAACCAGTCTCGTGTAAGCGTACGCGTAATTTCGGTCCGGGCTGCTTCATCCAACAATACCGCCGAATCAAAGTATGACATGCTGGTAAGTAGTATGACTATTATCGCCCACAACTCAATTGTGTTCTACTCGTGCATATAACATCTACGCATAAACCTGGCTCTGATGCCATTGTTGGGGAACGTAGTAATTTCAAAAAAATTCCTACGCACACGCAAGATCATGGTGATGCATAGCAACGAGAGGGGGGAGTGTTGTCTACGTACCCTCGTAGACCGTAAGCGGAAGCGTTATTACAACGCGGTTGATGTAGTCGTACGTCTTCACGATCCGACCGATCCAAGTACCGAACGCACGGCACCTCCGAGTTCAGCACACGTTCAGCTCGATAACGTCCCTCGTACTCTCGATCCAGTTGAGGCCGAGGGAGAGTTCCGTCAGCACGACGGCGTGGTGACGGTGATGATGATGTTACCGGCGCAGGGCTTCACCTAAGCACTACGACGATATGACCGAGGTGTGTAACTATGGAAGGGGGCACCGCACACGGCTAAGAGATCAATGATCAACTTGTGTGTCCATGGGGTGCCCCCTGGCCACGTATATAAAGGATGGAGGGAGGAGGAGGGCGGCCCTCATAGGGCGCGCCCAAAGTGTGGAGTCCTACTAGGACTCCCTAGTACTAGTAGGATTCCACCTCCCACACGGAATAGGAAAAGGGGAAGGGAGAAGGAGAAGGAAGGAAGGGGCGCCCCCTTTCCCTAGTCCAATTCGGACCCGTCCATGGGGAAGGGGCGCAGCCACCCTTGAGGCCTTTCTCTCCTTTCCCGTGTGGCCCATTAAGGCCCAATACGAATTCCCGTAACTCTCCGGTACTCCGAAAAATACCCGAATCACTCGAAACCTTTTCCAATGTCCAAATATAGTCATCCAATATATCGATCTTTATGTCTCGACCATTTCGAGACTCCTCGTCATGTCCCTGATCTCATCCGGGACTCCGAACTACCTTCGGTACATCAAAACACATAAACTCCTAATACCGATCGTCACCGAACGTTAAGCGTGCGGATAATAGCGGAACCTGGATGCTCATATTGGTTCCTACATATTCTATGAAGATCTTTATCGGTCAAACCGCATAACAACATACGTTGTTCCTTTTGTCATCGGTATGTTACTTGCCCGAGATTCGAGCGTCGGTATCTCAATACCTAGTTCAATCTCGTTACCGGCAAGTCTCTTTACTCGTTCTGTAATGCATCATCCCGTAACTAACTCATTAGTCACATTGCTTGCAAGGTTTATAGTGATTTGCATTACCGAGAGGGCCCAGAGATACCTCTCCGACAATCGGAGTGACAAATCCTAATCTCGATCTATGCCAACTCAACAAGTACCATCGGGAGACACCTGTAGAGCACCTTTATAATCACTCGGTTACGTTGTGAAGTTTGGTAGAACACAAAGTGTTCCTCCGGTATTCGGGAGTTGCATAATCTCATAGTCATAGGAACATGTATAAGTCATGAAGAAAGCAATAGCAATATACTAAACGATCAAGTGCTAAGCTAACGGAATGGGTCAAGTCAATCACATCATTCTCTAATGATGTGATCCCGTTGATCAAATGACAACTCATGTCTATGGTTAGGAAACTTAACCATCTTTGATTAACAAGCTAGTCAAGTAGAGGCATACTAGGGACACTTTGTTTTGTCTATGTATTCACACATGGATCAAGTTTCCGGTTAATACAATTCTAGCATGAATAATAAACATTTATCATGATATAAGGAAATATAAATAACAACTTTATCATTGCCTCTAGGGCATATTTCCTTCACTGGGTACCCTATCAGGTCCTTCAAGTGCTGGAAAAACCATGTCCAACTCTCTATGTTCTCTACCTCTAGCACACCATAAGCAACTGGAAAGATCCATTTGTTTGCATCTATAGCACAAGCACTTACAAGTTGTCCTCTATACCTCCCATTCAGAGCAGTAGCATCTACTGCCAGATATGGCCTACACCCATCTAGAAACCCTTTCCAGCAGGCCTTAAATGACATAAAGGCTCTCCTAAAACACTCCTTTGACCTTCTCTGGCAATTTTTTCAAACTCCACTGTGTGCTTATCAATATGAACTACACTACTAGGTGATGCCTTCTTAACCTATATATGTTGTCAATCAAATGAAAACTTTCAGTCCACTTACCATATATGTTGTCAATGGCCATTTTCTTACCACGGAAAACTCTCATGTATGGCAGTTCATGAAGGAAATATGCCCTAGAGGCAATAATAAAGTTATTATTTATTTCCTAATATCATGATAAATGTTTATTATTCATGCTAGAATTGTATTAACCGGAAACATAATACATGTGTGAATACATAGACAAACATAGTGTCACTAGTATGCCTCTACTTGACTAGCTCGTTGATCAAAGATGGTTGAGTTTCCTAGCCATCGACATGAGTTGTCATTTGATTAACGGGATCACATCATTAGGAGAATGATGTGATTGACTTGACCCATTCCGTTAGCTTAGCACTTGATCGTTTAGTTTACTGCTATTGCTTTCTTCATGACTTATACATGTTCCTATGACTATGAGATTATGCAACTCCCAATTACCGGAGGAACACTTTGTGTGCTACCAAACGTCACAAGGTAACTGGGTGATTATAAAGGTGCTCTACAGGTGTCTCCGATGGTACTTGTTGAGTTGGCATAGATCAAGATTAGGATTTGTCACTCCGATTGTCGGAGAGGTATCTCTGGGCCCTCTCGGTAATGCACATCACTATAAGCCTTGCAAGAAATGTGACTAATAAGTTAGTTACGGGATGATGCATTACGGAACGAGTAAAGAGACTTGTCGGTAACGAGATTGAGCTAGGTATTGAGATACCGACGATCGAATCTCGAGCAAGTAACATACCGATGACAAAGGGAACAACGTATGTTGTTATGCGGTTTGACCGATAAAGATCTTCGTAGAATATGTAGGAACCAATATGAGCATCCAGGTTCCACTATTGGTTATTGACCGGAGACGTGTCTTGGTCATGTCTACATAGTTCTCGAACCCGTAGGGTCCGCACGCTTAAAGTTCTATGACGATCGGTATTATGAGTTTATATGTTTTGATGTACCGAAGGTAGTTTCGAGTCCCGGATATGATCACGGACATGACGAGGAGTCTCGAAATGGCCGAGACGTAAAGATCGATATATTGGATGACTATGTTCGGACACCGGAAGTGTTTCGGGAGGTTTCAGACATTTACCGGAGTACCGGGGGGTTACCGGAACCCCCCGAGGAGTATATTGGACCTAATGGGCCTTAGTGGGAGAAGAGGAGGGGCGGTAAGGGCAGCCGCGCGCCCCCTCCCCCTCTAGTCCGAATTGGACAAGGAGGGGGAGCGGCGCCGCCCTTTTTCCTTCTCCTCCTCTCTCCCTTCCTTCCCTTCTCCTACTCCTACTAGGAAAGGAGGAGTCCTACTCCCAGTGGGAGTAGGACTCCCCTTCTTGGCGCGCCCTCCTCCTGGCCGGCCGCCTCCCCCCTAGCTCCTTTATATACGGGGGCAGGGGGCACCCCAAACACACAAGTTGATCATTGATCTCTCCCAGCCGTGTGCGGTGACCCCCTCCACCATAATCCACCTCGTTCATATCGTAGCGGTGCTTAGGCGAAGCCCTGCGATGGTAGCTTCATCAACATCGTCACCACGCCGTCGTGCTGACGAAACTCTCCCTCGAGCTCTACTGGATCGTGAGTTCGCGGGACGTCGCCGAGCTGAACGTGTGCTGAACGCGGAGGTGCCGTACGTTCGGTACTAAGGATCGGTCGATCGTGAAGACGTACAACTACGTCAACTGCGTTGTCATAACGCTTCCGCTTAACGGTCTACGAGGGTACGTGGACGACACTCTCCCCTCTCGTTGCTATGCATCACCATGATCTTACGTGTGCGTAGGAAATTTTTTGAAATTATTACGTTCCCCATCAGTGGCATCCAAGCCAGGTTTATGCGTAGATGTTATATGCACGAGTAGAACACAAGTGAGTTGTGGGCGATACAAGTCATACTGCTTACCAGCATGTCATACTTTGGTTCGGCGGTATTGTTGGATGAAGCGGCCCGGACCGACATTACGCGTACGCTTACGCGAGACTGGTTCTACCGACGTGCTTTGCACACAGGTGGCTGGCGGGTGTCAGTTTCTCCAACTTTAGTTGAACCGAGTGTGACTACGCCCGGTCCTTAGGTTAAAACAGCACTAACTTGACGAACTATCATTGTGGTTTTGATGCGTAGATAAGAACGGTTCTTGCTCAGCCCATAGCAGCCACATAAACTTGCAACAACAAAGTAGAGGACGTCTAACTTGTTTTTGCAGGGCATGTTGTGATGTGATATGGTCAAGACATGATGCTATATTTATTGTATGAGATGAACATGTTTTGTAACGGAGTTATCGGCAACTGGCAGGAGCCATATAGTTGTCGCTTTATTGTATGCAATGTGATCGCCCTGTAATTGCTTTACTTTATCACTAAGCGGTAACGATAGTCGTAGAAGCAATAGATGGCGAGACGACAATGATGCCACGATGGAGATCAAGGTGTCGCGCCGGTGACGATGGTGATCATGACGGTGCTTTGGAGATGGAGATCAAAGGCACAAGATGATGATGGCCATATCATATCACTTATATTGATTGCATGTGATGTTTATCCTTTATGCATCTTATTCTGCTTTGTTTGACGGTAGCATTATAAGATGATCTCTCACTAAATTTCTAGGTAAAAGTGTTCTCCCTGAGTATGCACCATTGCCAAAGTTCGTCGTGCCGAGACACCACGTGATGATCGGGTGTGATAAGCTCAACGTTCATCTACAACGGGTGTAAGACGGTTTTGCACGCGCAGAATACTCGGGTTAAACTTGACGAGCCTAGCATATGCAGATATGGCCTCAGAACACTGAGACCGAAAGGTTGAGCGTGAATCATATAGTAGATATGATCAACATAGTGATGTTCACCATTGAAAACTACTCCATCTCACGTGATGATCGGTTATGGTTTAGTTGATATGGATCACGTGATCACTTAGATGATCAGATGGATGTCTATCTAAGTGGGAGTTCTTAAGTAATATGATTAATTGAAAATAAATTTATCATGAACTTAGTACCTGATAGTATTTTGCTTATCTATGTTATTGTAGATAGATGGCCCGTGTTGTTGTTCCGTTGAATTTTAATGCGTTCCTTGAGAAAGCAAAGTTGAAAGATGAAGGTAGCAATTACACAGACTGGGTCCGTAACTTGAAGATTATCCTCATTGCTGCACAGAAGAATTACGTCCTAGAAGCACCGCTGGGTGCCAGGCCTGCTGCAGATGCAACTGACGACGTTAAGAACGTCTGGCAGAGCAAAGCTGATGACTACTCGATAGTTCAGTGTGCCATGCTTTACGGCTTAGAACCGGGGCTTCAACGACGTTTTGAACGTCATGGAGCATATGAGATGTTCCAGGAGTTGAAGTTAATATTTCAAGCAAATGCCCGGATTGAGATATATGAAGTCTCTAATAAGTTCTACAACTGCAAGATGGAGGAGAATAGTTCTGTCAGTGAACATATACTCAAAATGTCTGGGTATAATAATCACTTGATTCAACTGGGAGTTAATCTTCCGGATGATAGTGTCATTGACAGAATTCTTCAATCACTGCCACCAAGCTACAAGAGCTTCGTGATGAACTATAATATGCAAGGGATGGATAAGACAATTCCCGAGCTCTTCGCGATGCTAAAGGCTGCGGAGGTAGAAATCAAAAAGAAGCATCAAGTGTTGATGGTCAACAAGACCACCAGTTTTAAGAAAAAGGGTAAAGGGAAGAAGAAGGGGAACTTCAAGAAGAACGGCAAACAAGTTGCTGCTCAGGAGAAGAAACCCAAGTCTGGACCTAAGCCTGAGACTGAGTGCTTCTACTGCAAACAGACTGGTCACTGGAAGCGGAACTGCCCCAAGTATTTGGCGGATAAGAAGGATGGCAAGGTGAACAAAGGTATATGTGATATACATGTTATTGATGTGTACCTTACTAGAGCTCGCAGTAGCACCTGGGTATTTGATACTGGTTCTGTTGCTAATATTTGCAACTCAAAACAGGGACTACGGATTAAGCGAAGACTGGCTAAGGACGAGGTGACGATGCACGTGGGAAATGGTTCCAAAGTTGATGTGATCGCCGTCGACACGCTACCTCTACATCTACCTTCGGGATTAGTTTTAGACCTGAATAATTGTTATTTGGTGCCAGCGTTAAGCATGAACATTATATCTGGATCTTGTTTGATGCGAGACGGTTATTCATTTAAATCTGAGAATAATGGTTGTTCTATTTATATGAGTAATATCTTTTATGGTCATGCACCCTTGAAGAGTGGTCTATTTGTAATGAATCTCGATAGTAGTGATACACATATTCATAATGTTGAAGCCAAAAGATGCAGAGTTGATAATGATAGTGCAACTTATTTGTGGCACTGCCGTTTGGGTCATATTGGTGTAAAGCACATGAAGAAACTCCATACTGATGGACATCTGGAATCACTTGATTATGAATCACTTGGTACTTGCGAATCATGCCTCATGGGCAAGATGACTAAAACGTTGTTCTCCGGAACAATGGAGCGAGCAACGGATTTGTTGGAAATCATACATACTGATGTATGTGGTCCAATGAATATTAAGGCTCATGGCGGGTATCGTTATTTTCTCACCTTCACAGATGATTTGAGCAGATATGGGTATATCTACTTAATGAAACATAAGTCTGAAACATTTGAAAAGTTCAATGAATTTCATAGTGAAGTGGAAAATCATCATAACAAGAAAATAAAGTTTCTACGATCTGATCGTGGAGGAGAATATTTGAGTTACGAGTTTGGTCTACATTTGAAACAATGCGGAATAGTTTCGCTACTCACGCCACCCGGAACACCACAACGTAATGGTGTGTCCGAACGTCGTAATCATACTTTACTAGATATGGTGCGATCTATGATATCTCTTACTGATTTACCGCTATCGTTTTGGGGTTATGCTTTAGAGACGGCTGCATTCACGTTAAATAGGGCACCATCAAAATCCGTTGAGATGACGCCTTATGAACTGTGGTTTGGCAAGAAACCAAAGTTGTCGTTTCTTAAAGTTTGGGGCTGCGATGCTTATGTGAAAAAGCTTCAACCTGATAAGCTCAAACCCAAATCGGAGAAATGTGTCTTCATAGGATACCCAAAGGAAACTGTTGGGTACACCTTCTATCACAGATCCGAAGGCAAGACATTCGTTGCTAAGAATGGATCCTTTCTAGAGAAGGAGTTTCTCTCGAAAGAAGTGAGTGGGAGGAAAGAAGAACTTGATGAGGTAACTGTACCTGCTCCCTTATTGGAAAGTAGTTCATCACAGAAACCGGTTTCTGTGACACCTACACCAATTAGTGAGGAAGCTAATGATGTTGATCATGAATCTTCAGATCAAGTTACTACCGAACCTCGTAGGTCAACCAGAGTAAGATCCGCACCAGAGTGGTACAGTAATCCTATTCTGGAGGTCATGTTACTTGACCAAGGCGAACCTACTAACTATGAAGAAGCGATGGTGAGCCCAGATTCCGTGAAATGGCTTGAAGCCATGAAATCTGAGATGGAATCCATGTATGAGAACGAAGTGTGGACTTTGGTTGACTTGCCTGATGAGCGGCAGGCCATAGAAAATAAATGGATCTTCAAGAAGAAGACTGACGCTGACGGGAATGTAACTGTCTACAAAGCTCGACTTGTTGCGAAAGGTTTTCGACAAGTTCAAGGAGTTGACTACGATGAGACTTTCTCACCCGTAGCGATGCTTAAGTCTGTCCGAATCATGTTAGCAATTGCCGCATTTTATGATTATGAAATTTGGCAAATGGATGTCAAAACTGCACTCCTGAATGGATTTCTGGAAGAAGAGTTGTATATGATGCAACCGGAAGGTTTTGTTGATCCAAAGGGAGCTAACAAAGTGTGCAAGCTCCAGCGATCCATTTATGGACTGGTGCAAGCCTCTCGGAGTTGGAATAAATGTTTTGATAGTGTGATCAAAGCATATGGTTTTATACAGACTTTTGGACAAGCCTGTATTTACAAGAAAGTGAGTGGGAGCTCTGTAGCATTTCTAATATTATATGTGGATGACATATTGCTGATTGGAAATGATATAGAATTTCTGGATAACATAAAAGGATAATTGAATAAGAGTTTTTCAATGAAAGACCTCGGTGAAGCTTCTTATATATTGGGCATCAAGATCTATAGAAATAGATCAAGACGCTTAATTGGACTTTCACAAAGCACATACCTTGACAAAGTTTTGAAGAAGTTCAAAATGGATCAAGCAAAGAAAGGGTTCTTGCCTGTGTTACAAGGTGTGAAGTTGAGTCAGACTCAATGCCCGACCACTGCAGAAGATAGAGAGAAAATGAAAAGTGTTCCCTATGCTTCAGCCATAGGCTCTATCATGTATGCAATGCTGTGTACCAGACCTAATGTGTGCCTTGCTATTACCTTAGCAGGGAGGTACAAAAGTAATCCATGAGTGGATCACTGGACAGCGGTCAAGAACATCCTGAAATACCTGAAAAGGACTAAGGATATGTTTCCCGTTTATGGAGGTGACAAAGAGCTCGTCGTAAATGGTTACGTCGATACAAGCTTTGACACTGATCCGGACGATTCTAAATCGCAAACCGGATACGTGTTTACATTGAACGGTGGAGCTATCAGTTGGTGCAGTTCTAAACAAAGCGTCGTGGCGGGATCTACGTGTGAAGCGGAGTACATAGCTGCTTCGGAAGCAGCAAATGAAGGAGTCTGGATGAAGGAGTTCATATCTGATCTAGGTGTCATACCTAGTGCATCGGGTCCAATGAAAATCTTTTGTGACAATACTGGTGCAATTGCCTTGGCAAAGGAATCCAGATTTCACAAGAGAACCAAGCACATCAAGAGACGCTTCAATTCCATCCGGGATCAAGTCCAGGTGGGAGACATAGAGATTTGCAAGATACATACGGATCTGAATGTTGCAGACCCGTTGACTAAGCCTCTTCCACGAGCAAAACATGATCAACACCAACACTCCATGGGTGTTAAAATCATTACTGTGTAATCTAGATTATTGACTCTAGTGCAAGTGGGAGACTGAAGAAATATGCCCTAGAGGCAATAATAAAGTTATTATTTATTTCCTCATATCATGATAAATGTTTATTATTCATGCTAGAATTGTATTAACCGGAAACATAATACATGTGTGAATACATAGACAAACATAGTGTCACTAGTATGCCTCTACTTGACTAGCTCGTTGATCAAAGATGGTTGAGTTTCCTAGCCATAGACATGAGTTGTCATTTGATTAACGGGATCAAATCATTAGGAGAATGATGTGATTGACTTGACCCATTCCGTTAGCTTAGCACTTGATCGTTTAGTTTACTGCTATTGCTTTCTTCATGACTTATACATGTTCCTATGACTATGAGATTATGCAACTCCCAATTACCGAAGGAACACTTTGTGTGCTACCAAACGTCACAAGGTAACTGGGTGATTATAAAGGTGCTCTACAGGTGTCTCCGATGGTACTTGTTGAGTTGGCATAGATCAAGATTAGGATTTGTCACTCCGATTGTCGGAGGGGTATCTCTGGGCCATCTCGGTAATGCACATCACTATAAGCCTTTAAAGAAATGTGACTAATGAGTTAGTTACGGGATGATGCATTACGGAACGAGTAAAGAGACTTGCCGGTAACGAGATTGAGTTAGGTATTGAGATACCGACGATCGAATCTCGAGCAAGTAACATACCGATGACAAAGGGAACAATGTATGTTGTTATGCGGTTTGACCGATAAAGATCTTCGTAGAATATGTAGGAACCAATATGAGCATCCAGGTTCCGCTATTGGTTATTGACCAGAGACGTGTCTCGGTCATGTCTACATAGTTCTCGAACCCGTAGGGTCCACACGCTTAAAGTTCTGTGACGATCGGTATTATGAGTTTATATGTTTTGATGTACCGAAGGTATTTCGGAGTCCCGGATATGATCACGGACATGACGGGGAGTCTCGAAATGGTCGAGACATAAAGATTGATATATTGGATGACTATGTTCGGACAACGGAAGTGTTTCGGGAGGTTTCGGACATTTACCGGAGTACCGGGGGGTTACCGGAACCCCTCGGGGAGTATATTGGGCCTAATGGGCCTTAGTGGGAAAAGAGGAGGGGTGGCCAGGGCAGCCGCGCGCCCCCTCCCCCTCTAGTCCAAATTGGACAAGGAGGGGGCGGCGCCCCCCTTTTTCCTTCTCCTCCTCTCTCCCTTCCTTCCCTTCTCCTACTCCTACTAGGAAAGGAGTCCTACTCCCGGTGGGAGTAGGACTCCCCCTCTTGGCGCGCCCTCCTCCTGGCCGGCCGCCTCCCCCCTAGCTCCTTTATATACGAGGGTAGGGGGCACCCCAAACACACAAGTTGATCATTGATCTCTCCCAGCCGTGTGCGGTGCCCCCCTCCAGCATAATCCACCTCGGTCATATCGTAGTGGTGCTTAGGCGAAGCCCTGCGACGGTAGCTTCATCAACATCGTCACCACGCCGTCGTGCTGACGAAAATCTCCCTCAAGCTCTACTGGAACGTGAGTTCGCGGGACGCGGAGGTGCCGTACGTTCGGTACTGAGGATCGGTCGATCGTGAAGACGTACGACTACATCAACCGCGTTGTCATAACGCTTCCGCTTAACGGTCTACGAGGGTACGTGGACGACACTCTCCCCTCTCGTTGCTATGCATCACCATGATCTTGCGTGTACGTAGGAAATTTTTTGAAATTACTACGTTCCCCATCAGTTCAACCCCATACTTTTTCTTTAGATCAGTTTGAAGTTGTGGCACAAAAATATTTGAATTTTCTCTGACTCAGTTCTTAACTACATCTGCAACCCATCTGCACTTTGCTGACCTCAACCTTTGCCTTCTTGTCACACTAGGGCATGTGTGAGGATGTCTGTTAACTTTCACCAGCAATTACAATTAACAAGCAAGTCAGACAAACAAATGAGCATAGAAATTGTGGAGTTGTGTGTGCTGAAACAACAATTAACCTGCAATTAGTATTGTTATTTCCTGCTTGTTAGTACCTGAAATAATTTGTTGTTTCTCATTAAGGAGGCATGCATCCTCCACTTACACCCTGGATATGCACAGTGAACTGTCAATCTACCTAGCTCACTTTTTCAATTTTGAACTCACTTTGTGTCTTGATTGAGAAAGTTGCTAGTGCATTTCTGCATTCTATCACATCAGAGAATACAATTCCTTCTGCCAGAGAGAAGGATCATCTCTGTTAAACTGCACTTCTGCCCTATCCTCATCAGAACTCTCAGAATAAGCCATGTCATAATCCTCGTCTCTCTCATTTGAATATGTCTCTTCAAACTGAGGGGGGATATAATCTTGATCTTCTGGAACTGCTTCTTTCCCCTTTGTCACTTTCCCAATTACAAACTCTGGATGCAAGATTTCATCATCATCATCATCATCTATGGGAACATCATCAGGAGCTTCCTCTTCTATGATAGGAGCAACATCTGATTGTTTGCTACTGCTAGGACCAGCTCCAGTTGGTTCATGTACCGAACTAGCCTCTGAATTTCCAGCATTCCTACCACCAGAATTACCTATGCCACCAAAACTTCCTCTGCTACCAGCATTTCCTCCCCCACCTGCATTTCTACCCCTCCCTCTTGTCTGGCTGCACCTAGCTTGAGAACTATTAGCTTGTGATCTAGTAGTTCTCCTCTCAAGCTCTCCTCTACTTCTTTGTATTACATTGATTTCAATCTCTGCTGACTTACTTTCTGCATATATTCCAAACATGATAGCTAGCTCATCATCACACTGGAGAGACACCCAAGTTGTATTTGCCATGCCCAATACCTAATTTCATCAACATCATATAACCCCCATGGACATCTCTCTGAGATAGCACTTCTAAACTTGATAAAAGTTGATGTACAGTCAACAACCAATGGGAAAGAAAACCCTGTGCCAGATCCTTTGGTACCAGAACTGCCTAACACACATGTTTCCATCCAACAGTTCAGATTACACGCTCTAGCTGGGTCCATCCTACGGCAAATATTCAGAACAAAGAGCAAGTTCATGAATAGAGCACAAGCACTACTGACGAAATTAACCTAAAGGAGCGTGCATGCAAGCAAACGATGACTGTGCATAGAGAAATACCCTCTTGGAACCTCCCTTGTCGTCGTCGCCGTGGTCTACGAGCTCTCTGCTCTGCCGCTCCTGCCGCTACCACGAACTACGGCCATTCCGTCTGGTCGCCACCTCTTCTACCACTTCTAAAGACTGAAGATGAGCAGTGCAATTAGATCCACCGCTTCCGCATCTGGATCCATGAGCTCGCCCTCGGCAGCCATCGCGATAAGGGAAATCGATGAACTAGGGTTAGGGTTTGTTGCGAGAAAGAACAGAAGAGAAGATAGAGGGGAAATGAGATGGGGTTGGAGAGATGCGTGTAGGCCCCACATGTAAGAAGGAGGGCCAACGATGTCCAGAATAACTAACTAACGCGGTCAAAGCACTTTGACCAGACAGAAACGGTGCGAAGGGGTATTTCCGTAAGGGCGCTGATAGGCGCCGGTGCGCCGGCCCAAACTTGGGCCGGTTGCACCCTGTCTGTTCGATTATTTCGCTCCCAGCCGTTCAGATCCTATCCTTCCTTCGTCCCTAACCTTCCGCCCCCACACAGTGCGCGCAAGGGATAAGCTCGCAGCTACCGCACACTACGTCTCCTCTGTCGGGCTCCTTCGCAAGACGCGGCGGCCGGGTTCGTCGACGGCGCCGGCCCTGGCAGCACCAGCGCTGGTGTCGGCTTCGTCGTCCCTATCTCACGGTGCTGGGATTGTAGCACTGCCACCGATATGTGTCGGCTTCTGCAGTCGATGGTTGTAACTCGAATGTGGCCGGTTCCAGGTTTCCAGCACACAGTCGTATGGTTGTAGCAAAAAAATCTCGCGTCACCGGCTCCGGCTCGCTGTCTTCGACTAGCACCGCTGTGATCCAGAAAAAAATCAGTAGAAAAAAAATCCAAAAATGGCAGGTTGAAGCAAAAATATTAGTCGGTTCCAGCTAAAAGTAACACCGGTTGCAGCAAAAAGTCACTAATCCAGCAAAAAATCTCATTACAAAAACCTCCAAATGGTCATTTGAAGCAAAACATTTGCCGGTTCCAGCTAAATTTAACACTGGTTGCAATAAAAAGGCCACAACAACAAACTTCAAAGAAAAAAGATAGTAGCAAAAAGACTAGCTGGTTCCAGCAAAACATAATGCTGGTTGAAGCGAAATTTATTGATAGTTCCAGCAAAAATCATCCTACGGGCTACTAAATTGAAGCAAAAAGATTTGCCGGTTCCAGCAAAATTTACTGATGGTTCCAGCAAAAATCTCATCGGCAGAAAACTCCAACAATCTATTTGTAGCAAATAAATTAGCTAGTTCCAGCAAAAAGAAACACTGGTTCCAGCAAAATCAAATCTCAACAGCAAAAAAAAGCACTGGTGCCGATCGCAGTTGTCCCCGTCGTCCACCGTTGAAGCTTCCCGGCGCACAACGGGGAGGAGGGGAGGAGTATGGCCTTGCCTATGGACCCCTGCCATGGCCGAAGAAAAGGTTAGGGGCGAACGGCACCACGACAGCGGAGGAGATTGGGGAATAGGAGGAGCAGTTTCTAATCTAAAGCTTGCAGCGGTGGTGGTGCTGCAGCCCTGCGGTGCGCTTGGACATGAGCAGAGCACAACACCCCGGTGGAATCTGAGGAGAAAAGACGAGAGAGATGGGAAGCGGCCAGCTCAGGCTAGAAGAAATAAAAAGAAACGAGTGGACAGGCAGCTACGCGGTGTAGATAAGGAATGCCGAAAGCGGTGCGTGCGAAACCCGAGTAAATTGCATAAAACCACCAGTTTGAAGGTTAGGTTTGCGAAAAACACTAGGATACAGTTTCTCTGCGGAAAACACCACATCTTGCGTAATTGTTTTGCAAAAACCACTGATCGGCGGATTAGAGCACTTTGAGCAAGTTTATGACAGGTGGGCCCTGTTCGTCAGGCTGACTTGGCAAAAAGAATGCCACCTGGGCACTTTGACTAGTCAAAATGCCCTTCCTGGCCAATCCACGTCGTCCCTCCCCATCTCCCATGCCAACTCCCTCATGGCGGGCAGCCAGACACGAGCCCGACTACATCTTCCCCCGCCGGCGTGGTCCCTGCTCGTCCCCACGCTCCGCCTTCTTCCCTCGCCCCCGAATCCGGCCCAACCGTGACGCTCCGCCACCGCGCCGTCCTCGATCTGGTTCGAGCGGCAATCACGTCGTCCTCGATCTGGATCGAGCCACCGCCGTGCCGTCCTCGATCTGGATCGAGATGTCGCGGTCCTCTCCTCTTCTCCGCCCCACGACGACGGCAAACAGCGGGGAGGCCCAAGAACGACTAATGCACGCATGGATGAAGGGGCGTACGGCAACTACCCCGCCTTCTCGGAGAGCCCGCCGCCGAAGTAGACCAGTAGACCAGCCCGTCATTAGCGGCGCGTGCGCCATGGCTCGCTTCCACACCACCGGCGGCAGGCCAAAGAGAGCCAGCTAGGGCGAGCCCCACGCCGCCGAGCAGGTGGTGCCCTGCCGTGGGCGGGAGTCGTTGGTTCGCCAAGTTCTGCAGCGAGGCGGCGTCTCCGGCCACCGGTGCGAAGTTCCACGGCGAGGGCGGCGTCTTCGGCCACCAGCGTGAAGTTCTGCAGCGGTGAAAGCATCTCCAGCACCGGCGTGAAGTTGCCAGCGAGCTGCATTGCTGGGTCAACGCAGCTGGGCAGCGGCCTGCTCGTGTCCACATGGCGTTTTTGACTAGTCAAAGTGTCCAGGGGGCGTTTTTCTTGCCAAGTCAGCCTGACAAGCGGGACCCACCTGTCATAAACGTGCTCAAACGAGGCTTATCCGCCGATCAGTGGTTTTTGCAAAACAATTACGCAAGATGTGGTGTTTTCCACAGAGAAACTGTATCCTAGTGTTTTTCGCAAACCTAACCCTCAAACTGGTGGTTTTATGCAATTTACTCCGCGGAACCCACAGCAGCGTGACGTGGCACAAATCGGTGGCGTTAAATCGTGAGGGAAACCGCGACGCACGCGCAACCGGCGCATCGCTTCAGCCGGTCCGCCGGCACGCAACGATTCCCTTTCCGTAAGCGTCATAGACAGAAAAAATGTAAATGTCCCAAGAAAGAAAAGGTAGAAGGACGGGGAGGGGAGGCACAACAGCTGAGCGAGTTAATTGAAAAGGATGAATAAATATTTTCGTCGAGTTAGTAAATTTGAAGAGACGATCAATGAACTTTCAATATAAGAATTTGATTTCATCACTGCCAAGGGATATTAACACACTAATCATTACTACGATTCAAAAAACGGTGGGCACACAGCACAATGCACCAAATATGTGGTTATCCATCGATGGATCAGGTGGCGGTGCGGGCGTTGGGCGACGCCAGAGATATCTCCTCCTCCCTGCACGCTTTGCCCAGGGCGACGATGCGGTCGATGGACGGCCGGAGATCCTGCAGCGTGTCGGAGACGTCCTCTGTCCGTAGTTGTATCTCCCGGAGGCGAGGCGGGACGTCGTGGAAGGGCCGCTCGTCGGCCATCGCGTCTCGCTCCAGCTCGTCGGCGACGGTCCAGAGCTCGGCCAGCCGGAACCTAATCCCGGCGAGACAGCGCCGTGCCTCGACGCACTCCTCCATTGCGGCCAGCAGGAGCTCCCTCTCCATGCCAGCTTCGGTCGACCCGGTCCGAGCGTACGTTCTCTCCTTGGCTACTGCTGCTTGGAACTCGGCTCGAGTCTGGTCGTGGCGATGCAGCACAAGGCAGGCGTATACTGTGGTATATATAATCACGGCGTGGCTGGGCGCGAGTCGGATCCGGAATCGACAACTCGGACTGGAGAAATTCGAGTCGCGTACGTACGCCGAAATCACTAATTAAGAGTACTCGTTGCAAAGAACACTCCATCTTTCCAGGTCACGACAAGTGGCGCACATGCAGCGCGCCACTTGTCGCAACCTGGGAGTTTTCTCTTTTTTCGTAGATTCGTTTATTCAAAACGTTTTATCTCTTAAACCATGCGTCCAAATCTCAAACCGTTTTCACCATTGAATTCGCCGCGTCGAGATCTTCAAAACTAGATCTCATGTTGATAGGTTTTGACGAACTTTTTTCTCACGAAAAAAACCGGACGAATAAACCAACCCGGGAGCACGGTTTTTTTCCTTTCCGAAAGATCACGCCCGTGCCTCTCGCAAAATCACAACCGTGCCTCTCGTGTAAGCAAAACCGTGACTCTCGTGAAAAAAAAAAAACAGAAAACGCATTTTTCCCCTTTCCGAAAGAGGCATGCCCGTGACTCTCGCGAAAGCACAAGCGTGCCTCTGGCAAAAGCAAAACAGTGACTCTCGCAAAAGAAAAAAAATAAAAAACTCGTATTTTTTTCCCTTTCCGAGAGGCACGGCCGCAAAAAGCATAATCGTGCCTCTCGCGAAAGCAAAACGGTGACTCTCGCGAAAGAAAGAAAAAATAGAAAATGCGTTTTGTTTTTCCCTTTCCGAGAGACACGGCCGTGACTCTCACGAAAGCACAACCGTGCCTCTCGCGGAAGTAAAACCGTGGCTCTCGCGAAAGAAAAAAAAAACAGAAAACGCGTTTTTTCCATTTCCGAAAGGCACGGCCGTGACTCTCGCTAAAGCACAACCATGCCTCTCGCGAAAAAAAAGTGACTTTTCACGAAAGAAAAAAAAGTAAACACATTTTTTCGTGCAAAAAAAAATTTAACGCTAAGGAAGACCGTGGAAAAACCAAAACGTCGAAAAAAAGTGGGAAAAAACCGTTTAAAAAGCCGAAAACGCGTGCGGAAAAATAAAAAAATAAAATCTAAAGGGAGCGTCCAAAGCGCGACACATGGCGAATGGCTGAGAGCGCGCCAAGTGGCGCTGATCATTGCGAGGCTCCCGAAGGAGCGCTCATTAACTACTACATATGCGTCAAACTAGCTTGGTCCAGTCATCACGTATACGTGATGAATCGGCCTAGCAAGGTCTTTTCTGGGCCTCCTGGCCCAAAACAATTCTCTTTGCATAAATTATTAAAAATAATGAAAAAATGCCCAAAAATACTATGTGTACACAAACAGAAAAATTAACAAGTGACATATGCAGTAATGAAAGATATTCAGTGAAAAAAACAAGTTGCGAATGTAACAACATCTCCAACAAATAATGTAAAACTTGGTCCCCTAAACCGATTATATGGCAGGAGAGAGAAAGTTTTTGGCACCATGGTTGTCGTTGCTTTAACAGATGATGTAAGAACTGGTGCCCAAAATCTTTGACCTTCTTGAACTATCAAACGTTTTAAAGCATATTGGACACAATTAATACAAAATAAATAGAACACATATAGTATTGAATTATTACATACTTCATCAATCCAGCTTGTTCATCAAATATAACACAAAGTTCAACACACATGACATGAAACATAAAACTAGTGGTTTTGTTGCCCATTACACGCCCACCACACCTCAAGATCTCTTTGAATATCTTCTTGAGTATCCCCTTCTCACGACCGACAATGGGTCCACCATGTCTAGCTGCTCGTTCTTCTCCATGTGCGCCATCATGATCAAAGCAATGTCCTCGTCCTCGTCCCACTCACATTCCTATTCGGATAAGGAAATCCCACGAAGAGGATTCAAACGAACTCATGTGCATTAACACAATACTTTCCATCACAATTCACTCCTATATCACAATAAAAAATATTACCTTAGAGGCGTTTCGTTGAAGACCTAGTGGGCACGAAGGACAGAGGTGACTTCCACCTGGCGTAGCTTGCAGGGGCCGAGGAGGTCGCTAAACCAACTAGGAATGAGCTCGGGGTGGTCTTGCTGCCGCGAGGGAGCCATGGATTGCGGTAGGAGCCGTTGTCGCTACCTCATTCGATAGTTAAGAGCTCCAAAGGAGGAGCAGCCCAGCGGTGGCCATGATGGTCATGTGAGGATTGCGGCGAATAATAACCTCGACGCGAACCCTAGTGTTGTGGCAGCTATTTCGGGTGTCATAGGGGCAGGGAGCCGCATGAAATGTAGCAAATTGGGCAATTGTGCGAGTGGGTCAAATAACTTTCGTAGTCCTCAAAGTTCTAGGCCCTGATCTTTGAGCCAAAAAAATTAGAGAGTACTCTAGCCAATGTGCGACATCCTGCGAATACACCCGGAAGTCATATTGAGGGGAGTACGATCGATCTTGTTGGTATCACCCATGGCGGTGCATGTGATTATTATGTCGTGATCGTCCCTAGGATGTCGAGGTGTTGGAGACCTACTCGAAACAATATGAGGTGATTATGTAATATGACCATTGATCGATGTGGCTTGAGCGCCCCGTCATGCCAGGCGTGATTGAAGTTAGTGAAGTATATTCGACCTGATGACATGTGGTCTCAACAATCGACAATACTTGTCGATAACTTTGTAGGTGTCTCGTACAATAGTTGCAGGTGATTTATTTTGTCATGGGACGTAACCTTGGGCCACCAAGGGCCAGTAAGCGCAATTTTACCCAGGTTCGGGGCCCCTAGTAGCCTTACACATGCTTTGATTGGATTATATAGTGAAACATAGTACAATGAGGGTTAGAATATGGGATCTGGTGAGTTGAGGAACAACTCAACAACTATGGTGTTGGATTATATCTTGAGACATAGTAAAGTGGGGTTACAATTTGGGGAGACACTTGACGACTATGGTGTATGAACTAGGCGAGATGCGCTTGATTGCTATGACTTTTGTCTCCAAGTCACGGCTTGTGTAGACCCCCTGCCCCCTGGCGAGTTGTAACACCCTGAGAATCATGCTACAGTAACCCCCTGTGATTAAGCTAGTCATGTTGCTAAACAGGGCTTGATCACATTTGAATCACACCCTTTTCAAGCTCCTAGTTCAAACTCCAAATATAATTAAAGTGGAAAATAAAAGTTTTCAAAAATTCAAACAGAAATGTTCAGTGGGTTCTAAATAATACACTGGTAATTATGGTGGAGAAAACACATTTTTATAAAATGTCTAAATACTTTTAAATGAAATAAAACAGAAAAGGAAATAAACAAATAAAAGAAAAGGCAAAACAAAACAGAAAACAGAACAAAAAAAAAAGAACGAAAGCCCCCCCCCACTGGACCTGGCCCAACTGGGCCACCCCAGGCCCAGCCGGCCGGCCCAACCCCCCCTCACCTTATCCCCTGCCCCCCCCCACCGACAGCCTCACCACCCACTCCTCCCGAAATATCTCCTCTGCCCCCCCCCCCCCGATCGGGATCGAGGAGGAGGCGCTCGACCCCGTCGCCGACCGCCCCCGCGCCCTCGCCTCGCCGGAGTACTGCCTCGCCGGCCTGCCTCCTCCTCCTCCTCGCCGGCCTGCGCCTCGACACGGCATCGCCGTCGCCCCCGTCTCCCCCTCGACCCCACTGCCGTGACCCTGCATCCCTCGGTGAGGCCACCGGCCTCCGTCGCCCGCCCCTCTCCTCTCGGTCACCGCCGCCCCGCTCGCGCTCCGACGCGCCCAGACGCGCCCCGCCGCGCCTGTCCACGCACGCGCGCCCGCACGGCCTTCGCCCGCGCGCGCCCCGACCGCGCGCCCGCGTCGGCCACGCCCCGCCTGCCCCCCCCTCGTCCTCGCGCACCCCGAGCTCCTCCGCCCGCACCGATGGTCCCCGCGTGCTCCTGGCACTCCCAGGACCCCGTAGAGCCCCACGTCTGGCCTTCCCGTGCCTCCCATCGCCGTGCCCGTGCAACCCCGAACTCCGGCCGCCGCTAAGCTCACCGCCGATGCCGTTTCCGGCCATCTCCGGACGAACCACTACCACCATCCGGCGCGGATCGTCTTGGCCGTTCGAACGCGACCAAGCGCGCGTGAAACGGACCCCTGTGGCCGAATTCCGGCCACGGCCGAGGCTCGTCGCCGTGTACGGGCTCGCCGGAGTGCCCTCCCGCCGGCGTCCGACGTGGCACACCTGGGGCCACCCCCTGGGTCACTGCCAGTGGGCCCCCTAGTCACCTGTTGACCAGTTGACCTGGTCAACTGGGCTGACTGGGCAGCCCCAGCCACTGACGTGCGGGCCCCACCCCTTAAAATAAATAATTAAAATGATTTTATAATTAAAAGTAATTAGTTTAACTAATTAGTCACTGACATGTGGGACCCAGCTGCTAATTAACCACGTTTAATTAAAATAACCCACTGTTAGCCCTCTCTCTATGACATGTAGGACCCACTGGTCAGTTTGACCTGGTCAGCGAGTCTGTTGACTGCTGACGTCATCAGCACGTCATGCTGACGTCATTTTATTCTTTCTGTTAATTAAATAATTCCAGAAATTCAAATAAACTTTGAAAATTCATATCTTTTAAACCGTAACTCGGATGAAAATGATTTCTATATGAAAGTTGCTCAGAACGACGAGACGAACCCGAATACGCAGTCCGTTCATCCACCACACCTCCCTAACCTATCGAACTAGCAACTTTCCCCCTCCGGTCCGTCTGTCCGAAAACGCGAAACATCGGGAATACCTCCCGGATGTTTCCCCCCTTCACCGGTACCACCTACTGTCGCATTAGGACACCCCTAGCACCGCTCATTGTCATGTCACGCATCGTCATGCTTATGTTTGCATTGTATTTACTGTTTCTTCCCCCTCTTCTCTCCGGTAGACTACGAGACCGACACTGCTGCTGCCCAGTTCGACTACGGAGTTGACGACCCCTCCTACTTGCCAGAGCAACCAGGCAAGCCCCCCCCCCCCTTGATCACCAGATATCGCCTACTCTACTCTCTACTACTTGCATTAGAGTAGTGTAGCATGTTACTACTTTCGATATCCTATTCTGATGCGTAGCCTATCCTTGCTACTACTGTTGTTACCTTTACCTGCAATCCTATCTGCTTAGTCTAGGATGCTAGATTTCCATCAGTGGCCCTACATTCTTGTCCGTCTGCTGTGCTATACTATCGGGCCGTGATCACCTGGGCGGTGATCACGGGCATATACTTATATACTATATACATGACACATGTGATGACTAAAGTCGGGTCGGCTCGTAGGAGTACCCGCAAGTGGATCTTTGTGGCGGAGCGACAGGGCAGGTTGAGACCGCCTAGGTAAGAGGTGGGCCTGGCCCTGGTCGGCGTTCGCGGATACTTAACACGCTTAACGAGATCTTGGTATTTGATCTGAGTCTGGCCATTTGGTCTATACGCACTAACCATCTACGTGGGAGTAGTTATGGGTATCCCGACGTCTTGGTATCAGCCGAAGCTCTTTTGACGTCAGCGACTGAGTGGCGCGCGCCGTGTTGGACCGCTTTGACGTAACCGCCGTGATCGTGTGGGTTGCTAGGTCTGCTCGCGGCCGCGTTCGCAACGTGCAGGTGTGCATAGGGCGATGGGCCCAGACCCCTGCGCGCATAGGTTTAGACCGGCGTGCTGACCTCTCTGTTGAGCCTAGGTGGGGCTGCGACGTGTTGATCTTACGAGGCCGGGCATGACCCAGAAAAGTGTGTCCGGCCAATTGGGATCGAGCGTGTTGGGTTATGTGGTGCACCCCTGCAGGGAAGTTTATCTATTCGAATAGCCGTGTCCCTCGGTAAAAGGACGACCCGGAGTTGTACCTTGAGCTTATGACAACTAGAACTGGATACTGAATAAAATACACCCTTCCAAGTGCCAGATACAACCCGGTGATCGCTCTCTAACAGGGTGACGAGGAGGGGACCGCCGGGTAGGATTATGCTATGCGATGCTACTTGGAGGACTTCAATCTACTCTCTTCTACATGCTGCAAGATGGAGATGTCCAGAAGCTTAGTCTTCGACAGGACTAGCTATCCCCCTCTTATTCCGGCATTCTGCAGTTCAGTCCACTGATATGCCTCTTTACTCATATACCCATGCATATGTAGTGTAGCTCCTTGCTTGCGAGTACTTTGGATGAGTACTCACGGTTGCTTCTCTCCCTCCTTTTCCCCCTTTCCTTTCTATCTGGTTGTCGCAACCAGATGTTGGAGTCCAGGAGCCAGACGCCACCGTCGACGACGACTCCCACGGCACTGGAGGTGCCTACTACTACGTGCAGGCCGCTGACGACGACCAGGAGTAGTTAGGAGGTCCCAGGCAGGAGGCCTTGCCTTTTCGATCGTTGCTACTTTTGTGCTAGCCTTCTTAAGGCAAAACTTGTTTAACTTATGTCTGTACTCAGACATTGTTGCTTCCGCTGACTCGTCTGTGATCGAGCACTTGTATTCGAGCCCTCGAGGCCCCTGGCTTGTATTATGATGCTTGTATGACTTATTTATGTTTTAGAGTTGTGTTGTGATATCTTCCCGTGAGTCCCTGATCTTGGTCGTACACATTTGCGTGCATGATTAGTGTACGGTCAAATCGGGGGCGTCACAAGTTGGTATCAGAGCCGACTGCCTGTAGGAACCCCCCTTCCACACTCCTTGGCCGAAGTCGAGTCTAGTCATTGCAAAAACTTTTACTAACATGGCTGTGCGGCTTATGGGCCCACATCGCCATTGGGTGGTACTAGGATCTTTTACTCCTCGACCTTTACTCTGGGACTCTGAACTCTCTTCTACTCGGGTTAAACGAATTTACTAACTCTAACACTAGGATCCCGTGACCGCGTTCACCCCAAAGATGGATAAACCATAGATGTTTCTTAGAATAGTATTTTGAACCATTCACACACTGTCATTTGACTCCTTTGAAACGTCTTTGCTTTCAGATGGAACCCACGAGGCAGGTTGTTCGCCACACGATGGCCATTGGTGCCTCGGGATCACCTGCGGTGCTAGCTGAGATGATGACCTATCTGGGTTATCGCTGGCACCCTGAGTACACCGTCTACGAGGAGTACCAGGACTTTAACCAGGAGCAGTACCGTGCCATCGTCCACCTCTACTCTCGGGAGTACGACTCCACTACTGTGCTGCACACCGCACATGGTGTTGGTGTGACCATCGATATGGCTGTCCACGATGCAGCCTATGCTGCTCTGACACGTCTTCGTGGAGAGTATCAGGAGTTGGACACCTCCCCTTTCAGGCACATTGCTATCGCCTCTGATGTTGGTGCAGAGGGATACTATACTGCTGCCTACTCCACTGTCACCCGAGAGCCCTTCTACCATCAGCACCTGGTTCTGCATGCTGATGGGCTGGATCGAGCTAACCGAGCTCTTCGCCACGAGATGTACACCACCCGTCAGCACCTTTACCGTGCTCTGACGCTGCTGCACCCCTTTGTCCGGTCTGGACAGGTACCGCGCGCTGCGATCTACCCAGCCAGGACCGTGATGCCCCACGGTGTCGGTTGGCCAGAGGTGGGAGGCTACTCTCCCGCACTTGGTCCTCTTCTGCCACCTGAGCGTCGGGCTCTACACCTGAGTATCCGCGGCCCCCAGTCTGCTGACGTGGAGGGCTATCTGTTGCCTCACTACCAGCTGTCGGGCTACGATTACCTCCACAGTACCTCTTGGGACTGATGTAGGCTTGTTTGTAGTGTTAAAGGCATTCGCCGCGAGCCTGTGTGCCGCCTATGATGTTTTAGTCTATGTACTGAACCCTGTGTACTGAACTCTATGCATGACCCCTTTTGTAAGCTATGCCGACTACTATGTAGTAGCTATCGTGCTCCTTTCGTTATGCATGTTTCATCATGAATGATTCTTGTCATTGCAAATTTTCTAAATGCTGAACTACCCCTGTTATATATTAGCAGGATGGTTAGACCAGGTGGTCGTGGTCGTGGTGGCGATGCCCCACCACCACCTGAGTACATGGCTGGTATGATCCAACAGTTCGAACTGAACCGCCAATTCATGGAAAATATGATGGCTCAGTTTCCTCGCCCCAATATGAACCAGCAGCCAGCCCAAGTGACTCTTCAAGATTTCATACGCCTCAACCCAACCATCTACCGCAGCTCAACTCAGCCTTTGGATGCTGATGACTGGCTCCGTGACATCACCTATGAGATGGAGTCTGCTGATGTAGCCCCTGCCAGCTATGTCAATTTTGCTTCCTTCTTCTTGAAGGGACCCGCAGCTCAATGGTGGGACAGCCACAGGCGTACTCTGCCAGCTGGAACAATCATCACATGGCCAGACTTCCAAGCTGCTTTCCGTGCCCGCTTCATTCCTCAAGGAGTCATGGACCGGAAGAAGCGTGAGTTCCGCAACCTCACCCAAGGCAACAAAACTGTCGAAGCTTATCAGCGGGAGTTTCTGGACTTGTCCCGCTATGCTGAAGAAGACATTGCAACTGATGCACGCAGACAGGAGAAGTTCCGTGATGGCCTTCAAGCTGACATCAAGCTCGCACTTCTAGTGCATGACTTTGCCGATTTCGCCACCTTGGTGAATAAGGCCATCAATGTCGAGACTGGTCTGCAGGAATACCAGAGCTCTCAGAGGCGCAACCGTGACACGGGCTCATCTTCGGGCTCGCCCTCACAGAAGCATAAGATATGGATCCCGAACAGCATGTATCGTCCAAATGCACCTGCTCCCAGGAAATCTTATGCTGCACCGCGTCTGCCTCCTCCACCATCTAAGCAGTCAAAGCTACCAGCTCCCCCACCTGGGGCTCCTGTTCCCACTCCCGATAATGGTCTGTGCTTCAAGTGTGGTCAACCGGGCCACTTTGCCAGGAACTGCTATCAGAACCAGAATCAACTGGCCCTTCCAGCAGCTGGCCGTGGTAACAACCAGCCCCGCAACAACAATGCTAAGTCTCATGGTCGCGCTCATGCCAACCACGTTGATCTCAGCGAAGCTCAAGACCAGCCTGCTACTGTGATGGGTACACTCCTCGTAAATTCAGTACCAGCATCCGTTTTATTTGATACAGGAGCATCCCATTCATTCATTTCAGCAGAATTTGCATTCCTGCATGGTATTAATCACGAGGAGATAAACACTCCGCTAGTGGTACACACCCCTGCGGGCCAATGTCAAACCTCTATGGTTAGTCGCGATGTTACTGTTGAAATCGAAGGACTGGAATTTCTTGTCTCTCCCATCGTACTGAAGTCCTGTAGCATTGATCTCATTCTGGGAATGAATTGGTTAAAAGCGCATACTGCTTCAATAGTTTGCACCACTAAGACCGTCCATCTGCTGCACCCTTCAGATGAGATAGTTACTTACCAAGCCCATCTGGTGCAAAATGCCGAGGCAAGGCTCTATGCATTGAATGCATTGAACGCTGCACCACTCGAGGGCATTGAAAACATTCCCGTCGTGCGTGAATTCCTCGACGTCTTTCCTGAAGAACTTCCGGGGATTCCCCCTGCTAGAGCTGTCGAATTCATCATCGACTTGAAACCAGGCACCACTCCTATAGCCAAGCGACCTTACAAAATGCCGCCGCATGAACTCCTTGAGCTTAAGGAGGAAATCGACAAGTCTCTTCGCAAAGGATTCATTCGCCCAAGTTGCTCTCCTTGGGGAGCACCTTCTCTCTTTGTCAAGAAGAAGGATGGGACAAACCGATTAGTTCAAGACTACCGTCCTATAAACCAAGCTACCATTCAGAATAAATACCCTCTTCCTCGGATCAATGATCTGTATGATCAACTGGCGGGTTCGTCAGTGTTCTCTAAGCTCGACTTGAGGTTGGGCTACCACCAGATCCGTGTTCGCGAAGAGGATATCCCAAAGACCGCCTTCGTGACTCGCTATGGTTCATACGAGTACACCGTCATGTCTTTCGGTTTAACCAATGCTCCAGCCACCTTCTCTCGTCTGATGAACTACATATTCATGGATTACCTCGACAAGTTCGTCGTGGTTTATCTGGATGATATCCTGATATTTTCCAAGAACGAAGAAGAACATGCTGAACATCTTCGACTTGTGCTGGAGAAACTACGAGAACATCAACTATATGCCAAGTTCTCTAAATGTGAATTCTGGCTACCGGAAGTAACCTATCTGGGGCATGTCATCTCTAAGGATGGTATTGCCGTCAACCCCGAGCGAGTTCAGGCTATTCTTGATTGGACTCCTCCCAAGAACGTTAAGCAAGTCAGAAGTTTTCTCGGTCTCGCCAGCTATTGCCGGCGATTCGTCGAGAACTTCTCTAAGATCGCCAGGCCTCTGACTAACCTGTTACATAAGGGCGTCAAGTTCCAATGGACAGACAAATGTCAGGAAAGTTTCCAAGCACTCAAAGACAAGTTGACTTCTGCTCCAGTTCTAGCTCCACCTGATACTAAGAAGGACTTTGTCATTTACTGCGACGCTTCCCGTCAAGGATTAGGCTGTGTCCTAATGCAAGACCGCAGAGTGATTGCTTATGCCTCTCGACAATTGCGCCCTCACGAAGAGAACTACCCAGTTCACGACCTCGAACTTGCTGCCGTCATTCAGGCGCTGAAGCAGTGGCGACATTACCTTCTCGGTAATCGTTGCGAGATCTTCACTGACCACCAAAGTCTGAAGTATCTGTTTACTCAGCCAGATCTGAACCTCCGTCAACAGAGATGGATGGAGCTTGTTGCAGACTTTGACTTGGGTATCTCCTATACGCCAGGCAAGGCTAATGTAATGGCTGATGCCTTGAGCCGCAAGTCTTACTGCAACCACCTCCAGGTTCATAAAGTTCAGCCCTCGCTTGTTGAAGAATTCAGGAAGCTGAACCTCCATATTGTTCCTCCGGGTGCACTCGCTCCCCCTCCTAAACAATTTGGCAAGGTGAACCTCCACGTTGTTACCCAGGGTTCCCTCAATACCCTAGTTGCTAAACCAGATCTCGAGGACAGCATCAAAAGGCTACAGAAGTATGACTCTGAAGCCTACAAGATTAAGCGCTACCTCGCAGGAGGAAAGCCCTCATTCTTCACCATTTCTGAAGATGGCACCCTATACTTCAAGGGCCGCCTAGTGGTGCCATGTGCAGAGAAAAACCTGGATATGACACAGGAAGTTATGAAAGAAGCTCATGATACGCCTCTAAGTATCCATCCGGGTAGTACAAAGATGTACCAAGATATCCGCCAGAGATTCTGGTGGACTAATATGAAGCAAGACATTGCTCGTTATGTTGCTGAGTGTGACGTTTGCCGTCGCATCAAAGCAGAACATCAAAGGCCTGCTGGAACTCTGCAACCTATCTCTATTCCTGAATGGAAATGGGACCATGTTGAGATGGACTTCGTCACTGGATTTCCCAAATCGCAGAAAGGTAATGATGCTATTCTTGTCGTCATTGACCGGCTTTCCAAAGTTGCACATTTTCTGGCGGTCAAAGAAACGATCACTGCTAGCCAGTTGGCAACGCTCTATATGTCCAGGATTGTTTCACTCCACGGTATTCCATTGGTTATCAGCTCAGACCGTGGCAGCTTATTCACTTCAAGATTCTGGGCAAGTTTCCAAGAAGCAATGGGAACTCATCTGTCATTCAGTACTGCGTTTCATCCTCAATCGCAAGGACAAGTTGAACGCGTCAATCAAGTTCTCGAAGACATGCTTCGAGCTTGCGTTATTTCCTTCGGCAAGAAATGGGAGGAATCTCTCCCGTATGCTGAGTTCTCTTATAATAATAGCTATCAAGCTAGTCTGAAGATGGCCCCCTTCGAAGTGTTATATGGACGAAAGTGCCGAACCCCCCTGAACTGGTCAGAAACTGGGGAACGTCCACTCTTCGGTCCGGATATTATCCAAGATGCCGAAGAACAAGTCCGCATTATTCGCGAGAATCTCAAGACTGCTCAGTCACGTCAGAAGAGTCAGTATGACCGTCATCATAAAGACATGGTCTATCAACCTGGCGAAAAGGCTTATCTTCGAGTCACACCTATGAAGGGTGCTCACCGCTTCGGGATCAAGGGCAAACTAGCTCCTCGCTATATTGGCCCATTCACTATTCTCGAAAGGCGTGGAAAAGTGGCATACCAACTGGAACTACCGCCGAACCTTTCGCAGGTTCACGATGTGTTCCATGTGTCACAGCTCCGCCGTTGCTTCAAGGATCCAATCCGAGCTGTGGATCATGAAGTGCTCGAATTGCAGCAAGACCTCTCCTATAAGGAGCATCCGGTCCGCATTCTCGACCAAGCTGAACGCCGCACACGTCAGAAGGCGATCAAGTTTCTCAAAGTCCAGTGGTCGCACCATTCTGAAGATGAGGCCACTTGGGAACGAGAGGATCGTCTGCGCGAAGAATACCCCGCACTGTTTCCTTCTACCTCCTAAATCTCGGGACGAGATTTCTTGTAGTGGAGGAGATTTGTAACACCCTGAGAATCATGCTACAGTAACCCCCTGTGATTAAGCTAGTCATGTTGCTAAACAGGGCTTGATCACATTTGAATCACACCCTTTTCAAGCTCCTAGTTCAAACTCCAAATATAATTAAAGTGGAAAATAAAAGTTTTCAAAAATTCAAACAGAAATGTTCAGTGGGTTCTAAATAATACACTGGTAATTATGGTGGAGAAAACACATTTTTATAAAATGTCTAAATACTTTTAAATGAAATAAAACAGAAAAGGAAATAAACAAATAAAAGAAAAGGCAAAACAAAACAGAAAACAGAACAAAAAAAAAAAGAACGAAAGCCCCCCCCCCCCACTGGACCTGGCCCAACTGGGCCACCCCAGGCCCAGCCGGCCGGCCCAACCCCCCCTCACCTTATCCCCTGCCCCCCCACCGACAGCCTCACCACCCACTCCTCCCGAAATATCTCCTCTGCCCCCCCCGATCGGGATCGAGGAGGAGGCGCTCGACCCCGTCGCCGACCGCCCCCGCGCCCTCGCCTCGCCGGAGTACTGCCTCGCCGGCCTGCCTCCTCCTCCTCCTCGCCGGCCTGCGCCTCGACACGGCATCGCCGTCGCCCCCGTCTCCCCCTCGACCCCACTGCCGTGACCCTGCATCCCTCGGTGAGGCCACCGGCCTCCGTCGCCCGCCCCTCTCCTCTCGGTCACCGCCGCCCCGCTCGCGCTCCGACGCGCCCAGACGCGCCCCGCCGCGCCTGTCCACGCACGCGCGCCCGCACGGCCTTCGCCCGCGCGCGCCCCGACCGCGCGCCCGCGTCGGCCACGCCCCGCCTGCCCCCCCCTCGTCCTCGCGCACCCCGAGCTCCTCCGCCCGCACCGATGGTCCCCGCGTGCTCCTGGCACTCCCAGGACCCCGTAGAGCCCCACGTCTGGCCTTCCCGTGCCTCCCATCGCCGTGCCCGTGCAACCCCGAACTCCGGCCGCCGCTAAGCTCACCGCCGATGCCGTTTCCGGCCATCTCCGGACGAACCACTACCACCATCCGGCGCGGATCGTCTTGGCCGTTCGAACGCGACCAAGCGCGCGTGAAACGGACCCCTGTGGCCGAATTCCGGCCACGGCCGAGGCTCGTCGCCGTGTACGGGCTCGCCGGAGTGCCCTCCCGCCGGCGTCCGACGTGGCACACCTGGGGCCACCCCCTGGGTCACTGCCAGTGGGCCCCCTAGTCACCTGTTGACCAGTTGACCTGGTCAACTGGGCTGACTGGGCAGCCCCAGCCACTGACGTGCGGGCCCCACCCCTTAAAATAAATAATTAAAATGATTTTATAATTAAAAGTAATTAGTTTAACTAATTAGTCACTGACATGTGGGACCCAGCTGCTAATTAACCACGTTTAATTAAAATAACCCACTGTTAGCCCTCTCTCTATGACATGTAGGACCCACTGGTCAGTTTGACCTGGTCAGCGAGTCTGTTGACTGCTGACGTCATCAGCACGTCATGCTGACGTCATTTTATTCTTTCTGTTAATTAAATAATTCCAGAAATTCAAATAAACTTTGAAAATTCATATCTTTTAAACCGTAACTCGGATGAAAATGATTTCTATATGAAAGTTGCTCAGAACGACGAGACGAATCCGAATACGCAGTCCGTTCATCCACCACACCTCCCTAACCTATTGAACTAGCAACTTTCCCCCTCCGGTCCGTCTGTCCGAAAACGCGAAACATCGGGAATACCTCCCGGATGTTTCCCCCCTTCACCGGTACCACCTACTGTCGCATTAGGACACCCCTAGCACCGCTCATTGTCATGTCACGCATCGTCATGCTTATGTTTGCATTGTATTTACTGTTTCTTCCCCCTCTTCTCTCCGGTAGACTACGAGACCGACACTGCTGCTGCCCAGTTCGACTACGGAGTTGACGACCCCTCCTACTTGCCAGAGCAACCAGGCAAGCCCCCCCCCCTTGATCACCAGATATCGCCTACTCTACTCTCTACTACTTGCATTAGAGTAGTGTAGCATGTTACTACTTTCGATATCCTATTCTGATGCGTAGCCTATCCTTGCTAGTACTGTTGTTACCTTTATCTGCAATCCTATCTGCTTAGTCTAGGATGCTAGATTTCCATCAGTGGCCCTACATTCTTGTCCGTCTGCTGTGCTATACTATCGGGCCGTGATCACCTGGGCGGTGATCACGGGCATATACTTATATACTATATACATGACACATGTGATGACTAAAGTCGGGTCGGCTCGTAGGAGTACCCGCAAGTGGATCTTTGTGGCGGAGCGACAGGGCAGGTTGAGACCGCCTAGGTAAGAGGTGGGCCTGGCCCTGGTCGGCGTTCGCGGATACTTAACACGCATAACGAGATCTTGGTATTTGATCTGAGTCTGGCCATTTGGTCTATACGCACTAACCATCTACGTGGGAGTAGTTATGGGTATCCCGACGTCTTGGTATCAGCCGAAGCTCTTTTGACGTCAGCGACTGAGTGGCGCGCGCCGTGTTGGACCGCTTTGACGTAACCGCCGTGATCGTGTGGGTTGCTAGGTCTGCTCGCGGCCGCGTTCGCAACGTGCAGGTGTGCATAGGGCGATGGGCCCAGACCCCTGCGCGCATAGGTTTAGACCGGCGTGCTGACCTCTCTGTTGAGCCTAGGTGGGGCTGCGACGTGTTGATCTTACGAGGCCGGGCATGACCCAGAAAAGTGTGTCCGGCCAATTGGGATCGAGCGTGTTGGGTTATGTGGTGCACCCCTGCAGGGAAGTTTATCTATTCGAATAGCCGTGTCCCTCGGTAAAAGGACGACCCGGAGTTGTACCTTGAGCTTATGACAACTAGAACTGGATACTGAATAAAATACACCCTTCCAAGTGCCAGATACAACCCGGTGATCGCTCTCTAACAGGGTGACGAGGAGGGGACCGCCGGGTAGGATTATGCTATGCGATGCTACTTGGAGGACTTCAATCTACTCTCTTCTACATGCTGCAAGATGGAGATGTCCAGAAGCTTAGTCTTCGACAGGACTAGCTATCCCCCTCTTATTCCGGCATTCTGCAGTTCAGTCCACTGATATGCCTCTTTACTCATATACCCATGCATATGTAGTGTAGCTCCTTGCTTGCGAGTACTTTGGATGAGTACTCACGGTTGCTTCTCTCCCTCCTTTTCCCCCTTTCCTTTCTATCTGGTTGTCGCAACCAGATGTTGGAGTCCAGGAGCCAGACGCCACCGTCGACGACGACTCCCACGGCACTGGAGGTGCCTACTACTACGTGCAGGCCGCTGACGACGACCAGGAGTAGTTAGGAGGTCCCAGGCAGGAGGCCTTGCCTTTTCGATCGTTGCTACTTTTGTGCTAGCCTTCTTAAGGCAAAACTTGTTTAACTTATGTCTGTACTCAGACATTGTTGCTTCCGCTGACTCGTCTGTGATCGAGCACTTGTATTCGAGCCCTCGAGGCCCCTGGCTTGTATTATGATGCTTGTATGACTTATTTATGTTTTAGAGTTGTGTTGTGATATCTTCCCGTGAGTCCCTGATCTTGGTCGTACACATTTGCGTGCATGATTAGTGTACGGTCAAATCGGGGGCGTCACAGCCTTTGTCTCCTTTATATACATGTGGTATGGCGATGTCCTCCTCATCTCCAGGTCGATATCCTTTCCATGTATGAGTAGGAATCGTGGTCTCTTACATCCTATAACTCGTATAGCTTTCAGGATCCGGGGTATACCAACTGGGTAGAAAGACCTTGTGCAAACCCGAAGGGTATGCACATACTTGCCCCTGTATGGCCCATATATGATATACACTGTGTAGGGATACAACAATGCAACTACACATCACCATTAATTGATTCCCACAATGTCAGACCACAAACATACTTTTTGTTCCTACATGGTAGAGCAACCATCTCATGGAAGTATTATAAGCAGACTCTAGTGGCCTCATCAACCAATTTTTCTGAAATAATGGGATTGTACGAGACATCATGTGACTGCGTGTGAGTTCACGGAATTGTAAAACACATACAGTGATCATGTGGTATTGTGTTCCATAAAGCTACAAACCATAATCTAAGAAGATAATGTTGCATGTGATGCCAAATGCAAACAAGTTACATAAATTGGGAGGGACGTGAATCCGTGTTATGGCCTTTCAGATTTTGAATGTGGAGGTAATCAAGCTGGTATGGGTGGTGCTTTGTCTCTCTTTGATCACCGCAAACATCCTTAGCCACCAGGGTTGAAGATCAATTCAATAAATGTCTCTGGTGTGCTTACTAGCTTGCTAGGGTTGACCGTCGGATGCATACTAGCCTAGAATGGATCCACTTCATGTCCATTTCAACCTATATCCATGGGAGGCCCTTTTTGCCTTTCCCACTGATGGCAAGGTGTGGTTGGAGACGGTGGCTCCAATGAGGTCGTTGTTTGTGCTGGCATTGGATCGTGTTTCTTGTATGATCTTTGGGGGTCATGTCTACAAATTAGAAGGACTTATGTAATTCTTATTTTACTTTTGTCACCGACACTAAAACACAGTTGCCTTCCTCACATTCCATTGGTTCCGTTGGGTGGAAGCTGCTCTTCCACAAGCTTGAAGAAAACTCGAACCCAAACCCAAAATGTCGGGTACCCAAATTGTCGGGTTCTAAACTTTTTGGCTAAATTTTATGTCTCATTTCTCATAACCCGAACCTTTTAAAACCCTAATTACCCGACTTGAATTTTTGGGTAAACCCGAACGCTGACTTGAGAGAATATCCGGTGGAAACCAAGTTACAATGGAAACTTCGTGGAAACCATATTTGAAAGTTTTCAAAAAATCTATAAAAAATATACAGTATATTAAGAGGATGGTGTTCTATTGGTATGTGAAATTCCAAGTTCAAATACAAAGTCATTTATGAGATACGGAAAAAAAACAAATTAAGCAATGAATAGTGACATTTACTGTTCACACTATTTATTAACAAATTTGCTCTTTTCATACCACATAAATGAAGGGAAATCCTTCCCTTCAGCCGGCGGATTACAATGCAGGCATTGACCTCCTCTATCAAACGATACGTGTCCTTGTTACTCAGCAACCGCTTATCCATCCTAGCCTTATCTCCCCGCAAAGCAAAGCGTCCACATATTTCTCCTCTCCCAGGCATTTTTCTTCCCTTCTGTTGATTTCTCACCACCCCACCACTGCAAGGCAAGACTCCGGCACATTGTCGCTACTTCTACAACCTGCAACAACACCTTTGTTGCAAGCAGGGCAACCACGCAACATGCACCACAGCCATCGAGGGCACCCCCGATGGTGCTCCAAGCGCGTCTCTAGCTGCCGCAGGGCCAGATCCACGGCATGGTGTTGTGAGTGTGTGCCGCTTGTGGCCATGGGGACAGATTTCCACGGTACTACTGCGGGATTTTGCAACGGGAGGTTACTGAAACACGGCAGATATTGCAGGATGTCATACGTCATCCAACGACTGTTGCCAGAAAAAAAAACTGCAACAAGACCTCAGTTGCAAAAAAACTGCAACAAGATCTCAGTTGCAAATTATTTTTTTGCAACAAAACCTTTTTTGCGAAATAATTCTGCAGCATGACCGGGTTTGCAGAAAATTACCGCAACACGACCTTTGTTGCAATGATAAAAGGTGACGCTTGAGCCCTCGCCTAGCCAGATCCGACGTTTCGCGAGGCGGGGGATCTTTTGAAAAGATCCGCCGGCCGACGTGTAGCAGTGACCATAAATGAATTAGAGTATGAACCTGGGATTTACATGCTAGTAGAACATCACTCCCTTAACATAATATTTTCTTTTAAGATTTTTCCGAAACTTCATAACAGAGTTTTCATGTGGTTTTCATCGATTCGATCGGCAATGACAGCAAAGCAGGTAGTAGGCACTAGCGATGACACTCGCAGGAAGCCACTAGCGAGCGACAGAAAGGAGCAAGAGCTCGCACCCCATGGCAGTTCTGCTGGATCTGATGGTGCTTCGCTCCTCACCGCTGCCTCGCTTCGCTGGTGCCCGCGGGCGTGCGCCGCGCCGGTGGAGCGATGCCGCCGGCTGCTCCGTGGCTCCACGCCGTCATGCTGGGGAAGCATGGAGGAGAGGCTCGCCGGGGAAGGGAAGGGCCGGCTGCCGACCGCCACAGTTCCGTGGCTCCGCGGCATCGTGCTGGGGAAGCGTGGGGGGACAAGCTCGCCGGGGAAGAGGGAGCGGCGCTGCCGACCGGGCCGCCGCCGCCGCGCGTGGGCCTGTGCAGGAGGAACAGAGTGAAGACCGCGCCCTGGAGTGCGGGCCGGGCCGAGAAAACGGCCCTCAGGCCCACTTCGCGCCCAAAGCCCGGTACGGCGACGGTGTCAGGTAATTTCGCCTTCAAATACCCGCGCCTTGGCGCCCGAGCGTAACCGCCTGAACCAACAGCTTCCTCCCCGTCGCCGGAGCTCCAAGAAACCAAGACCCCGCTCTCCACCGCGCAGCGCCCACCTCCTCTGCTCTCCGGCCGCCCGGCGCCGCCGGCGACCGATGGACCGGTTCTACGACGAGCAGTACGTGCGGCTGCGGAACCGCGAGCTCGACAAGTACTACCTCCACGCCGACGCCGACGGGGTGGGCGTCTCCATCAGCCAGCGCCGCAACTCGCTGAACGTGGCGTGGAGGGTGCACATCTACCAAGGCTCCTGCGGCCCGTACCTGCTCCTCCACAGCGCCGCCTACGGCCGCTACCTCGCCGCCACGGCCACGCCGGCGCCGGCCTTGTACCACGGCTTCCGCGCCGAGCTGCGCGACTACGACCATCCGGAGGTGCCGGAGATCATGTGGCTGGACGTCAGGGCGGGGCTGGGGCGTGGCGTGCTCCTCCTAAACGCCGGCGACCGCTACCTCCGCGCCAACGGCAAGTATCTCCGCTGGAACACCGGCGTCACCGTCGAGAGCAGAGATATTGAGAACGAGAAGGTCAGCTCCATGATGCGCTGGATCGTTGAGCCCATCGACCTCACAGAGCGCGCGCCTCGCATTCCAGACCCGATTCGGGTGAGTTCGCCATGACCCGCTTCTTGATAACTCGCGAATTGCTTCCGTCTGAGCCTACTATCGATTGAGCGAATCGGGTTCTTGGGCGTCGTTAATTTGCATCGCAGCTCTACTGCAGGGATTGCGACTTGTGTTGATTTCATTTTCCGAGCACAATTTCTGGTTCTGCTGTTGACAAATTTGCGCTTCTTGACTTCTTGCGCCGTCGAAATTCCTGATCGCGCTTGTGTTTTCGATCAGAAAATTTGATCTCCTGAATATAACTATGGTTCTTGGTGACTCAACTGCAGGCCCGCCTCCCTGAAGACCTCTCCGTCGTCGTGTTCGGGCGCCAGCCAGGGGCGATGCGGGAGATTCGGTTCGTGCAAGCGAGCGACGAGGGGCTCTACAACGAGGCCGGGGAAGGCTGGGCCGCGTTCCATATCAGGGGGAGGTCCTTGTACAACTTGAGGGACCGGCTGGCCAGAGAGGTCGACCAGCAGCCCGACGGCATCGCCATGTGCGTCCGAGCGGGCCGCTATGGGAGGCTGACCCCACTCGTCGTCGACCTGCCCCGCCGTGGCTGGGGCGACATCTTCCAGATTGTCGTCTTCATCTCCGGGACCGCTGGTGAGAGCCTCTCTCCATGTCACAACTTCCTAATGATCTCCTAATGAGGGTGAACCGGTAGACTTGATTGAATCTGTTTTGCTCAATGTACAAGTTTTGGTGTAGGTACTGTTTGCTGCATGGCCATGATAATTTTGGTTTTATTTTGGTGGGCTGTTAATCTGCTTGTGTTTGAAAAATAGTTTACTCAGACTGTTTATGGTAAAACAGTTAACTGAAATTGTTAATCTGAGAAAAAAGTTAACTGAAACTGTTAGGAGTTGGGAATTGTCTGCAACCGGTGTTGTCCTGTCGACTTTTTGGTTAATGGAAGGTAACATTTTACACTTAACCTCGATATGGACTGGAAAGTGTTGGTTTCATACTACAGTCCTTGATTCAGATAATTCAGTTTTCTATTTGGTGCTATTTGCCATCAGTACATTTTGTGTGTTCAAAGCTAGTAAAATATGGAACTTAAATAGACGAATGAGGTGATTAATCTTATTCAGCCTTAACAGAGAAGATTGTGATATCCGTTTAATTTAGACTATTTTACTTGTGTTGAATAATCTGAACAAAATTCAGGTTCTTACAGTACTAAATTAAATCTAGTTTCTGCACATGAGCTATATTATTTTCAGCTTTTGTGCATGAGCTGTATTACTAGTCTTGTTAAAAAAATTGAGAACTCCGAGGTTTAGATTGTTGATCTGCTTCCTGCTAATCTTCTTTTACTAGAAATGCACTGGTGGTCTTCAATATGTTTTGCACAGTGCACAGATGGTTGTGTAGATCTGTTTACTGCATGAACATGGTATCTGAAGTCTGTCTTTAGCGGAATGCTAATCTGATCGTGCTTGGAAAAAGGATATAATGATAGGTTTTGTTAGGACTTGGGACTTGTCTGAAACTGTCGTAATCCTGTAGAAAAGTGAAAGTAGTTTAATGGGAATAGTAGGTGTCGATGCCGTGTGGATCTATCAATCTGTCTATGCATAGTAAAAAATGGATGAACTCTGAAGCTAGTAGGAACTACTTGTTCCACATTTCTTTTCTTGATTCAGATAATTGAGTTCGCCCATTTCGTAGCATTTAGTCGCCAGTAGGAATTATGGAAACTAAAAAGTCAAATCAAGTTCAGTCATCTCATTTCATCTTTCAGAGAAGATACTAAATTTCTAACATGTGAACAAAATTCAGGTTGTATCCTACAATAGATGGTACATAAAAGCTTAGTTCCTTGCACATTATATTGTTTCATGTTTTGTCTTCTTGATCTTATCAATATATTGTTAATTGTTTATTGATCTGCTGCCTAACTGCCTTGTCATTTCTGCCAATTCAGCCTATGCTGCGCTGCGATACCCGAATGTCGGCGGAGCGTAGAGAAGGATCAGAGCCAGAGTCCTGACAGTTCACCTCTTCAGAAGTTTCGCCGCCTCGGACACAACAATGGCATAACTGAAAGCCTGCTTTAGCATATAGATAGATATAGGTTGAGAAAACCCGTCAGCTCTTGTGTTTCTTCTGCTAGCTAAACTCTGATGCTGGTTGTAGTAGTCGTTGCAGTGTCACACTTCTGACATTCATTTCTGTTATGTGGTTGCTACTGCTTCCTGGATGAAGCATTTCACTGTGGGGTTCTTGCAGTGAATCGATGATCCTGCAGTCCTTTTGGATGATGGATGCACTTTGCATAAATGGAAAATGCAGTGGTTGTTGCCAGTAATGATTTGATGATCCTGTTTTCTGTTAGGCTATGCATGTAGTAGTTCTTCCAGTGAGCTGATGATCTTGTTTCTCAGTTGCAACGTTTTGATCTTGTTTTTCACTGTAGGGGTTCTTGCAATGAGTCAATGATCCTGCAACATTTTTAGATGGTGCATTTGCATAAATGGAAACTGCAGTGGTTCTTGCAATGAGTTGATCTTGTATTTCTTTTAGGCTATGCATTTGTCATAAATGAAAAATGTAGTGGTTCTTGCTGTGAGCTGGTGATTGTGTTGTGTTGTTTTGAGTGATGGCCAAGGATCAGGAAAGGAACAAAGTTTCAGGTTTCTGCACATTACATTGTTTTCAGGTAAGCTCCCTCCTTTTCTTTTGTTATCTTGTTTTAGCAAAATGAGATTGTTCATCCGCTGGAAGGGTTGCAGCACCTGTGACATGGTGCCCAACTGGTAACTACCTCAGTGTTCCTGCTTAATACATCCAATGGGGGTGCCAGCTGCATGCATTTCTCTTAGATGAAGCACCTGATAACACTAGTTTGGTGGTTCTTGCTTGTGAGTTGAGCACTTGAGTTTATCTGTTTCTAACTTCCAAGTTTCAGTCCAATGAAGGGTGTCCCCCTTTCCAATCTTGTTTTTGTTTTGTTTTGTTTTGGTTATGTTCAACGGCAGCTCCGTTTGTTTTCAGCAGTTTACTCTTTCCCATAAGATCAATCATACTTGGGAGAGATTTCATGAAAAAATCACCCACTCAAGCATAAGAATCTGTCTGTGAGGCACACTTTGGCCCTGCCTGATGAGTCTGTAACTGAAGCTGCAGTGGCTATCATTTGACATAAGTGTTTTCTTCTTCCCAATGTAATGATGGTTAGGTTGGCACACAATTTGGTATCTTTCCACTCAGTCAGCACTCATGTTTCTAGTTTTCGATTGGAATTAATTAACAACATTCAGCCTAACAAGGATTTCTGACAGAAAACTTGGCAAATGAGAAATTGACCCATGGTTCAATTGGCTAATGAGAAATTGACACGTCAAAAATCATCATTGCTCAGGGCTGTTAACGGGTATCGGATCCAAAACTGGCACCCAATAGCTTAACCGCGACCCGTTATGGTGGATGTCACGTGTTGGTTACCCTTGACGAAAACACTCCCATAACGCGCGATTTATCATCACGGATTCTATCATAAAATCATCACGGATGTACATGCGTGACAGAATATCCATATTTTTTTTAGCCTCTTCGGTACCGTACATTGCCCATTGTCACCTTGAGACATGATGCAAACTTCACCGGTGCATCCAAATCCCGTGAAATGAAGGGGCAAGCAATGCGCATGCCTTGAAATGAAGGTGCTAGCAATTGATGTGTCTGTGCGTAGGTACTATTCAAGTTGCTGGTGTGGTGCCTCCTTCTGGTTCGATAAACCTGGGTTCTCAACCGAGGGAAATATTATCTGCTACTATACTACTTCACCCTTCCTCTTCAGGGAAAACAAACAACTCCATCGTGAGTAGCAACCCCTGGGAGGTAGTCAAGGTCAACCGTGCATGGCGAGCAAGGTGTTCGACCTCCCGTCTTCTTTGTTGTTGAAGACAAACCACCTTCAAAGGTCTTTAGGCCTGCCGAGCTGCAACCTCCTTGAAGAGGTCGAAGATGACATCACATGTCTGGGTCGATTGAAAGGATCGAGACGGACCTAGAGGGGCAGCGAATAGGTCCAGTTACAAATTTTAATTTTTACTTAGCAACTTTTGCCATTTAAGGTTGCTGTTTTTTTACGTTGTTGTACTTGTTTGAGATAATTTGTCTAGTTCAGGGGATATTATTTCTGTTGATGGCTTGACTTAAACATGACACTTATTTTCGAGTTTGATGTATAATTCTCTCTTGTTTCTTGATGCACAAATTTCAGCAATAAAGGTCGGTGCCTCCCTTCCACTGTCCTAGCATAGTCAATAGATAATCTAATTTGGGATTTTTTCCGGTAAATTGATATGGGCGGTCTCGTCACATTGTTTGTCACCATGTTGTATCACGCGAAGCACTACCATGGGCATCATGTGTACTTGAAACAAACCTTTCACTTTCTCTAGACCAGTGGTGTCAATTTGTTCATATAGAAGTAGAACAATGGTATCCTCCGAATTGTAATTGGAATTGTTGTGTTCTAAATATCTTCCACATATATTAATTCTCTACCCCGGCGACTCGGGGAACCCTAGTCGCGCCGCCGGCTGCATCCTAGATCCACACCCCTGAGCTTCGCCGCCGCCGGAGGGGACGCCGGCGAAGTCCGTGCGTGGCCAAGGAGGGCGGCGGCGGGGCGTTCCTGCCTCCTGCGGCGTTGTCAGGCGAGGCCAGGCCTCCAGTCGACGGGGCGCGTCCCACGGCGGTCTCCCCTCTCCGGCTGGCTATCCTGTCCCCGGCGGCGTCCTCTCCCCGGCTACGAGCGCGCGGATCTGGCCTGGGGGCCGCGGCGGAGGCCTTCCGCGGGTGCGTGCGTGGCACACTGGCCGTGCGTGGGCACCCTCTTCTTCGGCGCTTGCACACGGGCCAGCCATGGCCATGCGCGGTGCGCCTACCACTGATGGGTTCTCCGTCGTAGGTGCTGCAGGTGGCACCGTTTTGGATCCACACGGGGCTGCAGCCGTTTTGCTCGGGGTGGTGTGGTTCTTCTCGTCTTCGATGCGGCGGCCGCGGCGGCCTGCACACGGTGGAATTCGCCCTTGCCGCTGCGGTCCCGGTTGGCTTCGAACCTGCGTTTTCCAGGGTCCAGCTCGCCGGAGTTCCTGCCGTAGCGGTTTTGGCCCCGGTTCTCTGGAAGCTGCACTCTTTCCGGCTTCCTGGGCTCGCCGGTGGTTTGGCGGCTCCGGCTTCGTTGATCCAGGTCTGCGTTCTCGGGATCCTAGCTCGTCGACATGCTGGTTGCCGTCGCACCACGTGTGTTGGTTCCTCTTCACCTTGACCGCCCCCCCCCCCCCCTCCTTGCCCCACCCCCGCCAGGTCCAATGCGTGCGCTTCCGGTGGCTAAGCTCCCATTCCGGCGATGGCAGCTCCAACTTACGACATGTTCCTGTCTTCGGATGTAGTCCCGACGGCTTTGGGATTGTTCGGACATTGGCCAGGGAGAAATCCCTGCTTGATGCTGGCAGCGGCGACACCTGCGGGTGTCGTACCCTTCCTGGAGGCGCCGCCACGGCTTATTCTCCGAGCCCCTCTTCGAGCGCGGGGAAACCCCAGATCCAGTTCCTTGGATCGGACGACGGCGGCGTCACGGCGGCGTTCCCCTTCATGAAGGCGTTGTCTTGCTTGCTTATGCCGTGTCTGGTACTAGATTCCGAGTGTTAAGGCATTGTCTTAGTTTGGGTTGTTTTTGTTGGTCTGGGTAGTTTAGCGCTGTGTTGTAGCTCCTGTTTAGGCTGAGCATCCCACTTCTCTCTTCACGCCATCCTTGGTTGTGCCATGCGATGTACCCCCTCTGTATTCTCATTTCAACTCCTTTTCTCAATGAAAGATACGCAAGCTTTGCGTATTCGCGAAATAAATATCTTCTACATACAGGTGAAATACTTTTTCCATTGTGGTAAAGAGGGGATGTTTCACAAATCTATTTAATGTTTTGAGCAGCGAGGACAGGTTGATCAAGCAGGTGTTCATGGGAAAGGGGGGAAATGGAAAATTTGCCATAAGTAATTGAGTATAATTACCATGAGTCAGGGCATATATGATTGGCAAAAAACAGACCATGAGAAATGGACAACAAAAATAATGGTAATGATGTGGGTGTGTGAAATTTGCCATGGGGGAGGGTGTATTGTTTATAACTACTCCCTTTGGTTAATTTGCCATGATTTTTAAAAATTATTATGACTAGTTTATGGGAAACTAGTTAACATTTTCCATGCATGTGAAACAATTGAAGCAACAGTGGCTAATTTGCCATGGATATGGACATGTAATGGTCGAAATTTATACAATGCATAGAAAACTTGAATTCCAAAACAAACATTTACCATCCAAAAATGAACATAGTAATTGGAAGCAACAAGGTAACATTTGTCATGCATATGGGAACTACTAAGAAAAGCAAGATTTATATTTTTGCCAAATGATATGAACATGTAATAGATAAAATTTCCATAACTGCATAAGAAACTTCATGTCAATTTTTTTTGCCATCCTTCTAGCATAACAGGAAAAAAGTAGAAATCATCCATCTATCATTTACCCGCAAAAGAAAACGCTTAGTTCCAATTTTTTTCTCCGCGCTCGTCCAAGTAAGAGGGAAACCCTCCTTTCCCCACAGTCCGACCTGGAAACAGGAGGCGGCGACCAAGGGAGGCCATCAACGGCGGCGCACAGGTGAGATCTCCTCCTACTCGTCCTCCTACACAAGCATGAGCATCCCCGCCGCTGCATCTCCTTCCCCAACTCTCTTGGCACCCCATCATCTCTGTTGCGAGATCTCGCCTTTGCCATGGCCGTCATGGCATGGAGCTTATTTGTCGGGTGGTAGGTGCGACATATGCCAACGGGTGGCTTATCATTGTGGGAGCCAGTAAAACATCGCCGGTGCCTGGAAACGGGATGAGGCGAAGACATGCACGCCGGCGGATCTTACCCAGGTTCGGGGCTCTCCGTGGAGATAACACCCCTAATCCTGCTCTGCGGGGTCTCCGCATGATCACTAGATCAATACAAGTAGCTACAAGTGCTCCTTGAGCTGTTTGGCTAGAGGAAGAAGAAGGGCAAGGCTAGCTCTCCTTTTCTCTCTATGTGGTGTGTGGAATTCTATGAGATCAACCCTTTGCATGGGTGTCCCGGGGGGTTTATATAGGCCTACCCCTCAGGGGTACAATGGTAATCTGGCTGGGCACGGGTCCAGCCGTCAGTGTCTATGCTCGTCGGCTTCTCCGCCGGTCATTGGGGCCCGCCGACTGCCGGCCTCTTGGCCGGCAGGCCGGCCCCACTGCTTGGGGGCTTTGTCGGCGGCTGGTTACTGTTGCCTCGCCTCTGATGACAAGGGCTTTGTCGAGGTAAGCGTGGCTACAGTGTCACCGCCTTGCGAGCTCTCACTGTAGCCTTACCTCGTCTTGTCTCCTTAATGGGGCGCATGCTTCGAGGGAGGGAGGTAGCCGGCTATTGGGAGCCGGCCACATCCCTGGCCGACTAGAGGAGGCCAGGCCGTCTTCAGATGTCTCTCTAGCAAAGGGGCCCGCCGCCCATGGGCCGTACTGGCACCTGTCGTGGGTGACATCGAGGCCAACATGGCTACAGTGCCGCGCCGGACGGGGGATGGCTGCCCCGTACGGCGCCTTGTGGCCATGCCTGTTCCGGGATTCGGGGGGTAGTGGGCTGTACTGCGGCCACGCCCCATCCTATCGCCGTTACGTGGGTACAGTCTTAGTAGATGCAGTCTTGGCCGGCTTCTGGGAGTCGGCTTTCTTCATGGCCGGCTTCCGGGAGTCGGTCCTCTTGGGGCCGGCTCCCTGGAGTCGGCTATCTCGTATCTTTCTTGGGGGAGGCTTCTGAGGCTGGGTCGCCTTCTGGGAGTCGGCCCTGGGGATAGCCGGCCGGGGGAAGGCGGCCCTATGCTTTGTATGCTTGAAGGCCTGAACGGCCTGATAATTTTTCGAAGAGCCAGGGAAGGTCGGTTAGGCTACCCGTGGCCATTTACTCCGACAGTAGTCCCCGAAGCTGGTTGGGCTTCGAGGCTGAGAGGAGGTCGAGAAGCTCGGTCAGCTTCTTATCTTGACGAGCCAGCAGCTGGGAGCCGGCTTTGGTTGGGCGCGCCGTCTTGGCGAAATTTTTTAAAGTCGGAAGGCGGGAGTCTGTTGGCGCGTGCGCCGGGCTGCGGGCCGGCCACTCGCCGCATGCGAACCACGTGGCGTCCCTTGGCTGAAAAGAGCCTGCCAACCCACGCGCGCGACAAGACGTCGCCGCAGGCCGAGGGCCCACCACTCCTACGCCTAGGCCCAGGCGCGGATTCTTTGCGGCCCAAAGCCGTCCGCACGTCTTCCGGCGGCGGTTTCCGCACGCCGTTAGGGCGCAATAATCGCGGGACGTGGGGGAGTGGGCGCAGTTAATCCCACGTTCCTTCCCACGCCTCGCCTCCTCGGCTTCGCCGCGCGAGGCTATAAGTAGGGGGAGGAGGGGGAAGCGGCAGACGCTCGCACGCTCCTCTCCTCTCCGCCATCTTCTTCCTCCTGCTTTCCCTTGCAGCCGCGCCTCGCCGCCGCGCCGTCCCACCATTCTTCACTCCGCCCCGCCGCTCCGCCGCCGCAGGGCCGTGCTTTCTCCGCCGCCGCACTCTTCCTCGATAGCTTCTCGCCACCATGCAGTACAGCGGGGACTGGGACGGCTCCAACGTCCACATGGACCACATCGAGTTCCTCCGCAAGACGCGGCGGTTGCCCGGCGCGGACCAGGTGCGGGTCTGCCTCGCGCCTGCGAAGGAGATCACCGGGAGCTGGAGGAAGGCGAGCGGGTAGTCTTCCGCTCGCATTTCCTGCACGGCATCGGCTTGCCGGCGAGCGCTTTCTTCCGCTCCTTCCCCGACTTCTATCAACTCCAGTCGCACCACCTCACCCCGAACACGGTGGTGCTGCTGTCCGCCTTCGTCACCTTGTGCGAAGGCTTCCTTGGCGTTCTCCCCACCCTTGAGCTCTGGGGGGAGTTCTTCCAATCTAAGCTGGGCACCCGCATGCAGGGCGTGCCGTCCCAGAGCGGCGCCTTCATCGTGATGCGGAGGCCGGCGGCCGACAACCCCTTCCCCGTCATCACGTTAATCCAGTCGGTGAAGCGCTGGCAGAAGTCATATTTCTACGTGAAGAACGTTGCCCCACAAAGCGACTACGTCAACTTGCCGGCTTATGTAGCCGGCCCGCCGGCTGGGAGGCGGCCCCACTGGTCCTATCGGGCTGCGACGCTGACGCCGGCTGGAGCCGCGGCCGTCGCCCGACTGCGGGTGATGATCCAGTCGGAGGGCCTGACTGGGTCCGACTTGCTGGCTGCCTTCGTCGCGCGTCGGGTGCTTCCGCTTCAGAGCCGCCCTCACCTGATCTGTCAGATGAGCGGCCAGCTCGATCCGAGTCGGATGTGCACCAAGGACATGCCGCACGATGAGGTGGCCCACATGGTGAATTACCTTGCGAACTGCAAGCTTTCCGCAGAGTGGCGGTTCGGCAAGGAGCCATATTCCCGTGCACATCCTCCGCCCACGGTATGTTTTCTTTTCTTGGTTTTGTTGCCGAATTCCTTCTGGCCGTCTCTGACCAGTCAGCACGCCTTGGCAGAGCTCTCTCCTTCGACCTGCAGCCGGGTCGGAGGCGGAGCGCCGATTCCTCCCCAACCGGGCGGAGCATGACCTGGAGGACCACGACTTGGGCGCGGCCGCCATGGAGGACAACACCGAGGCGGGTGGCGGCGAAGCAGGCGGCTCCGGGCTTGGAGCCAGTTTCGACGACTGGCCGGATGACGACGAGGCGGAAGCCGTCCCACGCCGCCAGCCGGCGTCTGGCCATGGCGCGGGTTCCTCTGCCGCGCTGCCTGCTCGGGGCGGTGGGTAGAAGCGCCGTGCCGCGTCGGGCTTGTTCGGGAGCCGGCCGAAGAAGCCCAAGGGCGGGGCAGCGGCGACCAGGCGGGATGAGGCGGCCGCGAAGGCGGCCCGCTTCCGCAAGGTGGTAAAGCAGCCGCAGATGGTGTCGGCGTAAGTGTATAGTCCTTTGTACATTCTTTCTTCTTTTCTTGGTGATTTCTGAATCCTTGCCCTTTCTAAAAAAATCAGGGCTCCGCTTTCGCTCGAGCGGGTTGCTGCCGCCTCCGTCGTTGGATCGCCGGGAGGATCCGGGAGCACCCGCCGCATGGACCCCCGCGCCGAGCTTCAGGCGGCAATGGAGCGAAACACGCGGGAGGCGCGGGAGGCGGAGGAGTTGAGGGCGGCTGCCGCCAAGGCGGCACAGGAGGAGGAGGCGGCGAAGGCGCGCGCCGACGTAGCGGCTAAGGCCCAAGCGGAGGCTGCGGCCGCGGCAACAACGGAGGGGGCCTTGCTCGTCACCCCTCTGCGCGTCGCGGGGCCTGAGGCCCCAGAGCCCCCGCCAGAGGAAGCCGGCGGCGACCAGCCGGGATTGGAGAGGGAGGACGACGTCGTCGTCCCGGAGAGGGAGGCGGCACCGGCCCCGCCGACTGGGGCGGCTCAAGGCGGCCGACCTAACGTGCCGCCTGCGTAATCGGCTAGGGGCGAGCCGGCTGCGAGGACGGACCTGGTGGTCCGGTCGCCATCGCGCCAGCGCATGGGGAAGGCTGCATCGGACCTGCAGAAAGCCGCGGGCCTCAGCTCGTCGGCCCAGGATGTGGAGGCGGCCAGCACTAGCTCGGGGTGGACGCCGGGTGGAGGGACGGCTGTGGTGAACGTGGCAGCGCAGGACGTCCGAAACCGGCTTCAGTCCCAGGCCGCGGCGCTGAGGAAATATAATGACGAGTTCCTTGCGACGCGGGCGGCCATTCGGGTTAGTCTTCCTATTTTTGCTTTTTCGATCTTGGTTTCTTCCGTGGGGGCGCGTTAGCGCACCCACTGGGTGTAGTCCCCGAGTTCCGAGTCGGCTGCTGAGCAGGCGGCTTGGAACTTCTTAGCGGGCTTTGTTTTGCTATCTTGTTCTCATTTGCTCCTCTGCCTGTCTTGCAGGACTACCACAACCTCCGCGCGGCTGCCTTCAACTCCCAGGCTCGGGAGCTGACCCAGAAGAATGCTGACCTATCTGAGACCCGGGGTAAGTGCTTCGTCTTTTATCTCACGTGGGGGCGCGTCAGCGCACCCACTGGGTGTAGTCCCCGAGATTCGGGCTGACTGCTGAGCAGTCGGGTCGGATCTTCCTTGACGACTTCTTCCTTATTGCTTCTTTCTTTTCTGCCATCCCTGCAGCGGCCAACGCCAGTCTGAGGGAGCAGCTGGGCGGGGCTCAGGCCGCCCTCCGTGCTAAGGAGGCCGAGTTTGACGCCTTGGCACAGGAGCGTGACCGCCTGGCCAAGAGGTTGGCCGACCAGGAGAAGAGCCACAAGGCGGCCCTGAAGGCGGTGCAGGACAGCGAGGCCGCCCTCCAAGCCGAGTATGAGACAGAGGCGGCCAGCTGGGCCGAAGCGAAGCAGACGCTGATCAACGGCTATGGCCAGATCGAAGACTTGGTTGACGGTAGGCCGCCTTCTTCTTCGTCTTTGCTTGCCGCTTGCCGTTTGGCTCATTTTCTGACTTGGTGTTTTTCTTTTCTTTCTCTTTCTTTCTTGCGCAGAGTACTTCCCTGGCTACTCTACCGCCGCCAACCAGGTCGTTGAGGCCCACCGCAAGGCACGAAGGCAGGCTGGCGCCGAGATCGCGCCGAACGCTCGCCGGTCGCTGGAGGAGCAGCTCTTGGCGATTCAGGCCCGCTCTGTCCGGCTCACCGCATGCTCCGCCGGCTTCAGCGTGTTGGGGCGCAGGTGTTGGCCGCTCTCTGGCCTGGTGAGGTGATTCCCCGCACCCCCAGTCATACTGCCGGCTGACTGGAGGTGGCGGTCGGCCGCTTCGAGGCCTGGAAGGCTTTTGCGGCTCGGTCCGGCGCCAGGCGGGCGCTGGAGTTCGCCAAGGCCTGGTATCCCGAGCTGAGTCTGGACCAGCTGGCCACCTGGCGGCAAGAGGCCGACACAGAGCTGGAGCCGGCGCGGCCGGCTATCATCCAGCGGGCTTCGGCGATTGCCGACTACACCGACACCAGCGCCTTCGCTCCTGAGGTGGACGACAACGGCGTTGCCCAGCCGGAGGAGTGGTTCGGGCTGAACCCGGCAGACGGCGAGGACTCGGCGGAGGAGATCGACTCCAGCGACGAGGGCGAGGAGGAGGAGGAGGAGGGTGAAGACGCCGCGCCAGATGGTGGAGCGGCCGGTCAGCCTCAGCTTGACCATGCCTCCAGCAACAAGGCACGCGCGGGTGCACCGCCTGCAGCCGGCGATGATCAAGCCGAGACCCGCCAGCCGGCCACTCCTCCAGCCGGTGGCGCCGTCTCCACCGACCAGCCCGGCTCCCCTGCTGCGCCCTTAGTCTAGTCTGCTGCCTCTACTTTCCTGTTTCACCATTCTTGGAACAGTATTTTGTTAAGTTTGCACAATTCCACCCACTGGGGGTGTATTCGAACTATATTGACTGCCGGCCTGTTGGGGGCCTTATGTGTAAATATAATTATGCATGCGTTTGGCTTTCCCTTGTTCTTTGCTTTTCATCCTTCGGCTGTTTCCTTTGCCGCCCTCCCTTGGTTGTTGTCTTCCCAGCCGGACAGCTGCTCTGCAATCTGTGGCTGGGGAAGTGCTTGGGAGGGCAAGTACTCTAGCGTTGTTGGATTATAGCGAAGTGATTGGGAGGCCGGCCAGCCGGCTGTTTTGACAGCCGGTGGGCGTGGTTGGAGCCCGTCTTTGCGTTATATAAGTTCGTTGGTCCTTAGCCGTTTTTCGTGTGGGCATCCTTTCTGCCTTTGGCTCTTGCCAGTCGGACAGTCGGTTCTTCGAGCTGCGACTTTCGACAAGAGATTGCTCGGGTGCCGGCACACTACTTGTCTGACTTCAGGTAGAACTTTTAATATAACTTAAGGCGGCCAGTCCCCGGGCCGACTAGTCGAACCCGGTGCCGGACAAAAAACCAAATATAATAATACATTCATGAGTATGACACTCGTCATTCATAGATAAAGGAGGGCAATTCCCGAGTGTGCCTCGGGGGGCCCGTTTGTCTCATATTTAAAAAAGAACGGTAGCATGATACATACTGCTTTCAACTGTAAAATCTTCTCAGGAGCTTTGCGTTCCATGGTCGCTCCGACTCCTTGCCGGAATCATCCCTCTTGGGTGCTCTTGGTTTTTGTGCGTCGATCAAGTAGTAGGAGTCGTTGCCTAGTGCCTTGCTGATGACGAAAGGGCCTTCCCAAGGGGCCGAGAGCTTGTGCTGGCCGGCTGTTCGCTGGATCAGCCGAAGCACAAGGTCTCCCTCTTGGAAGGATCTTGGCTTGACCTTCCGGTTGTGGTAACGGTGCAAACCCTGCTGGCAGATGGCGGACCGGCTGAGTGCTAACAGCCGGCCTTCTTCCAGCAGGTCGACGCCATCTTCTCGCGCTTCCTTGGCCTCCGCTTCCGTGTACATGGTGACCCGAGGCGAGTTGAACTCGATGTCAGTTGGGATGACGGCCTCGGCACCATATACAAGGAAGAACGGAGTGAAGCCGGTTGACTTGTTTAGGGTAGTACGCAGACTCCAGAGGACAGCCGGCAGCTCGTCGAGCCAGTAGCCGGCCGAGCGCTCCAGTGGTACGACCAGGCGGGGCTTGATGCCGGAGAGGATGAGGCCGTTTGCTCGCTCGACCTGGCCGTTTGACTGCGGGTGGGCAACGAACGCTAAGTCTAGTCGGATGCCTTGTGTCGCGCAGAAACGTGCCAGTGCTCCTTTGGCAAAGTTTGTGCCGTTGTCGATGATGATGCTGTGCGGCACGCCATACCGAGTAGTGATGTCGGCAATAAATGTTACGGCCATCGGCCCGTTCAGCTTCTTGATCGGCTTCGCTTCGATCCACTTGGTAAATTTGTCCACGGTGACAAGCAGATGTGTCAAGCCGCCGCGGGCTGTCTTGAATGGGCCCACCATGTCCAGCCCCCAGACGGCAAAGGGCCAGGTGAGGGGGATGGTCTTGAGTGCGGAAGCCGGCAGGTGTTGTTTGGAACTGAAGACTTGGCATCCTTTGCAGCATTTGACTATTTCTTTGGCATCTTCCAAGGCAGTCGGCCAGAAGAAACCGTGGCGGAAGGCTTTGGCCACAAGTGATCTTGAGGCTGCGTGGTGGCCGCATTCGCCTTGGTGGATATCCTTGAGGATTGCTACACCCTTTTCTGGCTCGACGCAGCGTTGGAAGACCCCAGTGACCCTACACTTGACAAGTTCTCTGTTTATTATTGCATATGCTCCGGCTCGGCGTTGCACTAGTCTTGCCGAGATCTCATCAGTCGGCAGCTCTCTGTTGACTAGGAAGTTGAGGATGGGCTGGGCCCATGATGGAGCTGTGACTTCTTCTACTGTTAGTACGGCCACTGTGACTCGGATGGGTGGGTTGGGTGGTGGAGAGTTGGAGTCGGACACCACTTCTTGTGTCGCTGCAGTCCCCGGGCCGACTGCTGCAGTCCCCAGGCCGGGTTCTGAAGTCCCCGAGCCGGGTGCGACTGCGGCCGTCCCCAGGCCGCTTGTCGAAGTCCCCGAGCCGCCTGCTGGGTTCCTCCAGTCGGATCCGGCTGCATCGGCGGCGGGTGGGACGAAGATAGAGTCCGACTCTGGAGACGGCTTGATAGATGGTTTGAGGAGGCGCTGGAGAGAGACACCGGTTGGTATAGCCTGTCGGGTGGAGCTGATGCATGCCAGGGCATCTGCCTGGTCGTTGTCGGCCCGTGGCACGTGAAGGAACTCGCACCCTTCGAAGTACCCACTGATCTGCTGGACGAGGAATCGATAGCTCGCCATGTTTGCATCCTTGGCGTCCCAGTCGCCAGATGACTGCTCGACCACCAAGTCCGAGTCGCCATAACACAGGATCCGGCGTATGCCGAGCTCTTTGGCTAGCCGGAGCCCGTGTATGAGCGCCTCGTATTCAGCCACGTTGTTGGAGGCGGCAAAGTGGATTTGTAGCGTGTATCTGAGCTTGTCGCCTTTGGGAGAGGTGAGGACGATGCCGGCTCCCAAGCCGGTGCGCATCTTGGACCCATCGAAGTGCATCCACCAATGAGTAGAGTCGGGAGCCGGCGGTAGGTACTGGGTCTCGGCCCAGTCGACGAGGAAGTCGGCCAATGCTTGGGACTTGATGGCGGTGTGGGGCTGGTAGAAGATTGTGTAAGGTGCAAGCGCAATGGCCCATTTAGCCACCCGGCCGGATGCATCCCGGCTGCCTATGATCTCGGCAAGCGGGGCGGTGCATACGACCGCGATGGGATGCTCCTGAAAGTAGGGCTTCAGCTTCTTGGCAGCGAAGTACACTCCATAGCACATCTTCTGGTAGTGTGGGTAGTTTTGCTTTGAGCTGGATAGTACTTCGCTTAGATAATATACCAGCCTCTGGACTAGCTGGGCTCGGCCTTCTTCTGGGCGCTGGACCACGATGACTGTACTGACCACTCGGCTAGTTGCGACAATGTAGAGGAGCATGGGCTCCTTCTCAGTCGGCGCCGCCAGGACAGGTGGAGTGGTCAGCATCTTCTTCAACTCATGGAAGGCTTGGTCTGCTTGGTCATTCCACTCGAAATGAGTGGATTTCTTCATGAGTCGGTACAGGGGGAGAGCCTTCTCTCCTAGCCGGCTGATAAAGCGGTTTAGGGAGGCCAGGCACCCAGTGAACTTCTGCACGTCTCGCAACTTGGTGGGAATCTCCATTCTCTCAATGGCCTTGATCTTCACAGGGTTGCACTCGATGCCACGTTCGGAGACGAGAAAGCCTAGAAGCTGGCCGGCTGGTACTCCGAACACGCATTTCTCGGGGTTGAGCTTGATCTGGAATGGGCGCAAGTTGGCAAATGTTTCTTTGAGGTCTTCCAGCAGGGTGCCGTGCTTCTCTGTCTTCACCACAATATCGTCTATGTAGACGTGGGCATTTCTGCTGAGTTGCTTGAGGAGGCATTTCTGCATGCAACGCTGAAAAGTGGCACCGGCATTCCTCAAGCCGAATGTCATAGTCAGGTAACAGAAAGCTCCGAATGGTGTGATGAAGGCGGTCTTCAGGCGGTCTGCTGGGTCCAACTTAATCTGGTAGTATCCTGAGTAGGCATCCAAGAAACTCAACAGCTCGCATCCGACTGTGGAGTCTATCACTTGATCAATCCGTGGCAGAGCAAACGGATCTTTGGGGCAGGCCTTATTGAGGCTAGTGTAGTCTATACACATACGCCATTTGTTGTTTTTCTTCAACACCAAGACTGGGTTGGCAAGCCACTCTGGAAAAAACACTTCCATAATAAAGCCGGCGGCAAGGAGCCGGGCTATCTCTTCTCCTACGATTCTTCTCTTCTCTTCTGACAGTCGGCGGAGAGGCTGCTTGACCGGCTTCGCGTCGGCTCGGACGTGTAACTTGTGCTCGGCGAAATCCTTCGGAACACCCGGCATGTCCTTTGGGGACCATGCAAAGATATCTCGATTCTCACGGAGGAAGTCGACGAGCTCGCCTTCCTATTTACTGTCCAGGTTTGCACCAATGACTGCAAACCTCTCCAGGTTCTCCGGGTCTAGAGGTATCTTCTTCGTCTCCTTGGTCGGCTGGAAGGAGCCCTGCGCATCATATTCCTTGGGGTTGGGGGACAAGGCCGGCTGCTTGCCGGCCATGGCCACAACTCGCTCCAGCATCTTCTTTTCTTCCGCCACTACGAGGGACTCGGCCAGCCGGCTGCTGGCTGCAGCGCACTCGATGGACTTCTTGTAGTCGCCGGCTACAGTGATGATCCCCTTCGAGCTCGGCATCTTCATCTTCAGGTAGGCGTAGTGGGGCACAACCATGAACTTGGCCAGAGCAGGTCGGCCAAGCAAGGCGTGGTAAGGGCTTTCCAGATCCACTACCTCGAACCAGATTGCTTCTCGCCGAAAGTGATCCTTGTCTCCGAAGAGGACATCCATCTTGATCTTGCCGATCGGGGAACAGGACAGGCCGGGTACGATGCCATGGAAAACGGTCCGGCTTGGCATGAGCTGCTTCGCCTTGAGGTTCAACTTCTCCATGGTGTCGCGGTACAGTATGTTGATACTGCTTCCGCCATCAATCAGAACGCGGGAGAATCAGGCAGCCTGCTTCTCTGTTGCGAGGGTGACATCCAACACCAATGCGTAGGAGCCAGGGGACGGCATCACCTCTGGGTGATCGGCCCGGCTCCAGTTGATAGGCCTTTGGGACCAATGCATGAACTCGGGGTTGCTGGAGGCGACTGCGTTGACCTCTTGGTGCTGTCGGCGCCGGCTGCGCTTGTCTTCAACCTGGCTTGTGAAGACGACGTAGGTGGCGTGCTCATCAGGGAACTCATCTTGAATGGCTCCGACTGCTGGTCGGGCAGCCGGCTGCTGGGGGGCTGGAGGCGGAGGCGGCACCAGCCCCTCGCCCTTGGAGATCCGGGTGAGCCAGTGGCACTTTCGGGTCATGTGGTTGGACGGCTTCGTGCCGCTGTGGAACTTGCGGGGGGCATCGAGAGTCTGCTCGTAGGAGAAGGCCGGCTTGCCGGCTGCCAAGCCGGCCTGCCGCACTTCTTCTTGGGAGAGGGCCGCTCTTCGGGCTGCTCGTCTTCGACTGTGGCCACCTGCCGACTGGTGGAAGGCGGCATAGGGGCCTTGCGCTTGTGGTCGTTCTGGTAGGGGCGCCGATTGGAGTCGCCAGCCGGCGTCTTAGGAGCCGGAGCGAGCACCTTCCCAGAGGCGTCCACTCGGAGCTCGGTCTTCATCGAGGAGTCGGCTGTGGCGTACTTGTCTGCAATGACCAGCAGCTCGTCGAGGGTAGCCGGCTCATCGCAGAGGAGGCAGTGCTTGAGGAGGGTGCCCTCTCGACACCCGGCGGTGAAGTATTCGATGGCCTGCACCTCGTGCACCCCCTCGCAGGAGTTGCGGAGCTCGGCCCACCGCGTGAGGTAGTCGCGGGTCGATTTGCTGGGCCCTTGGACGCATAAGGTGGGCTGGCGGGGCTTGGGAGGCCGCTTGTACGTGCTGGTGAAGTTGCGGACGAAGACTTCCGTGAAGTCCAGCCAGCTGTTGACGCTGTAGGGCTTGAGGCTGTTGAGCCAGGTGCGTGCCGTGCCTTGTAGCATGAGAGGGACATACTTCACGGCTACGCGCCTATTGCCGTTTGCAATGCTGACGGTGGTAGAGTAGTTGATGAGCCAATCTTCCGGCTTCACAGAGCCGTTGTACTTGGGTGTGTCTCTAGGGAGCGAGAACCCTTTGGGGAAGGGTTCGTCGCGGATGCGGGGGCCAAAGCATGGCGGGCCGACATCATTTTCTTCTTCTAGCGCCAGGGATCGAGCTAGGCGATCGATCCGGTGGCGGGCGTCGTTCTCGCTGACTCCCGCGCGGCGACCTAGTCAGCCACCGAGAGTCGGATGGGTGACTGGCGGCGGGGTGAGACATCTCTCCCCGCGAGGCGGGGCAGGAGGCGGATTGTCTTGGCGCTCCACTGCTCGAGGGCGGCCTTCCGCGTCGCGCTCGATGGTGATTCGAGTCTGGCTGCGGCTAGCTGCCGGCTCCTTGTCTTTCCTTGCGCGGACGCCGCTCGCAGTCGGCGACCGGGAGGTCGCGGCGTGCTCTCGGCGTGGGGGAGGACTCTCAGCGCGGGCGCCGGCTTCATGCCGCTCTGCGGCCGCGTCGATCAGCTGCTGGATGCGCCTTGTCATGTAGGGGAGCTCATCAGCCCCCAGCCCATTCAGCTCTTCTGCGGCCGCCTGAGCGGCTCGCAGATTCTCGAGCTGTGTGGCGTAGACGGGGCGGTCTGCCCCCAGCATGCTGGCGATGGCCGCACGGCGCTTCTTGACGAGGCCGGCTCAGCTCGGCCCGCCATGAGGCGGCGTACCAAAGGCGGCGCGGTCGACTTCGCGCTGGTGAGCCTCGGTGAGGCGTCTCATGGAGGCTATCTTCTGGCCCTCCGCGATGAGGGCGAGGCGGCGTGCCTCCAGGGTCTCGGCGTCGGCATCGGCCAGGATGGGGACGGACAAGTCATGCATCACCGCTTGTAGGGCGTCGTGGGCGTTCTCGCCCGAGTCAGCGACGTGGCTGAGGACCAGCACCTCAGTGACAGCGCTGCTGCCGCTGTCAGCTCGAGGGAGAGGGTCGTTGAAGACTACCACGTCGGAGGGGTAGGCGTCGAGCGATGCCGTGTCGGAGTCGACAAGCATCGGGTCGGTGGAGCCGACCGACTCCAAGTCCACGGCAAGCTCGCTGGAGACGTGAAGCTGGTCGAGGAGGCTGACGAGGCGGCTCTCGGGGTAGTCCGTGCCCACGTCAGACGCGGGCTCGTCGGAGATGCGAGTCTCGCCAAGAAGATCGGCGAGGCAGCTTGCCGCGCATGCGTCGTCGACGCCTTGCAGCGCGTCGGGGCAAGCGCCGTCGGGTGTAGCAGGCTGGCTGCGCTCGCGGGGGAGAAAAAGGGTTCCCGTCCGGAACAGGTCTCTGGACGACAGTGCACCTGGCCCCACGGTGGGCGCCAAATGTCCGGTGGTAGGTGCGACATATGCCAACGGGTGGCTTATCATTGTGGGAGCCAGTAAAACATCGCCGGTGCCTGGAAACGGGATGAGGCGAAGACATGCACGCCGGCGGATCTTACCCAGGTTCGGGGCTCTCCGTGGAGATAACACCCCTAGTCCTGCTTTGCGGGGTCTCCGCATGATCACTAGATCAATACAAGTAGCTACAAGTGCTCCTTGAGCTGTTTGGCTAGAGGAAGAAGAAGGGCAAGGCTAGCTCTCCTTTTCTCTCTATGTGGTGTGTGGAATTCTATGAGATCAACCCTTTGCATGGGTGTCCTGGGGGGTTTATATAGGCCTACCCCCCAGGGGTACAATGGTAATCCGGCTGGGCGCGGGTCCCAGCCGTCAGTGTCTATGCTCGCCGGCTTCTCCGCCGGTCATTGGGTCCCGCCGGCTGCCGGCCTCTTGGCCGGCAGGCCGGCCCCACGGCTTGGGGGCTTTGTCGGCGGCTGGTTACTGTTGCCTCGCCTCTGATGACGAGGGCTTTGTCGAGGTAAGCGTGGCTACAGTGTCACCGCCTTGCGAGCTCTCACTGTAGCCTTACCTCGTCTTGTCTCCTTAATGGGGCGCATGCTTCGAGGGAGGGAGGTAGCCGGCTATTGGGAGCCGGCCACATCCCTGGCCGACTAGAGGAGGCCAGGCCGTCTTCAGATGTCTCTGTGGCAAAGGGGCCTGCCGCCCACGGGCCGTACTGGCACCTGTCGTGGGTGACATCGAGGCCAACATAGCTACAGTGCCGCGCCGAACGGGGGATGGCTGGCCCGTACGGCGCCCTGTGGCCATGCCTGTTCCGGGATTCGGGGGTAGTGGGCTGTACTGCGGCCACGCCCCATCCTATCGCCGTTACGTGGGTACAGTCTTAGTAGGTGCAGTCTTGGCCGGCTTTCTTCATGGCCGGCTTCTGGGAGTCGGTTTTCTTCATGGCCGGCTTCTGGGAGTCGGTCCTCTTGGGGCCGGCTCCCTGGAGTCGGCTATCTCGTATCTTTCTTGGGGGAGGCTTCTGAGGCTGGGTCGCCTTCTGGGAGTCGGCCCTGGGGATAGCCGGCCGGGGGAAGGCGGCCCTATGCTTTGTATGCTTGAAGGCCTGAACGGCCTGATAATTTTTCGAAGAGCCAGGGGGAGTCGGTTAGGCTACCCGTGGCCATTTACTCCGACATTATTGTTCGCCACCGCTCCAACTCCGTTAACCCTTCTCAGGCGCCCCTCCCCCATGCCATCGGATCACTTACTCCTCCATCATTTCCCCATCGAACCACCTCCTTATCCACCCCATCCACACTGAACCACTTTCTCCTCTTCTATGAGATCCCCTTTTATTTTTCTTCTTCTTCCTCTACCCCTCCCCACAGAACCACATCCTCTCTTCCCCTTCCACAGCGCCTCTGATAGTCCATTATGTTTGGAAGATTTTTGCTAACCCTCCTTGTTTCTTGTTGTAGATTTCGTTGAAGATTGGACCACCATGAGGCTGATTTTAGGTGAGAACAAACTCTGGGTTATGTGACATGATGGTGAACCATGAATGCATTTTTTTTCAAATGATATGTAAATTATTGTTTTTGTGTAGTGCCCATGTACAGATTCTATGATGCATATTTTTTTCTTGTGAAGTGAGATGATGAATCTTGCAATATGTGATATGGTGATTGTTGTTGTGTGTTGCTTTTTTTGTGTGTAGAGTGATGGTGAATAAAATTTATAAAGTTCATAATAAATGTTTGTTTGTGTGTAAAAAATATGATTCCGTACTGAAACCTCGGTAAGGTTCCGTGAGCCAATGCAGTAAACATGAAAACAACCAAATTCGTATTCATGTCCATTATAGTTTTCTGGCTGAATTGGAACTGAAACCAATTCAATATGGAGGCCTCCTATTCTTCCATTTTCGAATTTTGCAGAGATTCAAAAATGGGAGCCAACGTTTTGGCAAAACGTTGATTGATTTTTTGTTTCGCCACATTTCTGGCACTCAATGTGTTTAATTTTTTAGCAATGTTCATGCCGATTTTTTTCAACGATTTCTAACCTTTTTAAGTCATTAGCCTCTTCTCTCTGGTGAGCTGAGATGTTATCATATTTTAAAATTGGATAAGAAAGTATGTGAAATATCATGTTCTCAAATGTTTGCTAGAAGACCCACTATTTGGCTTTCAGGTACTAATGAAGTAGCAAGGAGGTGTCACATTTTCTGTACTAAGGCAATATTTTATAGGGATTCCATGGTGCCTAGTCGTCGTCAGGCCTCCCGTACCGCACCTGTGACGCCCCCGATTTGACCGTACACTAATCATACACGCAACGTGTATGATCAAGATCAGGGATTCACGGGAAGATATCACAACACAACTCTAAAAATAAAAAAGTCATACAAGCATCATAATACAAGCCAGGGGCCTCGAGGGCTCGAATACAAGTGCTCGATCATAGACGAGTCAGCGGAAGCAACAATATCTGAGTACAGACATAAGTTAAACAAGTTTGCCTTAAGAAGGCTAGCACAAACGGGGATACAGATCGAAAGAGGCGCATGCCTCCTGCCTGGGATCCTCCTAACTACTCCTGGTCGTCGTCAGCGGGCTGCACGTAGTAGTAGGCACCTCCGGTGTAGTAGGAGTCGTCGTCGACGGTGGCGTCTGGCTCCTGGGCTCCGGCATCTGGTTGCGACAAACAGGTAGAAGGGGAAAGGGGGAAAAGAGGGAGAAAAGCAACCGTGAGTACTCATCCAAAGTACTCGCAAGCAAGGAGCTACACTACATATGCATGGGTATATGTGAAAAGGGCCATATCGGTGGACTGAACTGCAGAATGCCAGAATAAGAGGGGGATAGCTAATCCTGTCGAAGACTACGCTTCTGGCCACCTCCATCTTGCAGCATGTAGAAGAGAGTAGATGGTAAGTTCACCAAGTAGCATCGCATAGCATAATCCTACCCGGCGATCCCCTCCTCGTCGCCCTGTTAGAGAGCGATCACCGGGTTATATCTGGCACTTGGAAGGGTGTGTTTTATTAAGTATCCAGTTCTAGTTGTCATAAGGTCAAGGTACAACTCCGGGTCATCCTTTTACCGAGGGACACGGCTATTCGAATAGATAAACTTCCCTGCAGGGGTGCACCACATAACCCAACACGCTCGATCCCATTTGGCCGGACACACTTTCCTGGGTCATGCCCGGCCTCGTAAGATCAACACGTCGCAGCCCCACCTAGGCACAATAGAGAGGTCAGCACGCCGGTCTAAATCCTATGGCGCAGGGGTCTGGGCCCATCGCCCATTGCACACCTGCACGTTGCGAACACGGCCGGAAGCAGACCTAGCCTAGCAGGCGTTCCAGTCCAATCCGGCGCGCGCCACTCAGTCGCTGACGTCATGAAGGCTTCGGCTGATACCTGCCCATAACTATTCCCGCGTAGTTGGTTAGTGCGTATAGACCAAATGGCCAGACTCAGATCAAATACCAAGATCTCGTTAAGCGTGTTATGTATCCGCGAACGCCGACCAGGGCCAGGCCCACCTCTCTCCTAGGTGGTCTCAACCTGCCCTGTCGCTCCGCCACAAAGTAACAGTCGGGGGCCGTCAGGAACCCAGGCCCACCTCTACCGGGATGGAGCCACCTGTCCTTTCAGCCCCCTCATCAGAATCACTTGCGGGTACTCAACGAGCCGACCCGACTTTAGTCACCACATGTGTCATGTATATAAAGTATATAGTATATACCCGTGATCACCTCCCGAAGTGATCACGGCCCAATAGTATATCATGGCAGACGGACAAGAGTGTAGGGCCACTGATGGAACACTAGCATCCTATACTAAGCAGTAGGATAGCAGGTAAGGGTAACAACTGTAGCAACAATGACAGGCTATGCATCAGGATAGGATTAACGGAAAGCAGTAACATGCTACACTAGTCTAATGCAAGCAGTATAGAGAAGAATAGGCGATATCTGGTGATCAAGGGGGGGGCCTTGCCTGGTTGCTCTGGCAAGAAGGAGGGGTCGTCAACACCGTAGACGTACTGGGTAGCAGCGGCGTCGGTCTCGGTGTCTAACGAGAGAAGAGGGGGAAGAAACAATAAATATAATGCAAACATAAGCATGACGATGGAAGACATGTCAATGCGCAGTGCTAGGTGTGCCCTAACACGGTAGGAGGTTGTACCGGGAAAGGGGGGAAACATCCGGGAAAGTATTCCCGGTGTTTCGCGTTTTCGGACAGATGAACCAAGGGGGAGAGTTGTGTGTTTGCTATGCTAGGTATGTGTGGCAGACGAACGGGCTGCGTATCCGGATTCGTCTCGTTGTTCTGAGCAACTTTCATGTACAAAGTATTTTCATCCGAGGTACGGTTTATTTTATATTAATTTTCAAAGTTTAAAATCATTTTTAGAATTAACAGAATTAATTTATTTCGAAACTGGATTTATGACATCAGCATGATGTCATGCTGACATCAGCAGTCAACAGGGGTTGACTAGTCAACCTGACCAGTGGGTCCCACTGGTCAGTGACACATTTTAATTAAACTTATTAATTAACCTAATCAGGATTAATTAGGGGTGGGCCCCACTGTCATTGACTACTTAATTAGCTAATTAGGTTAATTAGGTAACTAATGTTTAATTAGTTTAATTAGTTGTTTAGTTTAATTAATCAAAATTAATTATGTTAATTAAGTTAATTATTTTTATTATTAATATTTATTTATATTTTTATAATTCTTTTTTCATTCATTTCATTTTTTTACATTCTGGGTGTGGGCCCCGTTTGGCAGTGGCCCAGAGGGGCCTATCGGGCGCGGGTACTAGCGGGCAGCGGGCGCCCGGGCGTGCGCCCGTGGCCACCCAGTGGGGCGTCGGCCACCACGATGGATCTGAGCGGGGCGGCGCAGGCTGGAGGTGGGGGCGCGACCGGGCCGGTGCGGGGCCGCACGGCGATGCGGTGGCGGCACGACGCGGACGCGCGGCGAGCGGCACCTGTAGTGGAGCAGCAGCAGCGGGGCTACACAGCGGAGGGAGAGCGGCGGCAGGGGGCTGCCAAGACGCGGCCATGGCAGGAGAGCACGGGAGGCGTCGGGGCGTGGCCAGTGACGTGCAGGGGGAGGCCGGTGCGCGAAGGGCGCAGGGAGTGAGAGGCGACGGTGCGGGGCAAGGCCATGGCGAGCGTGGGCCTCGACGGCCAAAGCAGGGGGCGCCGTGGTGCGTGCTGGCACATGCGCGCGAGTGGCAGTCGGTGACCATACGGGAGGAGGGAAAGGAGGATAGGAGGGGGGTTCCTCACAGAGGAGCTGTAGGGGGAAGGCAGTGGGCTCGGGGAGGGGGTCCTTTTCTTTCTATTTTTATTTTTGTCTTGTCTTTCTCTTTTACTTGCTTTATTTCTTTTCTGTTTTATCTTAGTTTCTATTTATTTTAGTTTTAGTAAAAATACCGAAGTTGTACCTAATTTAGGATATGTAATTATGCCACTGCCACAAATATTTGACACATTAAATAAAGTAGTTTGTATTTGTTTATTATTTTAAGAGCATCTAAATAATAGTTTTGTCGTTGTTTTACTTATTATAGTGCATTTTAATACTTTAAAGAAGTGTGGTTTCTTCACCAATATTTAGTATGGATTATCTGGCACAACCCGAACATTTTAGTTTTAATAGTTGAAAAGTTTTACCGTTTGACTTGACGTTGAATTTTGAATTTGAAGGTGATTTGAATCAAAGTGAGTTTAGTAACAGTAACAGTGGTGACATGGCATCATTAGTAGAGGGTTACTGTAGCTTAATTATCCGGTCGTCACAATTCTCCTCCACTACAAGAAATCTCGTCCCGAGATTTAAGAGGTAGAGTAAGGGGGAAAAGTCTGGTTACGAAATTCTAACGATTCTTCTCGAAGAGATCGATCCATTACATTGATGTCTCCATTCTAGTTCTTAAGGTCATCATTATGAAGTCGTCATCCTTTCTTCGAGGGTTCCATCGTACTTACGAATAGGTAACGGGGCAGATTGGCAACGACAGAATGCTATAAGGGTAATAATCTGGGATTAACCCATGAATGAGCATATGAGTACCTCTCGAGTTTGAACAAATAAAACACATCGAGAGTAAAGTTCGAAGGTACAATAAGAAGTTTAAGCAGCCAGGCAATCGTTCTATGCCTAGTCAGAAGGTGAAAGGTTTCAGGGCAACGCGAATAAGTATTGCGTCTGATACTAGAATAGATCACTAGGAATGTGGCTCGTGAGTTGCATACGAAGCCAAGCTCAAGGAATATCTTTGGCAATAGGATCTACAAGAGAGTCAGGTTTCGATCCTGTGGAACTATGGGTTATGGGCCCACCATGTGGGTTAAAAGTAGGAAGGGCGGTGACATCTTGCACGATCATGATAGCAAGGCATGTCAGAGGATAGCTTGTCTTTTATGTCGGCAACAACATCGGTACCAAGGGCGAGGGACGAAGAGAAACATTTTCCTGCTCGTCGAAACGAGGCGGACCAATAGGCAAAGTTCTCGTCCATCGGTGGTTACCGGAATATCATCGACAATAGTAACAGGTTCTTACTGACAAAGTCGTACACCGAGGTGCTTACAAAAGCAGTGACTTATTACTGCTCAAATCATATAAATCACAAGAAAGGTTAAACCAAACAATGGAAAGGAAGATATGATTATCAGATTTAAACAGAACAATGGAAAGGAAAATGTGTTTAAACACATATTTCAAGGGTATATCCTTCCCAAGGACAAGCAGAGCATGATATCCAGGACAGGATATAATGTAGAAAACTCTTTAGGTAAGGTGAGAGAAATTTCATGACATTACCCATACAACGGTGTTTGGATAATTGAGCGAGAAACATTTAGCATTGGGCTTCCAATGTTCTTGTTGAAAATTGGATTACCACAGACATGCTTCGGGATAGCATTGACATGTTCTTCAAGCAAAGGTCAGACTTAGGATACACAAGGGATCCATCAGGAACGCAATAGGTCCTCCAATCAGGTGTGCTAGGCATGACATCACCTTATTGGGTTATAGAAAGACCAATGCTATGACTCTTGGAAAATGTTCCAACCATCATATCTGACAGAGTTTCAGATTTGGTTGGTGTCAGGATACCTCAGACTCAGGATGCCCGAGAAGAAAAGGTGTAACACAAATTAACGCCAGGACATTTTAAGATTCTCGGGAATGAACCATGGGAGCAAGTTCCGAAACCAGAGTTCATCATTAAATCAAGGAGAGGTGAGGAGGTGACTGATTGACTCAGCGACAATCCATTGAGATTTCCAAAAGATGGATTTCCACAACTATGTGAACAAGGAGATAACATTAGCTAGATCGAATGACTTAATGATGTATGCTCGAGGAAAACATACACAGTTAAACATTGGTTGAAATGTGCACCCGAAATATGGGCTAGGTAGCACGATGAATGTTCGAATGATGATACAATGAGCCATAGACGTAGAATGAAACTATAGACCAATAACTTCAAAGCAATAGGGTTGCTAGGAGTTTAGAATTTACACATCACAGACCATTTGTCGGTATTTCGTTTAGAAACAACATGGGGACCAAGAAAGAATGGTGATGGTGAGAAGTATCACTGTACCAAGAATTCTTAAGAGGTGGAGTAATGCTCACGACATTCTTGACATCAAAGATGGTCATACTCCACGGTAGAACATAACATAAGTTGGATAGCAGGGAAAACAAGATACAACACAAAATATGAACAAGTTTGTGTTGGGGGGAGGCAAGAATGTTGTCGATGATAACACAATTCATCGAGGGGCAAGGATGGTATTTCTCATCCTGAATTTCAACACACAACTTGGAAGAAGTCAAAATGTTGACAATGATCACGACAAATTTGTCGAGAGGTTTTCAAGAAGATGTAATTGATCGACGATGACATCAAGTCAAAGGAATGATGAAAGCGAAAGGTTATTGGAACCACGGGTAGGACACAAACTCGAAATCACGTTTGCTGTTCAAGGAGAAGTGATATGATGAGGAAGATCGACGCAAGATTAGCTCACTGTCGAAATTTGTGCGCTGGGAAGGTCCAGGTAGCACAGTTAAAATCTGTACGATAATGACATAGCCGAGCAGGCTAGGAATGACTTGAAGGATTATTAAACTCGTAAGCAACTAAAATTACTTAGAGTTATTGAATCAGAGTGCGGAATTGAGTCACTTATCGGTGTCCTTGAGGGGTTCTAACAACTCAGAACCCGTTGGAAAAATGGAATCGGCAAGAATATTAGTTGATGAAGAACTCATAAGAAGTTAAGTAGTTCCTTGGCATTCTCGAGATACCAGGGGGGTAATACTCGACGACAGACCAAAGTAGAGGTTGGACGGGGGTATTGCTCTGCAGAGGACAAGTGCTTAAACTTGCAGGAGAAATGGTATTTAAAGGAGAACATGGTCGGAACCACGATTGCAAAAGGATCAATACACAGATACTAGACGATATCATATCAAGGAAATAGTTATTATTACAAGAAGCTTCTATGATAGGATCTACATCGTATCCATGGGCATGAACACTAAGTTCAAGGTCGACTCCCACTTCTTCAATGCATAACCTTCCATTCACTTCTCGTGTTTCAAACATGACATTAGTTGTTGAAAGATTTACCTGGTGCCATATCAGATAAGTATGACCCGTGAAATCTTATGGGTTCAATGAGAATAGTGAAGGCGTTGGTTCAACCCATCGGGGCATATTAGGAATATATGCCACAAGCTTCAAGAGTAATTATCACCAGCTCAAAAGCAGAGCATGGTTGACAAAGCAGAGGATACAATTTACCAAAGGCATTATGTATCAGGGAAGAACTCACAAGGTGATTAAATATGAGGGCACTGTCGGATAATAATCTAACAAAGGATTTGGTTGTCCACAAGGGATCAGATGTGAGCATCGGTACTCAAATAGAGGAAGAAAGAATGCAAGGGGATCAGATTATAGAAACAACTGACTACTCAAAGCTCAAATGCAAAGGAATTATGATTTCCAAATCAAGGGATCAGAAGCAAACGCTCTGATTAAGGATGGATAAGTTGAATAGCCTTAGGGGTACAATCGATGGCAATTCGATTGGTCGATACCAGCTCATGTTTAAAATGACGTTTGAGCCAGAAGGAAGAATTCTAGGATCTGATTGAGGATTGCGAGCATGCACCACATATCAAATCAAAGGCTGAAAATGATGATGACAAGGGATACTAATGAATATTGCTAGACATATGGAACGCAACCATAATGCAAGCAGACAAGTATTTGCACAGCAACAGCTGGCAGGGAATTACCGGAAGACCGGATAGTATATCAATGTACCTTGTGGATCATATGATCAACTAGTAATGAACAGTTCCTCGATAAGGGTGAAGAATTATTCGTAGGGGTATTTATGCGGCAAGGAACTGCGGGGTAGTAAGCATAATGGATGCTTGGAACATCGGAGAGTATTTGAGGGCACCTTGTAATAACAAGGGCAACTGGGGATGAAGGTATGAACGACAAAAGTATGTAGTTAACCATAAAGATTTATCGGTGGTAGGGATCGCAATGGCGAAGGGCACAAGGGTCTCGAGAAAGCATCAGAGAGTGTCTTCAGAATCTTCTGGTGCAGCAGGCGATCATCTGGCTGGAAGGGGCTCTCCGGGTGAAAGTGATAACGAGATCCTAATGTTAGATTTAGCAAAATTCACTTAACCCGAATAGAAGAGAGATCAGAGTCCCAGAGTATAGAGAAGGAGTAAAAGATCCTAATACCACCCAATGGCGACGTGGGCCCGTAAGCCACACAGCCATGTTAGTAAAAGTTTTGCAACGACTAGACTCAACTTCGGCCAAGGAGTTGGGAAGGGGATTCCTACAGGCAGTCGGCTCTGATACCAACTTGTGACGCCCCCGATTTGACCGTACACTAATCATACACGCAACGTGTACGATCAAGATCAGGGACTCACGGGAATATATCACAACACAACTCTAAAAATAAAAAAAGTCATACAAGCATCATAATACAAGCCAGGGGCCTCGAGGGCTCGAATACAAGTGCTCGATCATAGACGAGTCAGCGGAAGCAACAATATCTGAGTACAGACATAAGTTAAACAAGTTTGCCTTAAGAAGGCTAGCACAAACGGGGATACAGATCGAAAGAGGCGCAGGCCTCCTGCTTGGGATCCTCCTAACTACTCCTGGTCGTCGTCAGCGGGCTGCACGTAGTAGTAGGCACCTCCGGTGTAGTAGGAGTCGTCGTCGACGGTGACGTCTGGCTCCTGTGCTCCGGCATCTGGTTGCGACAACCAGGTAGAAGGGGAAAGGGGGAAAAGAGGGAGAAAAGCAACCGTGAGTACTCATCCAAAGTACTCGCAAGCAAGGAGCTACACTACATATGCATGGGTATATGTGAAAAGGGCCATATCGATGGACTGAACTGCAGAATGCCAGAATAAGAGGGGGATAGCTAATCCTGTCGAAGACTACGCTTCTGGCCACCTCCATCTTGCAGCATGTAGAAGAGAGTAGATGGTAAGTTCACCAAGTAGCATCGCATAGCATAATCCTACCCGGCGATCCCCTCCTCGTCGCCCTGTTAGAGAGCGATCACCGGGTTATATCTGGCACTTGGAAGGGTGTGTTTTATTAAGTATCCAGTTCTAGTTGTCATAAGGTCAAGATACAACTCCGGGTCGTCCTTTTACCGAGGGACACGGCTATTCGAATAGATAAACTTCCCTGCAGGGGTGCACCACATAACCCAACACGCTCGATCCCATTTGGCCGGACACACTTTCCTGGGTCATGCCCGGCCTCGTAAGATCAACACGTCGCAGCCCCACCTAGGCACAACAGAGAGGTCAGCACACCGGTCTAAATCCTATGGCGCAGGGGTCTGGGCCCATCGCCCATTGCACACCTGCACGTTGCGAACGCGGCCGGAAGCAGACCTAGCCTAGCAGGCGTTCCAGTCCAATCCGGCGCGCGCCACTCAGTCGCTGACGTCACGAAGGCTTCGGCTGATACCACGACGTCGAGTGCCCATAACTGTTCCCGCGTAGTTGGTTAGTGTGTATAGACCAAATGGCCAGACTCAGATCAAATACCAAGATCTCGTTAAGCATGTTAAGTATCTGCGAACGCCGACCAGGGCCAGGCCCACCTCTCTCCTAGGTGGTCTCAACCTGCCCTGTCGCTCCGCCACAAAGTAACAGTCGGGGGCCGTCAGGAACTCAGGCCCACCTCTACCGGGATGGAACCACCTGTCCTTTCAGCCCCCTCATCAGAATCACTTGCGGGTACTCAACGAGCCGACCCGACTTTAGTCACCACATGTGTCATGTATATAAAGTATATAGTATATACCCGTGATCACCTCCCGAAGTGATCACGGCCTAGTAGTATAGCATGGCAGACGGACAAGAGTGTAGGGCCACTGATGGAACACTAGCATCCTATACTAAGCAGTAGGATAGCATGTAAGGGTAACAACTGTAGCAACAATGACAGGCTATGCATCAGGATAGGATTAACGGAAAGCAGTAACATGCTACACTACTCTAATGCAAGCAGTATAGAGAAGAATAGGCGATATCTGGTGATCAAGGGGGGGGGGGCTTACCTGGTTGCTCTGGCAAGAAGGAGGGGTCGTCAACACCTTAGTCGTACTGGGTAGCAGCGGCGTCGGTCTCGGTGTCTAACGAGAGAAGAGGGGGAAGAAACAATAAATATAATGCAAACATAAGCATGACGATGGAAGACATGTCAATGCGCGGTGCTAGGTGTGCCCTAACACGGTAGGAGGTGGTACCGGGAAAGGGGGGAAACATCCGGGAAAGTATTCCCGGTGTTTCGCGTTTTCGGACAGATGAACCGGAGGGGGAAAGTTGCATGTTTGCTATGCTAGGGATGTGTGGCAGACAAACGGGCTGCGTATCCGGATTCGTCTCGTTGTTCTGAGCAACTTTCATGTACAAAGTATTTTCATCCGAGGTACGGTTTATTTTATATTAATTTTCAAAGTTTAAAATCATTTTTAGAATTAACAGAATTAATTTAATTCGAAACTGGATTTATGACATCAGCATGATGTCATGCTGACGTCAGCAGTCAACATGGGTTGACTGGTCAACCTGACCGGTGGGTCCCACTGGTCAGTGACACATTTTAATTAAACTTATTAATTAACCTAATCAGGATTAATTAGGGGTGGGCCCCACTGTCATTGACTACTTAATTAGCTAATTAGGTTAATTAGGTAACTAATGTTTAATTAGTTGTTTAGTTTAATTAATAAAAATTAATTAAGTTAATTAAGTTAATTATTATTATTATTATTATTTATTTATGTTTTTTAATTCTTTTTTCATTCATTTCATTTTTTTAACATTCTGGGTGTGGGCCCTGTTTGGCAGTGGCCCAGAGGGGCCTATTGGGCGCAGGTACTAGCGGGCAGTGGGCGCCCGGGCATGCGCCCGTGGCCGCCCAGTGGGGCGTCGGCCACCACGACGGATCTGAGCGGGGCGGCGCAGGCTGGAGGTGGGGGCGCGACCGGGCCGGTGCGGGGCCGCACGGCGATGCGGTGGCGGCACGACACGGACGCGCGGCGTGCGGCACCGGTAGCGGAGCAGCAGCAGCGGGGCTACATAGCGGAGGGAGAGCGGCGGCAGGGGGCTGCCAAGACGCGGCCATGGCAGGAGAGCACGGGAGGCGTCGGGGCGTGGCCAGTGACGTGCAGGGGGAGGCCGGTGCGCGAACCGGGCACAGGGAGTGAGAGGCGACGGTGCGGGGCAAGGCCATGGCGAGCGTGGGCCTCGACCGCCAGAGCAGGGGGGCTCCGTGGTGCGCGCTGGCACATGCGCGCGAGTGGCAGTCGGTGACCATACGTGAGGAGGGAAAGGAGGATAGGAGGGGAGTTCCTCACAGAGGAGCTGCAGGGGGAAGGCAGTGGGCTTGGGGAGGTGGCGGCAGTCTCACCGGCGATGGGGGCGCGGCGGAGGGCGGCGCCGTTCGGGGGAGGTGCCGGCGTCGGGGTCGAGCGGCTCCGAGCTTGGGTGATCCGGCGGGGAAGAGGACAAATAGGTGCTCCGGTGACGGGCGGCTCCGGCGAAGCACTGGCGGGACGAGGCGGCGACGGTGTGCGCTGGCGGAGGCTCCGGGCGAGGGTGGGGGCGACCGCGTCGGGGGCGGGGTGTGCGCTCGACCCAGATCGCCTGGGGAGGGGGAGAGGAGAGACGTGGGGAGTGGGGAAAAGTGTGCGGTCGGGGGTGTTTAGGGTTTCCCCCTGGTGGGGTTATGGAGCGGGTTGGGCCGGTTGGTGGGCTGGCCGGCTGGGCCGTCTGGCCCAGTTGGCCAAGGGGGGCCCTTTTCTTTCTATTTTTATTTTTGTCTTGTCTTTCTCTTTTACTTGTTTTATTTCTGTTCTGTTTTATCTTAGTTTCTATTTATTTTAGTTTTAGTAAAAATACCAAAGTTGTACCTAATTTAGGATATGTAATTATGCCACTGCCACAAATATTTGACACATTAAATAAAGTAGTTTGTATTTGTTTATGGAGCATCTAAATAATAGTTTTGTCGTTGTTTTACTTATTATAGTGCATTTTAATACTTTAAAGAAGTGTGGTTTCTTCACCAATATTTAGTATGGATTATCTGGCACAACCCGAACATTTTAGTTTTAATAGTTGAAAAGTTTTACCGTTTGACTTGACGTTGAATTTTGAATTTGAAGGTGATTTGAATCAGAGTGAGTTTAGTAACAGTAACAGTGGTGACATGGCATCATTAGTAGAGGGTTACTGTAGCTTAATTATCCGGTCGTCACAGCACCATCATCCTCCACTCCAGCCCCGCCCTCGCCGTTCCGAGGCCCACGAGAGGAGCCATGGATGACACCTCAATCGATGGTGCCAGACAAATTGGAGAGTCAGCGACAGAGGATGTGGCTAGCGCGAGCAAAAATAATTGGCGACGTGGTGTTCTGCTGGATAGAGTACATGCAGGAACTGACGGAGGTGCGGGCCATCGCACGCGAGAACCCTGGCTTTCAGGTGGTTGTCCAGATGTGTAAAATGTGCGTGGATAGAGAATTGAAGCATGTAGGAGATGTCATCTTCTTGGAGGACACCAATGCAGAGCGCGCTCGGATGCCGACTCAGAATAGACCGGATTTGGTCCTCAAATGGGCGCTGCAAGAGGCACAATCTCGGATTCAGATTCAGAGAGCCCAATGGGGACGTGTCGTGGGGGTAATGCCACCGAGAACGCCCCTACCACCACCGAATTCCGCCCCACCTTCAGCACCCGCCTTGCCATCCACTTGAACAGGTACCTAGTACTGATTGAACTAAATTTTAATTTCCTAAGTTAGAACCATATATGATGATTTTCCTCTCTCTAGCTAGGAGCTTAAGTAGCTATGTGCCCCATACCAAGATAGGGTTATATGATTGAACTCTAGTATGTGCCCCATTAAACCCATTAAGAGGCGCTAGAATGGTGGCCAACCAGCTACGCCATGTGGCGCATGCTGGTTGGTCACGGTGATAAAGTATTTTTTAGAGTTTTTTTAAATGGTAGGGAGACTTTTTTTGGGAGAAGTTTTTCTAAATTTTTTCTTTTTTCCTTTTAAGATGGTTGTGATGTCCACATGACGAGAATATTTTTAAATTTTTTTGACATTATGGTGAGGTGCGCATAGCTTTCTCTCAGACGGCCCGCAATGGCGGGCTCGCAATTTCTAGTATGTATATATATATGTGTGTGTGTGTGTGTGTGTTTTGCATAATTGAATTCTATTTTGGGGTAAGACTATGAAATCTAGTCATCGGTTCGTAATCAGGGTGTCATACATAATGATATATGTCATTTGTGCTGACGTGTACATGTGATGGGTAATTTAGAACCTATATTTTTTTATTGAGAAACAGTATAATAGAGCTAGTTACGAGGCCTCTCAGCGATTTGACACTCTCAACCATTGGATCACTACCACGTACGCTCGGGATTAGCTCGATCATCGCACAGGTCATCGCACAGGTCATTCATGACAGTTATTTACCCCTCCACTCGCGCGGGCCGTGCAAGGCACCGTTATCGGGCTGCTGCTCCTCAGAACGAGTTAGACGAGTGGTGATTGATCGGGCCGCATAGGTTGTAGGCCCAGAGGGCCCTGTCCAACATGCGCAGCTTGCCAAGTCCGTGAATGCGCGCAGCTTCCTGATACGTAAACAAAAAAAGCTCATTCATCCCAAATATTTCTTCCCTGTTCGTCTGCGCTGCGCCGCCACCGTCCGAGTCCCGGCAGCAAGCTTCTACTACACGTACGCGTAGGAGACGACATCGGTCCCGTCTACTCTTCCTCCGCATGCCCCACGGTGAGGCCCGTCTTTCCCATGTCGTGCCCTGATGTATTCCTCTGCGGCGGCCGCATGCTCCCCATCAGTCCTCTGGGTGTGTAGGCCGCCATGCTGTTGGAGCTATACCATCACACCATGACCGCGTCCTTTCCCCTTCCATAACTGAAACTTATGCTTTGAAACCTCTCCCGTTGCCCCTTATATATTATGCTTTGAAACCTCTCATATCCTTCCTCCCTTTTGTGTCATTTCACATCTCCCACTGTTCGTCAGACATACCAGTTACTTAGTTTAATTCTTGCTAACCACCCTATAATTCTCCTACATGTCTTCATATCAACAGAACTGAATTACTATTACTCCTTACATGGTTGCAGTGCTTGTTCATTGGAATTCCTGTGTTGGAATTTCTCAGGGGGTGTGTGTCACACCCAATTGCAAACATGGCTGCTGGACAGCTGCAACTACCCACAAATTTTCTGCATTCTATGCAATTTGTTTGATTTTTATTCCAACCGTGCGCATCCATTTTGCCTGGTCCCTTTCATTCTCTTTATTTCTGATTAAATATAATCTATCTGTGGCATGATCTGGATCTACGCAGATTGGTTTCTTTGGTATGTCTTGGGTATATAACACTTGTTGGCTTTCTTCTTTCCTGTGCTACTGCTACCAACACTTTAAAATCGTTGTAGCAAAAAAAATCATTAGTCTAAAATGAGTAGGAATGGGTAGAATATCCCTGACATATGAATCGTGATGAACATCATTTGCAGCTCGTGTATTCTTTTATTCCAAATCATCTGGGAACAAAGTCCCATAGCCAAATGCTGATAATTTCATGTCTTGTTTAATTCTTTCTGGCCATAGACCATTAGAATTTGAAGTGTGTAATCTTAATGCGGGTTATCGTTGAATGACACATTTCTTATCTATACCATCACTCATATTTTGACTTTATTTGCTCCCTATATCTATAGTTTCTCAATATGGCCGGGCGCAGCAAGGCGCATCTTCACGATCTAGTTAATCCATGTAAAGAGAGAACTGGCGGGCATGATCAGGCACCCACCATTGCTTCTAACTCAATTAATGGCGGGCAACCTGCCTGTCACTGATGACATATTAGCAATGGTCGCAGGTCAGTGGCGGGCATCCTCTATATTAGGGCCCGTCACTAGTACACATAATGCGTCTGCCACTGCTAGCATGTATGTATTGTAGTAGAGGTACCTCCAAGTTAAGAGGATATTTCGGTGGGCTTTTACTTGGATTTTGCACTTTGTCTTATAAGCTAAATAGTACTTATTTAGGTGTTTTTAAGTTTGTCTTTGGCTTTTATCCTATTTAGAGACAAAAAGTCAAAAGCTAAAGCTTAAAGCCCCTAAATAATATAATTTTTGGCTTATAAGGCAAAGACACACATCGAGTAGAGCGGCGGCGGCTTCCTGGCGACGGCAGGCCTCTCCGGTAATAGAGTTGGAGCACCTTGAACTCGTCGTGGCAGGCAATGCACTGCCTGTCCCAGCCTCGCATGAAAGGCACGTCGACTGTCCTGTCGTCGAGGCATTTGAACTTGTCCTCCTCGTGTCTTCCTTGTCCCACTTGCCATCGCGTTGGCGACCACAAGGTCAGTCTACTTGGACAGATCGCGTGGATCGACAATTGAGGAGATGAGGTCATTCGTCGAAGACGCCACCCATGCGTTGATCTGCTTCCCTGCAGTAGGACAACTTAAGCTCACACATATTTTAGCATCGATATATCAATTTCTACATATGTGCCACAACCCCATGCTGATCAATTTGTACATATGTGCCACAACCCCATGCTGATCAATTTGTTTGTTTTTCATTTTTCTTTTCTATTTTCTTTTCCATTTTTTTCCTTCATTATTTTTTAACTTTTTTTCAAATTCGTGAACTTTTCCTAATTCATGAACTTTTTTCAAACTTGTGAACTGTTTTAAAAAATTGTAAACTTTTTTTAATCTGTAAACTTTTCAAATGCATGAAGATATTCAAATAAACCCAACAAATGTTTTTTCTAAATTCATGTTTTTTTTTCAAATTCATGAACTTTCGTCAAAATCGGTGGACTTTTTCCGCATCCATGAACATTTTTTCAAATCCATGAACTGTCACAAACTTTTTCAAATTCGTGAACATTTGTTTTTGCAAATTTAGGACCTCTTTAATTCTGTGAACATTTTGTCCAATCTGTGAACATTTTTATAAAATCGCTAATAATTTTTAAATTTACGAATAACTTTTTTTCAATTTCATGATCTTTTTGAATTCATAAACTTTTCTGTATTTTATGAACACTTTTTACGTAAGAGGAGGGCTCGAGACTCTTACACAAAGCCCACCAACAGCTCCTAACCAGCGCCTTTAGCCCCAGTTAGGCAAACCGGCGCAAACACTACAATTGGTTGACACGTGGACATTTGATGGGCTGCGAGGTGGACCGGTTGAACGGATGACAGGTGAACGTTTGACCAGTTGACTGTTGAGTTTTGGAAATTGATTTGTATTTTTTCAAGAAAAAAATCAGTTTTTTTAAAAAATCATGGGTTTGAAAACAATTCATAAATTACAAAAAAATCTCATGTATATGAAAAAGTACAATCTTTTGAAGATTTTACCAATTTGAAAAGGTTAAGCTATTTTTTCTAAAAAAATCGCTGATTTTTTTATGGATTTTAGTTTATGATTTGCAAAATTTGAAAACATTCGCGTATTTGTAATTGTTTGTTCATTCGAAAAGCGCTCATGGATTTTGAAAAAGTTTGTTTGTTTTGAAAATATCAATAATTTAAAAAAATCATAATTTTTTCTAAAAATAAATTTGGAAATTTGGAAAAGTTCATGAATTTCGGAAAAATCCTTTAGAACTTTTGAAAAAAAGTGAATAGGGAAAAGAAAAAGGAAAATGGAAAACCATACAAAATTCATTCTGAAAAAACATAAGGAAAAACCGCTCCAGAAAAAACTGATGGAACCTTCTAAAAGTTTCCTAAAATGGTGAGAAAAAAGACTCCATGGACCGCTCGAAGTAAGAACCCTAGTGGGCGACGTATGTTTGAAATGAGAAAAAAGTGTTAAATGGGCCGAGCCCAATGTGGAAGAGGTGTGTGTCGGTTTATGGTGAGCAACTAACCAACGGTTACCCCCTTTGGGGACCCTGCAAGCGGTGGCAGATCTAGCTCACTGGCTAGGGTGTGTCGGTTTACAAGGAGCAACTTACTAGCGGTTATCGTTTTATGCTTTTGCGATAAAGGCCATTTCCCAATCTCAAGGTGGGCGATGGCCCACCCTGTCGGCCCTTTATCTCCGCCATTGTAGCCAAGGGTTGCCCTTTTTGGCCTGGGACCGGGCGAAGTGGTGCGTCTAGCTGCCGCCATGTGTCGCGTGTTGGCCAATCCCTCTGGTTTTCCTTTTTTTGTTACACATTTTTGGGGTTTAAATGTTTTTTGTGTTTTTTTGGCTTTTTGTGTTTGCTCGGTTTTCTCCAGGTGTTGGAGAAAAAGAAAGTTTTTTTTTTCTGAAGCACAACTATGCTTCTTGAAAAAAAACAAATATGTGCTTTCATGAGAAGCACAATTGTATTTCTCGTGGAAGTACAAAGTTGCTTCCGCGAGAAGCTCAGCCTATGCCTCCATGACATGTGCTTCTGTCAGAAGCATAGCCATACTTCTGCGAGAAGCATAGGCTTGCTTCTATGAGGATGTCTATGCTTCTCCAAAATAATGAAACCCGCAACCGTGCATCTGGGCTCCGGTTTATTTCTTTTTTTTTTCCAATTTTTTAATTTTTTATTCATTTTTGTTTCGGTTCTCTCATTGTTTTCGTTAAAATAGTCTGTCAAAACCTATTAACATGAGATCTAGTTTCAAAGATCTTGACACGACAAGTGAATGGTGAAAACATGAAAGATCGAGGATGTTGCCTAGAGGGGTGGGGTGAATAGGCGCTTTAAAGTAATTACGGTTTAGGCTTGAACAAATGCGGAATAAAGCTAGAGGTTAATTTTTCAAGCACAAAACCTACAACAACTAGGCTCACCTATGTGCACCAACAACTTATGCTAAGCAAGATAAACTACTAGGTGATAGCAAGATATATGACAAGAAACAATATGGCTATCACAAAGTAAAGTGCATAAGTAAAGGGCTCGGGTAAGAGATAACCGAGGCACACGGAGACGACGATGTATCCCGAAGTTCACACCCTTGCGGATGCTAATCTCCGTTTGGAGCGGTGTGGAGGCACAATGCTCCCCAAGAAGCCACTAGGGCCACCGTAATCTCCTCACGCCCTCACACAATGCAAGATGCCGTGATTCCACTAAGGGACCCTTGAGGGCGGTCACCGAACCCGTACAAATGGTAACCCTTGGGGGCGGTCACCGAACCCGTACACTTTGGCAACCCTTGGGGGCGGTCACCGGTACCCGTCAAATTGCTCGGGGCGATCTCCACAACCAAATTGGAGACCCCGACGCTTGCCCGGAGCTTTACACCACAATGATTGAGCTCCGAACACCACCAACTGTCTAGGGCGCCCAAGCACCCAAGAGGAACAAGCTCAAGGGTACCAAGCACCCAAGAGTAATAAGCTTCTCAACTTGTAACTTCCACGTATCACCACCGAGAACTCAAACCGATGCACCAAATGCAAGGGCAAAGGCACACGGAGTGCCCAAGTCCTTCTCTCCCAAATCCCACCAAAGCAACTAATGCTAGGGAGGAAAATGAGAGGAAGAACAAGAAGCAGAACACAAAGAACTCCAAGATCTAGATCCAAGGGGTTCCCCTCACATAAAGGAGAAAGTGATTGGTGGAAATGTGGATCTACATCTCCTCTCTCCTTTCCTCCAAAAACTAGAAAGAATCCATGGAGGGATTGAGAGATAGCAAGCTCGAAGAAGGTCAACAATGGGGGGAGAACACGAGCTCAAAGGATGGGGAACCATTGGGGAAGAAGACCCCCTTAAATAGGTCCCCACAAATCTGCCCATTATGTGCAGAAAACTGTAGGACCAGTACAACCGGTGCACGAACCGGTACAACCGGTCAAAGCAGAGGAAAAACCAACCTGTAGGAAAAAGCCCTAAGCGGTACAACAGCCCAGGGAACCGGTAGTACCGGTTAAACTGAACTAACCGGTACAACCGGTCAACAACCGCCCAAGAACCACTCCAAAACAGAAACTAGTCTGGTGGTAGAGCAGTACATGGCCGGTACAACCTTCGGACCAATTCTGGAGTGGTACAACCGCTCCAAACACCGGTTGTACCGGTCAACCGGTACAACCTCTCTATGGGGCGGTACAATCTCTCTATGTAAAACAGATAAGATCAAAACAGCCACAACTTTCGCATACGAGCTCCGAATTCGACGAAATCAAGTTTGTTGGAAAGCTAAAGACAAGAGAAAACAAAATCTTGATAGAAATATCAAGAAACAGCAATTGAGAAAATACCCAAAATAAAATGGTGAGAACCCTTTGTCAAATAAGACTGGTAAAAACTCCAACACTGAAAACACAAAAGATGGTGCATATGAAATCAGTTTTCGATGAACTCGAGCCTGTCATCAAGATGACCATAAGCTCCAAATCTCACAAGGAGAAGAACCAAACAAGAACCAAGAGAGATGATGCAAGGATGCAATGGTTTGAGCTCTCGACGAACGATATGATCAAGCTACTCATTAGAGAGCCCCCCTTGATAGTACGACAATCGATCCTACAACCCGGCCTCCCAACTACCACTATGAGACTGGTAAAATAGAAAACCTATCAAGGGCAAACCTTTGCCTTGCACATAGTCCACTTGAGCTAGATGATGGCGATCTTGACTTCCTCAAGTTGGACCACCTTTCTTGGTTGTCTTGGCTCGATGAAGACTAGTTGATTGCTCCCCCATACTCCACTATGGGTGTGCCACTCTTTGGCATATCTTCACAATTCCATTGACACCACAATGGACGGCAAGCTGCAAGCTTGATTGCTCCCCCATACTCCATTATGGGTGAGCCACTCTTCGTGTTGCTCCACTTGAACTTGCACACGGCAATCTTGATGACGATCACCACTTGATGTCATTCTCTCCATGGGTTGTATGATATCTTCCTCTTGACGCAAGCCCATGGACACATACCTAACCCCACATAGAACTCTCACGTAGACCATGGGTTAGTACACAGAGCTTAATGGACAATGCTTACCATACCATGGGATCACTTGATCCCTCTCGGTACATCTTCTACGCTTTGTGAGTTGATCAACTTGATTCACTCTTGACTTAGTCTTGATCAACCTTGAACCTTTCCAACTATCTTCAGTTGGATGATGCCTTGAAGGTAAGCATGAATGATCACACAATCTTCTTCTTCAAGACATGCTTGCAATAAGCTCAACTCTCACATTACCAATCTTTGGATAATTCCTTAATAGCACCTTGGTCAACACATAAACTCCTTGAAACCAACACATGGACATCAAGAAAAGCCTATGGACAAATCCTTCAAATATAACTCAATGCAACCATAGAGAATGTCATCAATTACCAAAACCACACATGGGGGCACCGCATGTCCTTTCAATCTCCCCCATTTTGGTAATTGATGACAAACACTTTCAAGAGAGTTTATATAAGGAATTATGCATCACTATGCAATGCAACAACCAATGATGCATGAGTATGAGATGCAAATGCTTAGGAACAAAACCAAAGCAAGAAGAAACTCTGTAAACTTCGCCACAAAACTCTCTGAAACTTCTCCCCCATTGGCATCGATTGCCAAAATAGGCGAAAAGCTTAAAAGGCCACTATAAAAAGTGTTCCTCCATAAATTGTGTATTTCTCAACAAGAGAGTGGAAAGCCATACACATACCCAAAGGTTAATACTTGGAGGAACACAAACTATATCGAGGCAAAAAGATTGCTAAAGAATGATATGCCATAAAGACATAACAAAGAGAGAAACAAGCAAACAAGCAATCAAAAGATACCAATTGAACCAACTACACCAATGATCCTACGAGCCATATGAATAAAAGATATTATGATGTGAGCAAAGGAGTGTTCTATAAAACTAGAGAAGCTCCCCATGATTTGTGCATAAATAGAATATTTGTATTTGAATACGACGGTCACAAAATAGGATCATCACTCCCCCAAAATCAATAGAAACTCACAACAAGTGCAAGAGAGCAAATAAGAAACTAAGCCTAGCATTTGCAACAAGCACAAGGTTGAGAGAGGAACGGAGTGTTTTAAAGACGCTAGTGAAGCTCCCCATGATCTGTGCACTACTTAGAATATTTGCATTAGGATACCGAGTGCACAAAATAGGATCATTACTCCCCCAAAATCAGTAGAAACTGACAACAAGTGCAAGTGGTCTAAGAAAAGAGACAAGGCATAGCTCTTGCAACAAGCACATGGTTGAGCAACATGTAAAAGAGGCAACTTACGAATGGGCTCAACCAAAAGGATGTGTGTGAGACATGGCAAAGCACTTGATAAGACTAATATATGGATGAGCATTAAGCATCAACATAGTCTTAAAGAATGAGAAACAAGGTGCAAGACATGTCCTTCCCACACACACACACACAACATGCAAATGGGTTCACAAGCTTACTAAAATGCAAATTAAGAACTAATGCTTGTGACAACCCATGGTGAAGATAGAAAATGAAAGCCTCATCAAGACGAGGGATACCAATTAAGATGGTAAAGGCCTTGTCAAGACAAGCATGAGGAAAAAGATCTTCACCACAAAAAAGTGCATCAAGATGCAACGAGATAAGACCCACACTCAAGATAAATCCTTTCACGAAACCACCAAGGAAAAAGTGGACGTGAAGGAATATGGATATCAACTAGAGATGTAACTTTATTCAAGTGTATAAGATTCTAGGTAGATCAAAATCATGATGATATCAATCCACAAAGAAGGATGTACACACGAAATAGTTACAAAAAGGAAAGAACAAGATATCCACAAGGAAGTCATAAATATACCAATAAGATATTTGCTTGGAAGCATAGCACATGGCTAGATATGGTCTTATTGTATATAAATGAACTCCTACCACACATCCATCAAAGACATCACAACTAGCAACAAGATATCATCGTTGGAATGCTTTGAGAAAGGAAACAAGTATCACAAGATATGAAATGAATATCATGCAAAGATGCAACCTACACAAGGTTGAATGCACGAGAGGAAAGCATGAATAGATACTTGCTACCTAGATAGCATTGTAAGGATGTTGAATATACCAATTGAAGATATTAGATAGTAGTTCATTGAACATCCTAGCTTGACTCCAATAAACACATAGTGACGACACCTTCCTTGTGAGTGAGCCGAGCATCCAATGCATCTCCATTTGTTCCTAGAACAACATCACAAACAAAATGGTACCCAAACTCATTGGGACCAAAGAGTTAGAAACACCAATACATAGGACAAACTCCACATAAATATGTGCACATAGATATGAAAATAATATCATGCACATCTCATCCAATTTGAGACTTGGTGGAGTTTCCCCTATATATTGGGTCAAAGAAAGAAAGCATGCCAAATAATATACATGAAGTAAATATGCATGCTCGAAACTTTCAAGGACCGAAACCAAATGAAAAAGAAATACCATGAGAAAATAGGATACCAGATGGATAAATCATCATTTCGAAGATATCATTAAAAGATACATCAAGGAATGAGATATCCATTGATACACACAAAAAGAAAGATATCAAACTCCCAAAAGAGAGAATGGTTCCAAACAAACCAAGCCCTCTACAAAGTTTCATGATGGCACAAAGTACCAAAAAGAAATGGCTTGCCTTCCACCAACACACACTTGATAAAGATCATAAGATGAGTGTTTTATAGAAAATAGGATAGCTCCCCCAAGAGTAGTGCATTATAGAGAATTTGCATTTGAATACAAAATGCACAAGGTGGGATCACCACTTTCACTATATCTAGAAAACACTAGACAAGATCAAGAAATTAACAAGATCCATAAGTGGTATGGAAGACAACGGGAGTTGACCCAATCCTTGGCAAGAGATAAGGAAAATAAAAACAAAAGCCAATGTAAAGATGATCAATAATGTTTACCACACATAAGTGAGTACCAATTGTCAAGACAAGAGGTATTTGGAAACAATTCCCGGTGGTAGATAGCAAGGATATCCAACATCATCTTCACACCAAACACAAGCAAATTGCAACTTGTAGAGCAAACATGCTACCTAGGAACAAGATAATTTACAATATCAATTCTAGGTGACAATATCTCAAATGTACACATTTTCTAGACTAGTAATATACATAGCATATTACTCCCCTGTAATGTGATACCAATTAAAGATAGAAGTAGGCAAATAAAAGGATCCAACAAGAGATAATTAATGGACTATTTAGAATTTGAATTTCTCATGAGAAGGCATACCACATAGCGACTAGATAATCTTGAAATATCAAAACTAGATGGTATTCCTCATGTACACACATTTATAAGATTGTGAGGTGCACAAAACACATCATTCCCCCAAAATGGGATGTTCCATTAATCTCTCACAAGAGCCAAAAGGATACAAACAAGATGAAAAAGGCTCAACACAACTCTCACATGTACATGTTGTGCAAACCAACATAGACATACTTGATTACTCAAGACAAGCAAATTGGAAGCACAACATATACAAACACATGCAAGGTACCAAACCAAAACATGCAATAGGGGCAAGTAACTTTCAATGTAAACAATTTAAGTACAAGTTACCGCAAGGAGGCACATTGGATATAAGATAGAAACTTGATAACCCAATTGACTTGGCTTGAGACAATATGAATGATTAAGATCCCTTAATTCTTCATGATGTAGCCAAGTCTCCAATGCCCTCCTACAACACCTATTGATCAAGTTTGAGCTAGCTGGTCCCCAACCAAGTTAGGTCCTAAGAGGTTAGTCACAATAGGCTTGGCTACCCAAATGGTTCTTTTCTTGACACCACTTTGAGTACCAACAAATTTGGCAAACACATTGCCAACCTTATCCTTCCCAAGAGAATATATATCATCAATTAGAATAGGGTTGGATAAGGTACCATTCGTGCATGAAGAAGCGACATGACCTTTCTCACGACATAGGTAGCAACGTCTACTCTTCACTTTCTTCTCACTTGATTTCTCAACTTGAGAAGCATTAGCTTGAGTCTTCTTGGGAAGAGGCATTTCTTCAACTTGAGGTTGATGAAAGAAATATGCCCTAGAGGCAATAATAAAGTTATTATTTATTTCCTTATTTCATGATAAATGTTTATTATTCATGCTAGAATTGTATTAACCAGAAACTTGATACATGTGTGAATGCATAGACAAACAGGGTGTCACTAGTATGCCTCTACTTGACTAGCTCATTGAATCAAAGATGGTTAAGTTTCCTAGCCATAGACATGAGTTGTCATTTGATTAACGGGATCACATCATTAGGAGAATGATGTGATTGACTTGACCCATTCCTTTAGCTTAGCACTTGATCGTTTAGTATGTTGCTATTGCTTTCTTCATGACTTATACATGTTCCTATGACTATGAGATTATGCAACTCTCGTTTACCGGAGGAACACTTTGTGTGCTACCAAACGTCACAACGTAACTGGGTGATT